>NW_026588752.1:892820-924948 GCF_907164565.1 Psammomys obesus | reverse complement strand
AAGGAAGGAAGGAAGGAAGGAAGGAAGGAAGGAAGGAAGGAAGGAAGAAAGAAAGAAAGAAAGAAAGAAAGAAAGAAAGAAAGAAAGAAAGAAAGAGTTATCACCATTGGAGCCATCACAAAAAAAAAACAAAAACAACTTGCTGATCCTTATGTACAACAGAGCAACAGAGTCCTGCTTTTGGCCTGTGAGAGTGGCAGTTTGAATAAGAATGGGCCCCACATAGAATTATATATTTGAATTCATGGCCCCTAGTGTGTGGAACTGTTTGGGGAAGGTATGGCCTTGTTGGAAAGGGTGTATCACTGAGGGCAGACTTTGAGGTTTCAAATACCTATGAAATTCCCAGCTATCTGTCTCTGACAACTGTTTGTGGATCAGATGCAAGCTCCCAGCTACGTACTGCTCCAACACCATGCCTGCCTGTCTGCTACCATGCTCCTCACCATGATAGTCACGGATTCACCCTCTGAAACTATAAGAAAGCTTCCAATTAAATGTTTTCTCTTTTATACGTTGCCTTGGTCATTGTGCCTCTTCACAGCAATAGAAAAGGAGATAAAGTCTTTTAAAAGGGGTATAAAGTCTCAAGGTTCAGAGAATTGGCTGTCCCTAAACCATTCCCTGGGGCCTGAAAACTCTAATAAGCCTGCCTTCACTCTATGAGCTCCCCTCCACTGGAAGGTGAAGCCAGCCAAGGAACCTTGATTGAAATTCCTCCCCACCAAGGTAATGGAGAACAGGAGAGGGGTGTGCTCCCTAGGAGAAACAGGGGCAGTTGCTTGAGGAAGAGGAAAAGAGTGAAGTCAGGCAAACAAGGGAACCTCATTCCATAGCTTGAGTGAGTGAGCATAGGCATCAGGTAGGGCCATGGGCACAAATGCAGATTTCAGCTCACCAAAAGCATTCTGTTTCCAAAGAATCTGTGGATACAAGTTTCCAGTCAACAAGCACATGCTTCTCTTCTGGAAGAAGCACTCATGTAGATTCCTACGTCAGAAATTCCAGAGCTATCCTTTCCTCACCTCTGATAATTAAGCAGAAAGCAGAGAAAACCAAGTAAAATACTATTGATTCTTCTGTTCGAGATACTGCTATAGCGAAGGCTCAACAACACAAACCTCTTGAACCAGAGGCAGCATCTGAAGCTGGAAATGACCCTTCACACCCTGCCCAGGATTGCTGCTTTTTATTCATCAGGCCGTGAAACCCTCCCAGCTCTACATAGCATCCCATGAGCACAGGAGACAAAGCCAATCAATCACAGAACTCTTTCCCCAACTCTTCAATGCTGCAGCCATGCATGCACTCACTGTCCTCGATGGCTGTGTTAAGCTTCCTTATGTGCCCTGGCTGTCCAGATTCCAGGGTACTCATCCAGACACAAAGAAAAGCCTGCAGTGCCTCTCTCTATTCTAAATGCAGGCCTCCTCATAATACTCCCTCACTGAAATATATCAAGAAACCAAATGTCTTCCAATATATAAATGAATAAACCTTAGTAATATGTATGTACAATGGAGTATTGTTTAGCCTTTTAAAGGAAAGAAATTCTGGCATCTGCTGTACCACAGAGGAAACTTAAGCTCTAAGTGAAATAAGCTGCACACAAAATGATAAATAGTATGACTCACTTTAAATAAGGTCCCCGTGCAGATAGAAAAACACATGCTATCAGAGTCTGAAGGCTGAGAAAATGGAGAGTTCATATTTAATAGGCCTGGAGTTTCTAAGTGAAAGTTCTGGAGGTGGATGGTGATGGTGGCAGCTTCCCAGTGGTATCAGTGAATTGTGCCCAGACCAATGGAAACATCACAGAAGGGGAAGCCCAAAAGAATGTAAGAGCCAGAGCATGGAGGTGGGGGTGCTGTGAAATTCTGTCTTCTGAACGTGAAAGGGCTGCAGCTGGGGTTGCAAGCACAAAACTTGCACAAGATCAGCCAGGCAATGGTGGAGCACGTCTTTAATCCTGGCACGAGATCTCTGAGTTCAAGGCCAGCCTGGTCTGCAGAGTGAGCTCCAGGGCAGCCAGGACTACACAGAGAAGCCCTGACTTGAAAAACAAACAAACAAAGGCTTGTACAAGATCAAGCTAGCTGAAAGTCCAGCATGGGTAGGAAAGGAGCTGATGAGTCCCCACCCTGGCTGAGGAGTTCCACCCCTACCTGAGGCACAGTTACAGCTACTGAGGGAGGAAAAGTCACTTTTCTTTGGGCATATGGCCACTGGTAGGTTGTCTATTCCCAAGTGGTTGGCCCCATAATCATACGCAGATGGGCACCACTAATTGGACTCAGGTGGGTATTTCAAAGGGTGGGGAGAATAGGAACTTAGTAAGGAAATGTGCTTTGGGGACTGTGGAGAGATGGAGGAAGGAAGGAGGAGGATATGGTCAAAATATATAATGTATGTATATATGTATGTATGTATGTTTGTATGTAATTAAAAAAATAACATATATTTAAAATAACTCATGGAAAACAAATTATCTTTAAGGTGATACAAATGACTTTGTATCATCAGCTTGGTATTCAAGTTCCTCATTGTTTCTCTCTGGCTTTGTCCCACTGTCTCTCATGTTTCCCCCTTACACAAGCCCTTGCTTTCCTCAGAAATGGGTTGTGATAGATACATGCCTTCTTTCCCGGGTCCTAGAAACACTTGATTCTTCTCCATCCTTGGGGCTCTGATCTTATGTTTGCATCCTGCAGCTCTTCCTGTGAATACCCTTTCTTCTGTAATACTGGCTAGATTCCACTGAAGTGGAATATCTCACTTCCTAAGTTTTCATTCAGCACTTTGCCTTAGAGGCTCATCTGCATTCCCATTGTTCTAAGATGTGGTATGTCTGTCTTTCTCTTCTGCCAGTTCACCTTGATATTGCAAAGTCACACTAAGCCCAGTGCACATAATTCATAAGAAATATTTCTTCATCATGCCCAAGTATCCAGACATCAGTATACCAACATCAGTAGGCATGAGTTAACCTGAAAGTTTGTTTTAAAATGCAGGTTTGGGGGCCAGTGAGTTGGCTCATGGATAAAGGCACTTACTACCAACCTAGCCACCTGAGTTTGAGTTATGGATCCCACTGTTGGAAGAAAAGAATCAACTCCTAAAGGTTGTCCTCTGGCCTCCACACATGGCATGTGTGTGCACACACAGAGACAGGTAAATAAACAGATGTAAAAAAAATTACTTTAAACATAAGTTCTGGACCCACTCAGAAATTCAGAATTGTTTGTCCAATATAGATGAGAAATACCATTCTAGAACTTAGAACTCTGGATAACTTTTAAAGCCTAATCTATGAAAACATCAGCCTGAGGTTGAGAGAAACAAACCTCCAGCTTTAAGAAGAGTGCTACAGTGTGTATCCAGGTATAATGTTTCTTTAGATTGCACTGCATCTTTTATTTCACATCCAATCTACTTTATACTTAGTCCCAAGCAATTACTGTTAAATATTGTCATTGTGTAGCTTGTTTTCCTATAAATAGCATAATTATGAAATTTTCGCAGATGTTGCCACTTTCTACTTAATTGTCTACACCTGGGCTATTTTAACCACTGAGGTTATAAAGAGGGAACACGCTCCTCTGCACTCAAGAACAGCAGCCATGAAGTGAGACCTACCTGAGCCACCAATAGGTAGTTCTGCCCAGACGGTAACACCCAAACACTCATCTACTCATTCAACTAATATTTGATGAGGTTTTTTTTCCATATGTCATTACTGCATGATGCAAATGTACCCTGGGAATCTGGCTGAGGAAAAAGTCAGTCTGCCAGTTAGAACAGCAATGTCCATGATCTTAGAGGTTAATCCAGTAGCACTTGATAGAGGAAATGTCCAGTGAGATGTAAGGCAGAGAAACCTCCTGTAGTCTACTAATTACCCATGGTCTTTTATGACTCCTCATTGTCTACCTGCTCCAAATCCTAAACTCAACCTCTTGGCCATTGCTGGACCAGAGTGACCGAGAAAAGGAAGTATGTTGACCCACTAGGTCTAGGCCATGTGTTATCTCTGAAGATGAGAAGAGGAGGCAGAGCCAGTTCTAACCCAACTATAAACTGAAAGCCGAGTGGAGGTAGCCACTAATTGACAGTAAACTGTGGAAACAAACCTCTGCTCACAGGCATGAAACAGTCTCTACTTTGGGTTGACTGAGTAAGGCCCACCTTTGATGTCTACAATGCCATTTGGGGTCCTGGATCAGGTAAAGAGCAGAGAGTGAACTGCGCACCAATATTTGTTGTCCCTTGTTTCCTGACTGTGGATGCAATACAACCAGCTGCCTCTCGCTCCTATTTATGTGCTTGGGACACCATGATAGATGACACCCTCAAACTGTAAGCCAAAATAAACCCTTCCTTCTTTGAGATGTTTTTGTTGGGCATTTTGTTGCAGCAGTGAGACAAGTAACACAGGTTGTCATCGGAAGATGGGTGCTGAAGAACCCCCAGGAGTGTTCTTTTCAGAGTTCTCATTTTCTTCTGAGCCCAGCTAGGTAAAACCACTGCTCTAGGGGATTATGAATTGAAAATATCACACTCCATCCTGATCCTTAGCCCTGGCCCTCCAGCTCCCTGGGACTCCAAACCTGTCCTTGATATATTCCCACATCTGGCATGACAGGATGAGGAATTGAGGACTGGCTGCATCTGACAGAAGAGGCGAAGAATCTCTGCTTGTTCCCATAACAGATGGGCACCTGTCAGAAAAGTCCTCAGGAAAAAAATGTGGTCTCTCAAGGTCTCCTGCCTGTAGACTTTAAATTTTTCCACTTCACCATGGCATGGCTATTAATTAATATTATTATTATCTTTCATTGAGATGGATGGGAATACTAATTGCTCCTCTCATTCAAATCTCTCCATAGTCATACTTATCTTTAGACAAATAACAACATAAAGACAAATGATTGATGCTCAGCATTTAGCACTCATTTGTAATTGAGTTGTCTGTGTTGATCTTCCTGCCACTGACCCAGGCTCTTTGCTTTGCTATTCTTCTTCACCATGTCTCTTTCCTTCTTCCCCATTGCCTCCTTTCAGTGACCATAAGGTGATTTTCTTGGTTGGGAGCAGAGAAAAGGTGAAACCTCTTTGAAATAAGACATGGCATAGTGGAAGAACAGTAGCTTTTTTTCCCATAATATCAAATATAAAGCCAAGACCTAAACCTGTTTCTCCTCTTTCCTAAGTGTATGAACTTGAGATACTATTAGTTGTCCAAAGCTGCCTCCATTTAGTTACTAGCTTGACTAGTTACTTTTCTATCGCTGTCATTAGACACCATGACCATGAAAATATATAGAAGAAAGAGTTTATTGGGGGGCTTAGGGTTTTAGAGAGTGAATCCATCATGGTCTCGAGTATTGAGCAGTCAGGCAGGCACAGTGCAGGAGCAGGAGCTGAGAGTTCACATCCTGATCCACAAACATGAGGATAACTGGGAATGGAGTCTCTTTCAAATCCCTACTCCTGTGACACACCTCTTCCATTAGGCCACACCTCCTAACCTTTCCCAAACAGTTCCACCAAACACTCGAACATATGAGCCTGTGTGGTTCGTTCTCATTCAAACCACCCCTTGTAAATATGCAAAGACCCCTCAAATATGAACAAATAAAAGCCATTTGTTCAAGGTTTTCTATAGTTATGGGGATAGTCACCAATGCTTGCACCCAATTGAGATGCAGAGGAAGGCAGAGGGATGGGGGAGGTTTAGAAGAGGAGAGTTTAGGAGTACCCTGACTGAGATTTAGCAACAGATACTGGAAGAGGCTCACTCTCTTACTGAGTATCCTGGTATGGGTCCTGTATCCTGCATGCTGTACAGATCCTGTATACTGCATGCTGTGGCAGGCACACACTTGAAGTTCTCTAGTTGGTCCTGAGCCCAAAGAAGGAGCAAACCTGTTCCTTCAAGAAGCTGTTTGTTGACTGAGTCCTGGCAGTTTGGAGTCTGAGTGATGCTGTGCTAGGTAGTATGGCCATTGTCTGGGTGAATGTTTGGTCTCTCAGTCACCTCTCCAATAAATTGAGGGTAAGAACAAAGCCTAACAGTGGATATGGAGAGAGCAACAAGACATGATACACAAACTTCTTAGTTTTACACCTAGCATCTGTTCATCCATTTAATAAGTGGCTTTTTTTGTCTCTATTCTGATGATGGGAACACCATGGTAGACAGACAAGAAAAGTCTGTAAGCTTACATGGCTCCTCTTCTAGTGTTATTAGGACAACCCATAGAGTATCAAACAACAAAATAATGTCATGCCAAGATAAACACTGGGGAAGAAATAAGGGATTGTGGGGGAGTATTCTACTGGGGAGTGAGAGGTTGTCACTTAGCTATAGAAAAGACCTTATATAAGTCATGGAGAAAAACTTAACCATGCAGTGGCCTCAGAGAAGAACCATCAAATAGCAAACTGGGCACATAGGCCCAACGCATGGCATTTCAAAAACACTGTGAAGGCCAGGGTGGTTGCAATGTGTGTAACCATTGAAGAATAGTGAAGACAAAACCTCAGAGAGGCAGGCATGCACAGATAGGCTACTGTGCATGCTCCATGGCTTTTACTTTAAAAGCAAGGGTTAAGAAAAGCCTTGTTGGTTGAAATGGTGCTGCCTGATTTTCCTTGAGGAGGCATCCACCCCAGAAAAGTCAGCAATAACAAAACAAAAAAACCATTCCAGGCATGTCTAGTTCAGCGGGTGACTGACTTTATTGGACTTCTCTGTGGCTGTGAGAAATACCATGGCCAGAAATCAACTTGGAGAGGAAATGGTTTATTTCTTCTTATAGTTTGTAGTTCATCATTAAGAAATGCTAAGGCAGGAATTCAAGGATGGAACCTGGAGCTACAAACCGAAGCAGAGGCCAGGGAGGAATGTTGCTTACCGGTTCCCTCTGGCTGTTCATCTACCTTTCATATAAAGCCCATGCCCACCTGCCCAGGTGTGACACTGCCCACAGTGGGCTAAGTCCTCACACACCAGTCACCAATCAAAAAATGCCCCATGTACTAGTCTGAAGGAGGCAGTTCCTCAATTGAGGCCCATTCTTCCCAGGTGACGCTAGTTGATACAAGATGACAAAAACTAAACAGCCTACTTCCAAGAACATGAGTGATTTGTATACAGGGGCAAGAGCGACCTCAGAGCCTACACCACAAAACAAGTCCCAACATGAGTGACAACCTCCCCAAAACTGCAAAGAGGAGGTGCCCCCGCCACCACCTTCATACCCTAGCACCAGGAGCAGAATTATATGCAGCCAGGGGACTGCTCTCGGGATCGGATGACCGCTCCTCTCCCCTCCTCCTATGAGGGAACATCCACTGGCTCAGTCTCGTGAGGACCCTGTGAGATTAACCACAGCTGCTGGTGGAAGACAGCATTGACCATGCCATGTCCCGAGGACAATGTCCACAGCAGATGCAGCGGTGAAAGAAACCCAATCTGCAATTTTCATGCATGCTCCAGAGCTGTCGTGGCAGTCCAGCTGTAAGCTGCACTGGTAGCATCAGACATGGATGGGCATAACAGTGCCTGTGGTAGAGGCTGAAGCCACAGGAACCTGCCCAATGGGCAGAACGCTCTGGGTTTGGCTGATGGAGCATCCATAATTTTATCTTAATAGTTGTGCTCACCAATTGTGGGAGAGTTTGGAAATGAAAGAGGCAAACAGGAAAGGACTGTGGCTCGAGGGAAGGAGTGAAGACAACCTCAGCCAGCCTCTAGCTTATTTTAAAGACAGACAGGAAATAACTACACAGTCCAGAGTTCTACGTGCGCACCTTCCCTTACTTCCCTGCCCTCTCCCTTCATACCTCAGAGCTATGCTTTTTCTCCCAGCTGCACAGCGCAGGCAGCTGCTGGGGGTGGAGAGAGGCATCCATAGGCCCTTCATCACCCCTCTTTCTCTTCCACAGAGCAGGAGACCAGGGTCTCCATGGCCAAATTTCCTAATTACCTTCACAGCAGCTCTCAGATGGCTGGTTGACACTCCTGGAAAAATGAAATGCATCTAGATGAGGAGCCCAAGCGGGGAGCTGGGCTGCTATTGGTCAGAGATAACTAGGCTGTTGTCCGAATCTCTCAGAAGGGGCTGTTGAGGAACATTAGCTAGATCTGCTGGCATTTTGCAGGCTGCAGCATGCAGAGAGATGGAATGAGCCAGGCAGGGGTACGTGGCGGTCATCAGAAATAAACTCTGCTGGGGCTGGGGCTACATGGGTGTCCTGGAGGCAAGGGGAGACAGAGATTGCAGCAAGTCTAGAAGCTACAGCAGATGTCCGATCTGGTTCTTTAGACAAAAGCCCCCCTCCCTTGGGGGTGCACTGAAAGAGCAGTTAACACTTCATTCTGATAGCCCAATTCGCCTCCCTGACCCTCCATTTCTCACTTGTAAGATGGATTACCAATGCTTTCTTGATGGTTGTGCTAAAGGCTCAGGGAATTCTTGTATATCAAAGCATCCCACAGGACTAGAGAGATCGCTCAGTGCTTAAAGCAGTTGCCACCCAAACTTGAGGACCAGAGTTCAGATTCCCAGAAACCCACGTTCGTAACAGTTAAGCATTGCAGTCTCTGTATAATTCCAGCTTCAGAAAGCACAGATGGGGAATCCCCAGAGCAAGCCAAAATTAGTCATACAACTAAGCTCTGGGTTTGACTGAAGAACCCTGCCTCAATTAATAAGGTAGAAAAGTGATCACGAATGATTTCCAACATCAACCTTGAGCCTTCACACATATGTGTACACATTTGCATGCACGCGGGCATACACATATGTGCACCCATATACATACAAAACAACATGGATACATACATTCATACCACACACAGCAAATAAAAATAGTAAAAAAAAATTAATATCTCATAAGTTTCTTGGGATGTGACAGACACACAGTAAAATATGGCTCCATCTACCCTGCACGCACTCTTGTCTTTTTTTCCTGCTACTGTTGTTTGTTTTATTTTTCGTTTTTGTTTTGTTGTTGTTGGGGGGGGGGGTTGGTTTGAGGTTTGTTTTGGTTTTTTGGTTTTTGGTTTTTCATTTTCTGGATTGTTTTTTTGGGGGGGAAGGGGAGTGTTGGTTTGGTTTGGTTTGGTTTGGTTTTTTGCACCATGACAGTAATTTAGGCTTTTATTTCAAAATCAAAAGAAATTCGTAGGTGGGTGAAGGCTCTGGATAGTGATAGGCACTGGTGCGCAGTACAAGGCCCTGCTGCTGCCCTTTACCCTGCCCCCATCACTCACTCTCACTGGAGTCATTCCGGAGAGTCCACCATGCCTTCATACCAACTCAATATCCCACCTCCATCCTGGACTCCTGCAGCCAGAAATGGTTCCTGGCTGCATCTTCCAACCTCACTGTCCCCCAACCTTCCTGATGCCTCCCAATTCTTTGAAGTCATCAGAGGGGTGACTATCAAGATCCTGCTTCAACACAATAGTAGCTAATGCTTGTTACATGTTTGCTGTGTACCAGACATTGTGTGGAGCATTTTCCATCCACCCTCCCACCTCATCATCAAATACACCCACAAAACAGGTCTTGTTGGGGTCCTTATTTACAAATAAGAAAAATGAGGCTCAGAAGAACTCAAATATTCCCTGAGAATGACAGTGAATAAATGGCTTCACACTCCTCACCTGCCTAACACAGCATACTTAACCTAGTCTCCATGTTGTGCTTGTATAATACCATCTCCCGACCATGTGTTCTGCACTTTCTCCAGTCTTATTTTCTTATCCGGAGTTCATAATAACCCAGAAAATGAGAAAATTTCTTCTTTCTGCCATGCCCATTTCCCCAACACCAAGAGATGTGAATTACAAGTACGACATAAACTTAGCTTTACAAGAGGTCAAAGATCAGACATGGTGTAGCAATAGAGCTTCTTCCCATCGACACAGATTCACCTACAGAAGAGGAATATCTACTAATGCTGTATGAGAACCTCTCTCTCTCTCTCTCTCTCTCTCTCTCTCTCTCTCTCTCTGTCTGTCTTTTTCTCTCTTTCTCTCTCATGCTTTCCCTTGTGCTCATACTCTCTTTCATTCTGTCTCACTCTCCCCCTACCGTGTGTGTGTCTGTGTGTGTGTGTGTGTGTGTGTGTGTGTGTGTGTGTGTGTGTCTGTGTGTGTGTGTACATGTCCATATGTGGGCATAATCTGTGTATAAAGGTGCACTTGTGCCTGCGTGGATAAATCAATGAGCAACTTCTGGTATCATTTCTGAGGCACTGTCCACCTACCATTTGAGACAATGGCTCTGTCATCTCAGAGCTTCACCAAGTACGCTAGGCACTCACTTATTTCTACCTTGTCATCGTGCCGTGCTTTTCCTGTGGGTCCTAGGGACTAAACCCAGGTCTCATACTTACAAAGCAAGCACTTTACCAACTGAGCCACCTTCTTAGCCCTCACAGATTTGTTTCTGATTATGAAGTTAAACATTCACCTTTGGAATTAGAGTAGGAGAATTAACAACTGTCCATTATTGCCCTGACACTTGTGGTGGTTTTTTTTGAAGGATGAAGTGAAGGTACCTTCCCCAGATCAGTGCTGAAAACCCAGGAGGGAACAAAAGAGCTTTCTGAGCTGTCAGTCAAAACTCCATTTGGATCTCTGTCATGAATGCCTAGCCAAGATCTTGAGATGTGGTGGTCCTGACTATAGCAGAAGAGGAAAAGGCAAAATATTATGGTTAGTGAGGACACAGCCTGGCTGTCCACTGGAAACTGGCTGGACCTGACACCTGGGTTTCACTGTGCAACCTTAAACAAAGAACTTTAGCCCTCTGAAGATAAACATTCTCCTTTGAAAAAATAGTGGTAGAACACATTTACAACACAAAACACACAGATGTACAACACAGCACACAACACACACATACACACGGACATGCATGCATACACTACCCTGTTATGAATATTGGAGGAAGTTCAGAGTGTAAAGAACTTAGCCAGGTTCCAAATCAGGGAGAGCTCAAGATATGGTACCTTACAAGTCAGGAAGCTCCATTGGAGATAAAGAACATAACAATGAAGAAATAGAAAGGCCTAGACAAAGTGTGGGCTTCTGCATGGTGTATCAGCGATGAAATGGATCAGAATGGCCTAGCTTGGATTCCTAACCACTCCATACGCCCAGTGACAAGTGTCCACTGTTAAAGCCATGAAAGGGCTTTATGAGGAAAGTAGCCAGGCTACAGCAAGCTGTTCAGTCAACTTTGGGCATCTCTCTCCCCACCCACAATATCCTACCTGGCATTCCACAGTAGGACTAGAAGATTAACTGTTGCCCCCACATTCAATCTGTTTCCTCTTTGATAGCTTTCCTCTTCCTAAAAGCTCCCTCCATCCTTCTCCATCATCTGAAGGCTCCACCTACACCTAGCCACCTTCTGCCTTCTAACTACCTCCTGGCTCCCTGAAGACCCAGCTTTTAATCTTTCCCATTGCTTCAATTTCTTCTTATAAATTTAGCTCTGCCACCCTCTCCTAGGAGCAGTCTCAGAGGCCCCTCCAAGACAAAGATTAGAATGTTTTCAATATGGCCTAATTGTGCTTTGGGGAGCTGTGTGGGGTGTCTCAACCCTTCCTCCCACCTCAGTGATAAACAGCAGCTTCTCATTTTCTCCTAAAGTTCCAGAGACCAACTCCCTCTCCATCCCAGAAGGCAACCATCCCCTCCAAACTGCTTCCTCTCACTGAAGAGCACTTTGTTTCCTCTGTGCTCAGGTGTGGGCGTTTCTGACCACTGCTACCAGAGCACACTGCTAACACTGCACTCAGGTGTTAAAAATACCCCCAAACAGCAGTGAGCAAAGTCTCCATTCTCCACCTCTGAGGCTGGGTATAGCACTGTGGTGTTTCTGAAGTGGGTTCTGTGGGAATCTCACCATATTTCTATATGGAAGTGATTTTGTTAGGGTGTCAGAGAAGAGATAAGCTGTTGGCGAAAATATGAGTATGAGTTGTGGTGGAAATTAGGAGACAGCACCCATGTCATCATTTTTAAGAGTCAGATTGCAAAGTGAGGTTACAGAGAACCACTCTGAGCTGGCATGCAAGAAATAAATTGAAAAATGAGGAACAAAAACAAGCTAGGTGACTAAGTCATCAAAAAGCTTAAGCGGTGAGCATTACACCCTCATCAGAGCCCACCATGCATTTGTCCTCCTTGCTCTATCACTTCATGTGAGTGAAATTAGCTACGGCAAATTGTTTACACCATAGTCATGGACAGACACTATAGTGCAGTGCTTACTTGAAAACTGGCTGTTAGCCTAGATGTCCATCAAAAGATGCATGGTGGGGGCTGGAGAGATAGCGCTTCAATTAGAAGCTCTGGTTTGGTTCTTCTTCTAGAAGATCTGGGTTCAATCCTCAGCACCCACATGGGTGGCTCACGATCATCTGTAACTCTAGTTCCATAGACTCTCATGTCCTCTTCTGGTTCCCATAGTACTGCACGCACACGTGCAAAGGGCCTGTACGTGCCGGGGAAACATCCATATACATAATCTTTTAAAAACCTTAAAATGCAGGATTTTTAAAATATGTTATATCATAACATGAAAGCAAAAAGGTGAAGATTTGGGGGGTAAGTAAGAAACCAGCATGATGGGGACAGAAGAGGTGAGGAAGGATAGCAAGAGAGATAAATTTGAACAAAGTTCAATTATATATGTATATATGTGTGTGTGTGCAAACTCTCTAATAAAATAACTTTAATATTAATGTAGTATGTATACACATGGAGTTTTATTAAACCATAAAAAAAGAATGAAACTACTGTTTGTAGAAAGTTGTACAGAAATGGAGATCATCATCTTACATGAAGCAAGCCAAATGTAAAACAAAAAACCCAAATAACATGTTTTTTCTTATATGAAGTGTGTGTGGGTGTGTGTGTGTGTGTGTGTGTGTGTATTGAAAGTTTAAGAGTGATAGTGCAGAGAAAGAACAAGAGAGAATAATGGAGGCAGAGACAGAAAATAAGCATCACGTGTTGTCTCTCATGCGCAGAATCTAAATTTTTTATAACATACCTAACAAATAAGAGTATAAGAACCACTTGGGGACAGGAATGGGACTCGTGGGAGAGGAGTTGGGGAAATGGGGAGTAATAGGAAGTGAAGGTTCAGGATATCTGTGTGCTGTGCAAATACATTGAGGTTCATCATCTTTACTCATCTAAACCATAAAAACATAAACATTTTAACTATTTAAAACTGGGGAAGCCTGGCCATTGAGCATTTGCTAGTGCACCACAGAGGAGGGGTGGGGTGGTTATGAACACAGTGCCTGTGCAAGGAAGCTTGGCAAGCTGTGCTTCCTTGCTGAGCCTCAGGTGCACAACCTGTATTAAGTAACCTTCAAGGAATTCATCCAGAAGAAATGTTCTTATAGTTTATAATAAAATGTTCAACCTGTGGATGGGAAAGATAATTGTGAAATGCTGACTTCTGGATATGACACAGCCAGTCGCCGTGGTTGCCTGCACAAGGTCAAGCCATCAAAATGTCATCATGGATAAGGGAAGGCTGTCCCAAAGGCCTCACCCCCTTGCCGACGAATTATTGGCAATTGTCAGCTGCCAGGAGATGTGGCTATTGGTAGGTTGCCCATGACACAGTGGATGATCCTATGCCCATGTGCATATAGGAAGACTAATTGATTCAGGATTATTAATAATATTTTTTAAAAAGGGCATGGTACCCAGAGGCAGGGTATGGGAGCACAAGGATGGTTGGGGAGGCAGTGATGTGTGTCATGTACAAGATACATTGTCAAATGTATGGCATTTTCAAAACATAGGTAAGGGAGTATCTAAAAATAATTGATGAACCCTATTCCTCAAAAACATGTTCAACACAGTGGCAGGCCCCAGGAATAGAGCACAATAACCACCTCAGATGTCCTAGTAAGAGGCTGAAGGGCTCTTTTCCTGATATCCAGTCCAATTCACACTTGATCAGGTTAAAAGAGATGGGCAGGACACACAGCCGAGGATAGGAGCAAAGTAAAGTTGGAGGAAATATCTTCTCTCTCCTCTCTCCTCTCCTCTCTCTCTCTCTCTCTCTTTCTCTCTCTCTCTCTCTGTTGGGGGGGGGTTAATGAATATGTTTATGTGAGTTTGTGTGTTACAGTTTATTTCAGAAATTACCAAAATCAAGAAGAAAATCTCTACTATTTCTCATCTTTGCCAACTTACTATTAGAGTATTTATTTTAAAAAAAAATTAGAATTCAGAAACGCAACATGTTCTAAGTGGATTCTTTTTCAATAACTGCCTGTTTTCTTTTTTTTTTTTTCCTCTTTAGATGTTCAGAAGTGATTTCCACCACCATGAAGACACAGATAAAAAGAAAGTCGGTGTTTGCGTGTGAGCCCAGCCCGCCTTGTGAGCAGGGCGGTTATAACGAGAAGATGGCTGTCGGCGAGGAAAGCTAATCCGTCGCCTTCCTGTCCAACCTTTACAAATTGTGCCCGTGTGGCAGACTTTGAATCACTTTCTCTAACAGCCTCCGAAAACAAATGCAAAATCTTTCAAGTTCATTCAAAGTCATTACAACACTTTCCAGAACTGAATCAATTACCGTAACCTCTGTGGGTGTGTAAAATATGAAATTACCAGCACCCTTGCAGAGCTTCAGAATTGGTAAATTAGCAGAAATTGATTATGGGAGTTTGGGGAGCAGCCCCGGGTGGACTAAGTGTCTTGATGACAAACAGCAATGTATTGTTTGTGAGGTTTAGTTTGATGGAATCATCTTGTCCGCTAATGACACTCTGCTTCGGTTGTCTCGGATGTCGCACTCTGACAAATTGACACCAGGGCTGATGTTTCCATGCTGTGATGGACAGGAACAAGGAGCTCTGATTGTCCTTGCAGACCTAGTATCCTTCTGTGTGGTAGAACAATCAAGATGAGAGCTTGCCCTCTTTAGATGAGCTTACTGTGGCTTCTCCTGGACACTGCAGAGTCACACATTCAGAACAGGGGATATTTAGATTTTCAGAATGGGATAAATTTTTATTGTTTTGGTCGGTCAGTTTTGGTTTTTTAAGACAGGATTTCTCTGTGTAATATCCCTGGCTGTCTCAAACTCACTCTGTAGACCAGGCTGGCCTTGAACTCACAGAGCTCTGCCTGTCTCTGCCTCCTAAGTGCTGGGTGTGAGCCACCATGCCTGGGAGTTTTTATTGTTCTTATTACTCATTTCTCATATCCTCTCCTTTGCTCTCACTCTGTTTATCCAATTTCTATGTATGTGTATTCACATATGCATGTGGTGTGTGCATGCATAGTATGTAGAGACATCCGTGTCTTCCTCAATCACTATCCTCATTAATTTTGAGATAGAGATCCCTCACTGAACGTGGAGGTCACTGATTTGACTAGACTGGCTGGCCTGCAAGCTCTGCTACCCCAATGATCAGATTACAGATACAAGTCTACCTTTTGTGTGCCTACTGGGTATTAAATTCAGGTCCTCATGCTTGCATGCCAGGCACTGAATCCACTGAGCCATCTCTCCAATCTCTGTATTCAGTATCTGAACCAAGCTTATTAGAGAGGGCAGGATCACTGTACCTTTAAAGTCCATATTCCCAGTGAATTCTCTCTTCAGGTCTCTACATTCTTGTTTTGATTTGTCTCAAAACAAGAGCATATACTCAAAGTTGCCATTGTGAGGGGTGGAAAACAAAAAGTGGTGGCAAAAACCTTGCAGAATTAGAATCCCAAGACCTGTTGGATGTCTGGAGGGCTCCCTCTTTTTCATCCAGCCATAGCTGAATGAATGGTGCCAACCAGGAGCACTTTATTGAAGCTGGAAAAGTCAGATCCCCCATTTGGGCCTTTAACATTTGGAAGATGGGGATTTAGATCTGTGTGTCACGGGAGCTAAGTCACAGCACTCCAGCACAAAGCATCACAGAGTCTTTAGGTCATGTCTCCAGAGCAGACCTAGTTCTTTCACTTTACATCCTGATTGTATTCCCCTTCTCCTCTCTTCCCAGTCCCAGCCTCCCTCTCTCTTTTCCCATATTCCCTTTCCCTATTTCTCAGAAAGGGGGAGCTCTCTTCCCCTACCATCTGCCCCCAGTCTATCAAATCTCATTAGGACTCCTTGTATCATCTTCCTCTGTGGCCTGGCAATGTCCACCCTCCCCCAACTAGGGGGATGTGATTAAGGAGCAGGCAACAGAATCTAAGTCTGAGGCAGCCCTGCCCCCTTTACTAGGAAAACCCACATGGAGGCTAAGCTGCCTATGGCCTACATCTGAGCAGGGGGTCTAGGTCCTCTTCATGCATTGTCATTGGTTGGTGCATCAGTCTCTGCAGGGACCCCTGGGCCCAGATTTGTTCGCTCTGTTGTCTTCTTATGGATCTCCTGTCCACTCTGGGTCCTTCTATTTCCCCACTCTTTCCTAAGACTCCCTGTACTCTTCCCAAAGTTTAGCTGTGAGTCTTAGCATCTGCTTCAAAGAATGGATACAGAAATTGTGGTACATTTACACAACAGAATACTACTCAGCTACTAAAAACAAAGAAATCATGAAATCTGAAGGCAATGGATGGAACTAGAAAAGATTGTCCTGAGTGTGGTAACCCAGAACCAGAAAGATATACATGGGACATACTCACTTATAAGCAGATACTAGCCATACAGAATAATCATATGACAACCCACAGACCTAAAGAAGCTAAACAAGGAAGACCCTGGAGAGGATGCTTAATTCTCATTGAGAAGGGCAAACAGAAGAGACACCAGAACTGTTGAAGACAGGGAACAAAACAGGCATGCAGATTCTTATGGAGGCCAGAGGTGAGGGATCCTCTGGAGTTGTAGGGAGTTATGAGCCACCTGACATGGATGCTAAGAATTGATCCTCTGGAAGAGTACTAAGTTATCTTAACTCTGAGCCATCTCTTACCCAAAGATTTTCCATTTTTAATTATGTGTTTGTTGGATGGAAGGGTCAGAGCACAGACGCTCTCAGAGGCCACAAAGGCATCAGATTCTCCAGTTGTGAGCTGCCAATTGTACAAGCCCTCTGCAAGAGAAATACACACTTTTAACTGCTGAGCCATCTCTTCAGCACCATCTTTATCAATCCTTGATTGTCCTGTACCATCTGAATAATCCTTATCTTTCCTTAAATGTCTCACTTTTTATCTTAACTTACTACAGTCCATTCCTGTGCTTACAAGCCAAGTAACTTAAAAACAGTAAGCCCAGAGACTGTCAAAGCAGTCAAACTGCACTGGATAACAGGATCAGTATCCTCCACACACCCCTACTTTCTGCATGCTGAGCAGGAAGAGTCTAGGATTTGAAATCAGACCCAGATTTTAATTTTGACTCAACTACATGAGAATTTATTAGAGTCAGCTACCTCGTACCTCTGTGCCTTGACTTGCTCACCTGAGCAATGAAGATAAAACTGAAAGCCTTTCGGGCACATTTTGAAATGGCTCTGAGACAACAATCATAATCACAGTATGAGGAGAGAGAGATGGCTCAGTGCTTGTTGTACAAGCATGAAGACCCAAATTCAATCCTCAACACCCAAGCAAATGCTGAGAATAGTGGCTTGAGGCTGTGATCCCAGAACTGAGGAGGTAGAAAGAGAGAGATCACTGGAGCTCTCTGGCCAGTTAATATAGATCAGGAAGCTTCAAGTTACTTCGAGACACTGACTCAAAAACAAGATGGAGCAATAGAGAAAGACAACCAGTGTTTCTCTCTGATACCTATCCAAATGATCATTCATATATACACAAGAACACACAAAAAAAGCACAGCATAGGTACATAGTCGGTACTTAGTGATACTTTCCAAATCAGAAGACTATGACAGGATTGGAACTGTCCTTGCACAGTCCCACTGCGAAACTAGTCATGGTGGGTGTAGCCACAGCCCACCTAACTTGATACAGAGCTGAAATAACCTTGACCATCTGGAAAGCCTCATTTTCAGAGGAATTGCATGACTGGTATTGAAACCTGACTATGTTCCCGTCCAGCCCTAATACATCCCTTATAGAGAGAACATAGAGTACCTCTAGGCAATAACCGGAAGCAGAAGGACAGACTGGAAAGATATATCCCTATCAGCATGTACACAAACAATCTTCCCCATCACTGCAGTCCCCACATCCCACTACCATCCAGCCATACTAAATCATGCCATCCCATGCCTAGAATACAAGAAAAGTCATAAATACAAGTTGAGTGATTCCCCACTGTCCTGATTTCGTTTCTATTGCAATGACAAACTCGGTGGCAAAAAAAAAAGTAGAAGGAAAAGGTTTTTTTTTTGGGGGGGGGAGGGAAGCTTACAATTCCAAGTTACTTTCAGTCATTTTGAGGAATTTAAGGCAGGAAGGAACTCAAGCAGCCAGTCACAGCTTATCCACAGCCAGAAGCATAGAGAATATGCACTCTTGCCTTCTGCTTGCTTGCTTGCTACTCATCAAGATTTCTACACTCATACAGTCCCCGGCCCAGACCACGGAAAGGTGATTCCCACAATAGACTGGGAATCCTACAACAATTAGCAATCAAATCAATCCCACAACAGACATGCCCACAGGCCAACCTGATCTAGTCAATTTCTCAACTGAGGCCTTCTTCCCAAATGATCTAGGTTTTGGCAAGCTGGCAGTCAAAAGCTTCCCATCACACACACCAATTCATAAGCATTCTCCTTTCCCTAACAGCTTGAAGTTTAATAGACGTAGGAACACAATAACAGAAGAAACCATACAAAAAGGCAACCTATTGGTTGACCTTATTCACTGAATGTCAGGCAAAAGCTAGGTTTCAGGAGGACATGAGCAAGGTTGTTAAGGGCATAGACTGTCCTTCTGGAGTGTTGAGAAAGATTAGAAAGTGGCTACATTTAGGCAATGGTAGAAGATGGAGGGAAAATGGAATTAGAAGTAGGCCTTGGAATGAGTTCCTGTGAGAGATGTTTAAGAAAGGGATTAAGAATGTGGATTCTATAGTCACATGACCTGTGTTCAAGACCTCATCCTGAACCCAGATGATGAGGGAGAGCATTATCAGATGGATGAGCCAGTAAGCGCAAAATGCAACCAGCTCCCTTTGCTGAAGAGATGGTTCAGTTGATAAAATGCTTGCCTCATAAATGCAAGGACCTGAATTTGAGCCCCAGAACCCACATTAAAACAAAATCACAAAAGTTAGGTGTGGTGCTATGCACTTGTCATCGAAACACTGGGGAGATGTAGACAGATGGACCCTTGGAGCCCACTGGATAGCCAGCCTAGCCTATTTGGTAAGTTCCAGGCCAGTGAAAAACCTAGTCTCAAAAAGCAGAGTGGACAGTTCCAGCGAGACAACATTTGGGCTCGCCCTCTAGCCTCCAAGTGTGTAAATGCACATGCAACTGACATACACACATATGCTCCACACCCATGCATACACACAGGCAAAGAAGCATTGCAGTAATCCAGAGACCAAACTGTCAAAACATGAGCCTTCACAGCCATCTGCAATTACAGCTCAAGGGAATCTGAAATGTCTGGCTTCTTCAGACACTTGTATCCCCTCAATTCACCCCACAATACACACATACACACACCTACATATAATTCAAAATTAGGGACTGAAAAAATACTCCTGTGATTCAGAGCACTTGTTGCTCTTTCAGAGGACCTGATTCAATTCCCAGCACCCACATATTGGCTCACAACTAACTATAACTCCATTCCAAGGGATCTGATGCCTTCTTCTGGCCTCCATGGGCATCAGAAATGCACACAGTGCACAGACATACATGCAGGCAAAACATTCATATGAATAAAATAAAATTAAAGCATTTTTGTAAAAATTAATTCAAAAGTATTATATGGGTAATAAAAGGTAACAAAAACGTAATAAAAATGTGATACATTTATACAATGAATATTATTCTGCTGTTAAAAAAAATGAAATTTTTGAATTTTCAGATAAATAAATCTAGAATTATCTTGAGTGAAGTAATCCAGACTTGAAAAGACAAATATTGTATTTTTTCTCATATAGAGGGTGTTAGCTTTTAAGCTTTCCATTTGTCTGCTACAACCTGAATAACACAGAGATTATGTACATTGTAAGAGACTTGTGAAGGGCGGGCTCTCAAGGAAGGGGAAATAGAATATATTGTTATGGAGAGACAAGAGGAAACTAGAACAGAAAGATTAAATGGAGAAGAGGGTGGAAGAGAAGAATGAAAGAGGGACACCTAACACTAACGGCCATTTGAAAAACCATATGGAAACCACATGACTGTAGAAACTTCCTAAAGGAGTAAAACCTACAATGCCGGACACTGAATGGTGGTTTGAATGAGAATGGCCCCCAAAGACTAATATATTTGAATGTTTAGTCTCCAGGGAGACCACTCCAGGGAGTGGTACTGCTTAAGAGGAATTTGAAGAAGTGGTCTTATTGCAGTAGGTGTGGTCTTTTTGGAGAAAGTGTGTCATTGGGTTGGACTTTGAGGTTTCAAAAGCTCAAGTCAGTGCCAGTGTGTGTCTGTCTTCCTGCAGCCTGCAGATCCGGATGTCTAATCTACTTCTTATCTACTTCTCTAACACCATGTCACATGAACCATGCTCCCCTCTATGATGGTGATGAACTAAACCTCTGAAACTGTAAAATAAAATAAAACTTCTAATTAAATATTTTCCTTCATAAGAGTTTCCATGGTCTAGGTGTCTCTTCACAGGAATAGAGCAAGGACTAAGACACGTGGTAACATCTTATCAAGTTGCTGGCCAAAGGGGCCTCATGGAAACTCCCAAACATCACAGACTATTGTCAAGGCTACTAGTTATTCTCTGAAACCTGGTGGTAAGGCTTTATTTATGAAGACAACATTTACACATTTCATCAAACACAGAGAAATCAAATCGGTGCCTAACTGGAAGCTTCACTCCTACTGACAAGTGTTCATGGTCCTGGAAGGTGTTCTCCCTACTGGTAGGGGATAAGGGTAATTATCTGTATCTTCTAGTTGCAAACCCTGCAACCTAGAACAGTGGCCTGCCTGCAACAGGGGCACAAATGCTACAAAAGTGACCGACCACTTTCTGATTGAATTGAACTCTAGCTCACTTCATGAGCTAGAACCCACAGCTGACACTGATAAATTGAGAACCTAAGAACCTAAGGCCTGGTGGGTCATGGCTCTAGTAATACTACGATTTATCTTCTAAAGGAGCATAACAATAAAATGACTCCTAAAGACATGCTGCTATACACATAGATCAGTACATGCTCAGCTAACAGAAAAGCTTCTTCCAGTGGATAAGAACTCACTGAGAGACCTACAGCTGAATAACATGCAAAGAACAAGAGACTTTTGAGCACTCAGTCCCAAATGGGATATATTCATCAAAGCCCTACACCCAACGCCTGGGGACCAAAGCAGAAATAGAAAGATTATAAGATCTAGAAGTAATAATTGACTGCAATGAAAGAATGTCTTCCAGATACAACTGGACTGATGCATATACAAACTCAGAGAGACTTTGGCAGCATGCACAAGGCTTGCACAGGTTCAAGCCAGATGTAGTTCTGGCAATGAGAGGGGAGAAGGAACATGGACTCCCACCCCATTGATAGCCACTGGCAAAGAAAAACTTCACTTTTCTTTAGTGGAGTCTCACTGCGTGTATTAACCAAACTTCAGGGCATGCCTATACTCAAGAGCAGTTGGCCAACACAAAACAAACTTAATGGTATTTTTGTGGATTTTTTTCTCATTTTCTGCGTTTGGGATTTGTTTATCTTATTGACCTTTTGCTTGTTTATTTTTAATTTCTATTTTTTTTATTTTGTGGAGGTTTGTGTATGCATGCTTCTTGTTTGTTGTTTTGTGTTGAGTTGGGCTGGGTTGGGTTGGGTATTTTTTTACGAGAGAAAGAGAAAGATCATAAAATTAAGTAGGTAGGGAGCTGTAGAAGATCAGGGAGAAACTGGGGGAGGAGAAAGCATGATCAAAATATGTTGTATGAAAATAATTCCAGACAGGGGTTCTCTGTGTAGACTTGGCTGTACTGGACTCACTCACTTTGTAGACCAGGCAGGCCTCGAACTCACAGAGATCCGCCTGCCTATGCCTCCCAGAGTGCCAGAATTACAGGCACACACCACCCTGTCTCAAAAAAATATATAATAATAATTCCAATAAAAATAATTCAAAAGAAAACAAGAAAGAATACACATCTATGGGGCCCTTCCCATAAGATCTCCTAAGATGGCGTGGGTCTGGGAGCTACTTTCTACAAGTTGTTCTTTCCCCCTTGCTGTCACCTAGAATGAAAATCTAATTTTAGGACACTTTCTGATATAATTACATTCATTCCAAATGCACACGCACACCCCCAACACACACACACACACACACACACACACACACACACACACACACACTTTTAAGGAATTCTTAAGTTCTGATAGGGAAAAGCATGTGCACTTTGCCCTTCTGCTGTGGAGGCCATGTGATGCTCTGTTCTAGTTAATAAGCATCATCTCCCTGCCCCCTACTTTCTGCCTTGCTCCTCTGAACACACTGCCTCTTCTCAAAGTATCCAATCACAGCCCTTTCCACCCTTCCCACCGTGGGGGAGCATCCCTAGAATCTAGAGCAGGGACATGGTGCTTTCATCAGGAGAAACTCCACGGGCTCCTGACAGATCAGAGGGAAGAACTCTCTGCCTTTTCTCTCTGATAACATAATGAGGGGATAACCTGGTATTTAAATTGCAGCCACAGTGGTAAATCTGCATTGTCAGCCTTCAATGTGATTTACAAAATAATTTAAAAATGCATGAGTCTTCTTCTTTATAAAACATAGGGGTGTGAAGTTAAATTCTAAATATTTTATCACCCAAGGTGAGCTCTTTGCCCCATGGCCATCACTCACGAAGCTTACTCCCTGGGAATGATGCTGAGACCTTCTATTATCAAATGTGCAAGGGCTCTTGGGAAGTTGATTTTGCCTTTGGACATTGGAGTGCTCTGGTTCACCCTCTCTGTGGGCAGTGATGTCTGCAGGTGTCCCAGGAAGAGTCTAGTTCTTCATTAGAACTGAACAAAAGTCCGTTGACTTTTGAAGTTTCTCTGGCAACATGAGGTGAACCCGCGGAAGAGAGCTTTAAGGACCCTTTGCTTTGCAGGACATAGCAAAAGCCCCAACATTGTCACTACCTAAAGAAAGGTTACATTTGGGCAAGGAGTGGCTAAGGACCTTCTTCAATCGGGGAAAAAAAAAAAAAAAAAGAAAGAAAGAAAGGTACTTGCTGCTTCACCAAAAGGACCCAAATTCAGTTCCCAGGCAGTTCACAAGTGCCTGTAACTTCAACTCCAGGGGATCTGACACCTTCTTCCAGCCTCCTGGGGCATGAAAACATGTGACATACGTTCACATACACACTACACATAAATATTTTTTTTAATCTGGGAAGAAAGAAAATGCTGGGCCTAAAAGAAGCTTATTCTTTACATAAGCCTCCTACTCAGCAGCCAGGATTATCAGCCATTGAATGGAGCCTTTAGGATCAAGCTCCTACTTGGGAGAAAGCTGCCCACCCCACCTCTTTACTCCTTTTGTTTCAGCTAAAACTCCTAAGAGGAGCCAATCAAGATTATCAAGGCAATGGGTATCCTAGAGTGAATCTAGCTTATTACAATCCTGAACTGAGCATGCCCAGAAGTGCTAGAATCTGTCAGCTTTCATTCTCAAAGACTTGTGACTTATAACCCAGAACAGCTTCCCCCGAGGAAGCTCACAAATGTGCCTGTCCCCACATATGCTTTCCTATATAAAAACCCATAGATTCCGTGCTAACAACCCTTACACTGCCCTCATTCAGAGAGAACAGTGCTCTATGAGTAACCCCACTGCTCCCTTTTCCTGTTGCAGGTCACAACACTGTGTCTTCTGTCACCTTCTAGATACGTTTTACCTTTCCTCATCCCCTCCAAGAGGTAAAGCATTCCACTGGGTCACACGATCATGTGCATGCACCCCTGAAGGAGCTACCTTGTATGTGGTGTAGTGGCCAGCTGAACCTGGTTGGGATTCACAAAGTCGTCTGGTGATGTTGGCTTGCTTCATAGCTCTGCCACTGATCCTACCAGTGGATCAGTCTCTTGTCACGTCAAAAAGTAATGTGGTGTGTGGACACCTGGGGTCACCTGCTGAAGAGAGTGAAATAGCCCACTCAAGTGGAACAGGAGATGTTTCTAAAACTGTGGTCCTCACAGCAGCAGCACCATCCTGGTCGCCAGTTCTCCTCCAAATGAACTGTGTCGGAATGTGGAGACAGAGGAAGAAGCCAGAAACCATCCTTGGTGGTTAGATTCCTTGGTGGTTTCTAAATACGGGGGAATAGAAACACAGAACTGTAGTGGTAGTCCAAAATCCTGATTCTCCAGTGAAATTCTTAAAGAGAATTCCTCAAAGCACTGCTACACACAGGTCCTACTCCCCAAGAGTCAGACTTATTGAATAGTGGTGCATTGTGGATGTGGAAAGTCTTCTCTTATTCATTGTTCTAGTGCTGTGATGAGACGCAGTGACCAAGCAACTCTTACAAAAGGAAGCATTTAATTTGGGGCTTGCTTACGGTTTCAGGGGTTTGTCGTCATGGCTGGGAGCACAACAGCATGTAGGCAGACACGATCCTAAAGAAGTGGCTGAAAGCTACATCCTGAACCGCAAGCAGCACAGAAAGAGAAAGACACTGTGCCTGGTGGGGGCTTTTGAAACCTATGCAAGAAGGAAGACCCTGGGTATGATGCTCAATCCTCATTCAGAAAAGCAAAAGGGAAATGGAGAAAAGAGGGAACAGGACAGGAGCCTACCACGGAAGGCCTCTGAAAGACTCTACCCAGCAGTGTATTAAAACAGATGCTTAAACTCATAGCCAAACTTTGGGCAGAGTGCAGGGAATCTTATGAAAGAAGGGGGAGATAGAAAGACCTGGGGGAGCGGAGAACAGGAGCTCCACAAGGAGAGCAACAGAACCAAAATATCTGGGCCCAGGGGTCTTTTCTGAGATTGATACTCCAACCAAGGCACAGATATAGCCCATAGCAGCTCAGTATCCAAGTGGGTTCCCTAGTAAGGGGAACAGGGGCTGTCTCTGACATGAACTCAGTGGCAGGCTCTTTGATCACCTCCTCCTGAGGAGGGAGCAGCCTTGCCAAGCCACAGAGGAAGACAATGCAGCCAGTACTGATGAGACCTGATAGGCTAGGGTCAGAAGGGGAGGAGGACCTCCCCTATCAGTAGAGTGGGGAGGGGGTATTAGAGGAGAAGAGGGAGGGAGGGCAGGATTGGGAGGGAATGAAAGAGGGGGCTACAGCTGGGATACAAAGTGAATAAATTGTAATAAATAAAAAAAATTAAAAATACCTCAAAGACCATCCCTACCAATGTACTTCCTCCAACAAGGCGCTACCTCCTATTCCTCCCCTGACAGCTCATCAACTGGGGACTAAGTATGCAAATACATGAACCTTTGGGGGCCAATCTCTTTCAAACCAACAGGACTTCCCTAAATGATTCTCAAGTGCCTCTGTGCCTGACCACAATAACAGTACAGGAATGTTGGGTCCTTAGATGAGAGTGAACTTAGATCCACACTCTCCTTTGAGTGATTAGGTGCTCACCATTTCAGAAAATAGTTCATATTGCCTCTAAAACCTGTATCTCCAAAGACACTAAAATTTCCTCCTGTGCTATTCCTCTTGTCATTAGAGCTGTCTTCAGATCAATGAAATCATCAGTTGTTTGACCCAGCTACATCCTTTTTTATCCTTCACTGTATTACCTCTTTCCTACTCTCTCACCCATGCCCTAACCTCTCTCACTGAATGAAAACCCACTATAAGAAAATTGTCTAAGCCAGGTGTGGTGGTGGACACCTGTAATTCCAACAGTCAAGGAGGCAGAAGCAGGCAGTTCTCTGTGAGCTTGAGGCCAGCCTGGTCTAAAAAGTGAGTCCAGGTCAGTCAAGGCTACACAGAGAAACCCTGTCTTGAGGAAAGAAAGAAAGAAAGAAAGAAAGAAAGAAAGAAAGAAAGAAAGAAAGAAAGAAGGAAGGAAGGAAGGAAGGAAGGAAGGAAGGAAGGAAGGAAGGAAGGAAGGAAGGAAGGAGGAGAAGGAGGAGGAGGAGGAAGGAAGGAGAAAGAAAGAAAGAAAGAAAGAAAGAAAGAAAGAAAGAAAGAAAGAAAGAAAGAAAGAAGGAAAGAAGGAAAGAAGGAAAGAAAGAAAGAGAAAAGAAAATGTCTGAGATTAGTCAATCATACAGTAGCATGAATGTAGAGATGAGTATTGGATGCCAGATACCTAGCTCCACTTTCTGTACCCTTGTAGGACCTGGGACAACTCTCTCTGGGTCTCAGGGTCTGCATCCCAAATGACTGGGAGTGTCACATTCTTAAGACTTCTCTAGCCAGGTGCAGTGTCACATGCTTGTAATCACAGCACTCTAGTGGGCAGAGCCAGGGAGATCTCTGAGTTTGAGGCCAGCCTGGTCTACAAAGTGAGTTCAGAAACCCTGTCTTAAACAAAAACCAAAAAAATTTAAAAAAAAAAAAAAACAAACAAAAAAAAAAAAAAACTTCTCTAGATCTCTCAGTCTAACCTAGGAAATGACTGCCTAATTGAAGTCAAGAACAAAAACAGGAAGGCAAGGAGGGAAGGAGAGGGTGGAAAAAGGATGGAGGAAAGAAAGAGGAGGGGATGAAGGGAAGAAAGAATAAAAGTGGAAGGAGTAAGGAGAAGAAAAGTGGAAAGCAAGAAAGAATATAGTGGGAAGAAAAACAGGAGGCAGGAGTAGAGAAGGAGAGGATGGAAGGAAGAAAAAAAAGGAAGGAAGAAAAGAAGATTGGTTGGCTAGAAGGAGGGAAATCAGAAAAAGATGGAGGAAGAGATCTTAAAGGCTTTTAAAAACTTTGTAATGCACCAAGCAAAATATTTTGAAAATCTAGACAACAACACTACTCTTTATATAGTTACTTATTACACAGCGCTGGTGTGCTGTTTGAATCACAAATTGCATGCTAATGGCCTAATTCATAAACCATTGACATTCTTTATGAGTCCTTAGCATTCAGAAATGAAGAATTTGTGTTCAAAATATAATTTGCATTGCAAAATTCAATAATTTAGTTTCTCATATTCATTAATGCCTAAAACCACAACACATAACTTATCCCATTCCAACTCCCTTCTTAGGACACTGGAAAAAGAAGTGTTGCAGCTGGGAAATCAAGCACCGCTTTTTATGGCTGTGTTTGGAACTGCACAGAGAGTCATCTCCAGGAGAAGTCATGCTGCCTTTTTTCTGGAGTCACTACTGAAGGATACTGCCGCAGAGCCCAGAGACCTCACAGACAAATGCAATTTGCTTAACCTTCCTGATCTCAGAAACCCCACCTTACACAAAATATCCTACAGAAAGAGGTGCACATTTTTCAGAAACATGGTGGGGAAACTCAGTGAAATCGCCAGCATTATGTTGGTATAACAACTGTGAACCACACCGCTGGACAGACTATAGAGCACTCAGTGAAAGGATGCTCTCACAGTCATGTGCGTATTGACAGCTCTAAATGGACTCGTTGAATTATCAAAAAAAAAAAGAGGGGAAGGAGGAAGTAAGAAGGGGGACATGTTGGATAGAACATAGATGTTTAAAGGTAGAAATGGAGGGTATGGATACGATACATTTCATTGTATATGTGTATGAAATTCTCAAGAACGAAGAAAAATTGCCCTTAGAAAATGTTTGAGGCAAGTCTAAGTTATATGCCAAAATCTGGGATAACCTGAGCTATGTAGTGAAACCCTGTCTCAAATTTTTAAGAGTAAAATAAATTTAAGAAGTAAAAGCTCTAAGTACTCAATGTCTGACCTCAACATTATGACCAAAAATGGAAACTGATCATGGCTGGCTGTGTCGGGATCCCAGACTAGTGCCCAGCTTTCTGGAAATCCGAGAAGCTGTGCACCTGCTACTCAGTTCCCAACACCCAGCAAATCTCCACTTCTCAGAAAATCACCACTCACTCATTCAACAGGAGTTTTCTGAGCACTGAGAATGGATGATCTATACCCAGGCAGCAGGGTTCCCACATGACCAATGGAGCATTAGACTGAACAAGATCAATGGCAAACAGGGAAATTACACAAAGATAAACAAAGCAAAAGTTAAATTGTGATTAGAGTTGCTACAATACACTACCAGGGTAGAGACTACTTGAGATGAAGGACACTTGATGAGCTGGGGAAGAATAGCCCCTCTCAGGGCTGGAGACAACACTCAGTGGTTAAGAGCACTGACTGCTCTTTCTTTCTTTTAGTTCTTTATATTTTTTTAGTTATTTATTTTACTTTTTACAATTTATCTTATATCTCTATTGTAACCCCCTCCCTCCTTCTTCCTCCCTGTCCCCTTCCCCTAGTCCCTGAAGGAAGGACTCTCCAAAGCACCTGCACCTGCCTTGCTTTCACTGTGCTTCCTTTCACTGAAGGAGAAATCTCCTTCCCTGCCATCTGACTCTAGCTTGTCAAGTCTCTTCAGGACTGGCTAGATCCTCTGTGGCCTGGGAAGGCCACATTGCCAAGGGGAAGTGATCAAAGAGCAGGCAACAGAGCTCATGACAGAGGCAGCCCCTGCTCCCCTTACTAGGAGACCCATATGGAAACTGAGCTGCCTATCAGCTAAATATAGGCAAACAGTCTAGGTTCTCTCCATGCATGGTCCTTAGTTGATGCCTCAGCCTCTGCAGGGCCCCCTAGGCTCTGATTTTTTAGCTTTTTTGGTCTCCTTGTGGAGCCCCTGTCCCCTCCGGGGTCCTTCTATCTACTCTGAGCCCTTCTTCAAATTCCAGCACCCACATGTGATTCACAAAACTGTCTGTACCTCAAATTCCAAGGCCATCTACTGGCCTCTTCTGGCCTCCAGCAGCACTACATGCACATATGTAAGCAGAACACTCATACATACAAAACAAATAAATCTTAAAAAAAAAAAAAAAACACCTCAAGACAATCTCCCCTACCATCTGAGGGAACATATGAATGGAGACCTAAAGGACTAAAAGGAGCCAGCAATCTGAAGATCCCAAGACAGAGGAGCATGCTGAGAAGAGGGAGGAGCGAATGCAGAAATTCTGAGGAAAACCCATATTGGTGCCTTCATGGAAAACAACAGCCCTGTGGGTGGGCATGCTATGAGTGAGAGGAAATGAGGAGATGGGGGAGTGCTCGAATAGGGCCTTATATCACGCTGTCAGGAGACAATGGAATATTTTCAGTAGGTGTCTTAATTCCTTTCTCCTTGTTGTGATAAAATCCCCTGACTATAGCAGCCTAAGGAAAGAAGGTGCATATTTTAGCACACAGCTCAAGGCTCCATCCATGCTGGAGAAAATCAAGGCGACCAAGCCGCTGGCTACAACAGGGCATCCGCAATCAGGACACAGAAGTGAATGTGTGTAGAGGTGCTCAATTCTCTTGCTCCATTTTATACACGTCAGGAGTGAGAATGGTCCCAACCACAATCAAGATAAACACTCCCAAATCAAGTAATATAACCAAGAAAATCGCCAATATGCTTGTCCCAAGGCCTGTCTCCCCTTGACTCTAGATTCTATCAAGTTGACAATTAACAGTAATGTCACTATGGATAAGAGACATGATCTAGTCCATAGCTTTAAGATTCTCGCTAGGTACCTCACGGAGTCAAATTCTTAAATGAACTATAAAGCACCTAATAAGAGCTCCTTGGAAAGGGGTCAGCTTGGGAAACCCACCCACAAGGAAAGCAGACTGTCTCCATTGCAGCCCCCACCATGGGGTCCAGGCCAGAAAGCCGCTGCGCACACCTCCCGCCAGCGCCTCCCTAGAAAGCCTGAAGGTGACTCTCACTTTGAAACTTGTTCAACTTCTCCTCCTTCTGTCCCTGCAAACTCGGCAGCCTTGCCGTGAGAGCAAGTCATTCATCAGCAAATCTAAAATATTTATTGTGCATATTTTAAAGGCCAAAGTGCTACATCATCGAGCTCTGCCCAGATGGGGACAAGGTTTCACAGTGCCAATGACTGAGATGAGGATGTGCCGGACAAAATTGCAGGCAATTAATCTGTGCAAATGGGATTCTTCAAAGGGGACTAGAGGACTCGCTTCAGACCACAGACAAACCAGCCCATAATGACCACCATTAAAATTTAACACAATTTGCTTATTTTAAGGAAACAGAATTCCTCATGTTCTTCACAGCAATCACTCATCCTGCTCCCACAGAGAAAACAGGAGAGGTCACAATGTGGAGGAAACAGGTTTGCTTGGAGAATGAATCTCGAGCCAAATCCCCAAGCCACTGCACCTGACTTGCTTCCTTTAGAGTAAAAAATGGGATGGCACCCATCAGTGTTTTTGTGGGTGCTGGATGAAGAGGTGATGATGGGCATTCATTTGGTCTTCAAAATCCTCCCTTACAAAATCTATGGCTCTGTCAACACTGCTCAGACTTGGGATTATGCTGCTAACATCATCATCACCGTTGTTATTGTTGCTGTGGTTATGGCTGGTCTTTGGGATTTGGAGAAAATGATTTCCATAAGACGAGATTCTTGTACTGTTGTGTGTCTTCCCCCTCTGGGTTCTTAGGGAAATTCAACAAAGTGGCTCACTACTTACAGCCACAGTCACAGTCACGGGACAGCTACGCCCTTCCTGGCCATGGGACAGCTACGCCCTTTGTGGTCATGAGACAGCTACGCCCTTTGTGGCCAGCATCTTCGCCATGCTCCGTGATTGACCTCATCTGTAGATCAGGGTTTGCCTTAGAACTAAGGCTGGAACCAAGATGCTCTGAGGAGGCTCTGCGGGAGGGGATGTAGATAATAGAAGGTCGTGATCTGAGTGTTACCTCTGCCCAGTCCCTGAGTCTTTCTGTCCCAGTGTCTCCTATGAATAAATTAGGAGACATACACAAGGCATTTTCTTAGCATGGTGCTGAAACTGAATGTAGTCATGGAAACTAACGTGCCAGGAAGGGTTAAAAAGTACTATATAAATACAAAGTATAGATCATTATTGTTTATTAAGTGAGAAAGAATATATTTTATTATTATTATGACTCATCTAGCCCTGAGGTGGTGGATAAATCAGAAAAATGTCAAGTTGGAGTGAAACATGAGCCTCCAGAAACCAGAGTGCAGAGCTTCATTGGGGTATCTCTATATGTATATATTTTTTTCTTTTGCAATCTTTGCTGAAAGACATTTGAAGTGAAGTTAATAATTGAAATGTAATGAATAACTGCAGTTTAGGGTCCATAGCACAATCATAATTGCCAGTTTATTACTTTTTTAATATATTTGCCAAGTATTAATAATATTGAAATAATGCAAGAAGATCATGAGGAATAAATGAAATATATCATTTGTCAAGGAAAAAGGATTTCCAAACAGTAGGCACTGCGCTTATGAGTGCGGTGATAAATGCAGCATCGCCCTGAATCCTTCAGCGTGGGGAGACACCTGGAAGTTTGGGTCTCTACATAATTCTGGTGAGTCAAACAGAGAGGAGGAAAAGGTGGAGAAGATTTGCCAAGTGTCAAGTTCCAGATCAAGAAATGACTTTTAATAAAAAGTCCCAGGCTTTTTGCTCAAGACCTTTCTGCTCTCAAACCTCTTTTTCCTTGCCATAAAAGAAAGGACAAAATATATTTACATGATGGCACACATCTTTAATGATAGCACTGAAGATGCCTAGGCAGAAGAATCATGAGTTCAAAGCCAGCCTAGGCTATATAGTGGGTTCAAAGTCAAGCTGGGCTACAAAGTATGACCGTTTCTCAAAAATAAATGGATGAAATAAGATTGATGTTAAAATATGAGAAGAATATGAAGAGATTGGAATAGGTCCTAAGCCACTACTCATTTTATTATTTTTCTTGCCTAGGAACCAAATGTTCTGAAAGAGCTTCACCTGTATGCCTGCGTGTGTGTGTGTGTGTGTGTGTGTGTGTGTGTGTGTGTGTGTGTGTG
>NW_026588752.1:872567-892810 GCF_907164565.1 Psammomys obesus | reverse complement strand
TGTGTGTGTGTGTGTGTGTGTGTGTGTGTGTGTGTGTGTGTGTGTGTCATGAGAGAGACAAAGACAGAGAGAGAGAGAGAGAGAGAGAGAGAGAGAGAGATATTTTTCCAAGTCTTGTCCTCTGCTCAGGGAACATTGATCTGGGTGAAGAGGCTCCATTTTTCTACCTTAACATCAGGCCATGAAATGGGGAAAGTGGTAGAGAATCTGTTACTAAGACTGGCAACAGGAATAAGATCTGGAGTGTGTCCCATTCACATGACCCTAAGGTCCCACTGGCAAAGTTTTTCATGTTCCTTTACCTTTACACACTTTTCTTCTTGTGTGATGCCACATCTTAAGATTTTTTTCTCTCCTTTTTTTTGGCGGGGGTGGGGGTTGTTTGTTTGTTTTTGAGACAGGGTTTCTCTATGTAGCCTTTATTGTCCTGGACTCCCTTTGTAGACCAGGCTGGCCTTGAACTCACAGAGATCCATCTGCCTCTGCCTTCCGGAGTGCTGGGATTACAGGCATGTGCCACTCTGCCTAGTTGATATCACATCTTAAGCACATACAATGTTCTGGGCACTCAACTAAGGAAATGGGGACCAAAAAGGATGTGCATCTAGAGCTGGGACATGAATATCATTGTTCCTGGTCTGTGTTACCATCTCCAGCCGGGAGAGCAAAAGTGGTGAGCACCAGGAATTTTCTTCACTGTTTGTAATAATTGTGCATTTTCATTTTTCCTCCAAATATAAAATCAGCATTATGATAAGCATCACCTGGCTGTAACTGATGCTGATATTTTCATAAACACCCTACCATATAGACACAGATCCCACACAGGGAAGATTCTATATGGCATCAAATGCTGACATCATGCCCAATAGGCTATACTCTAGTTTCCTTCATGTTACTCAATGTTGGGAAGTTCTTTCCAGGACTACAGAGCCTTCAAAATGAGTCTGTTGTGTTGATTCCTGTTAGTCATTCCCACAGATGCCAAAGCTCTATTTCAAAGCAGCTTATAAAAGAAAAGAAAGTTTTCTACGTACTGTTATAGCATAATCAACAAAACAGCCTAAGGGTGAAAAGAAGGGTTAGGGTGCTCCTACTTCTGATGAGGGCTGGGGATTTGAAAGAGAGGGAAGGAGGAGGAGAGAGAGAAAGAAAATAAGGAAGGGATGGAGGAAGGAAAGCAAAGTGCAAGCAAAATTGGAGAGTGTGTAAAAATAACTGTTCTACTTTACTTTTTGTTGCTGTGATAAATGCTATGGCCAAAAACAACTTAGGAAATGGTTTCTTTTAGATTACAGGGAGAGTACATTTCTAGGAAAGCCAGGGCAGGAACCCAAGCAGGAACCTGAAGGCAGGAACTGAGGCAGAATCCATAGAGGAACTCTGCTTGCTTTCTCTGACTCGTGCATAGCCCACTCTCTTACACAACCCAGGACCACCTGCCTGAGGGTAGTGCCACTCACAGTGTGCAGGGCCTTCCAACATCAATCAGCAATCTAGAAAATGCCCCACAGATGTGCCAGTCCTACCCAGGTAATGTCTCTACTGAGATTCCCTGACACCAGTCCTCTTCCGTGGTGTGTCAAGCTGACAACCAAGATTAGTCATCACTGAAGGGGAACCCAAAGAACTCATGAGGGACTGCAAGAAAATCCAGTGAGCAAGGATTGCCAGCTAGAGAGAGAAGTTTCAGTGTGTGTGCCTCTGCACACGAGGACATTTGAATCACACAGTTAGGTTAGCATGGGCAAAGTAGACATTTGCACATACACGGGTTCTCACGCGTGTGCCAGGCAGGGCTGCTGCAGTGCTTGCCTAGCAGTCATGAAGCCCTTGGTTTGATCCACCACCTCATACGGGGGACACGGTAGCATTTGCTTATAACAATAGCACTCAGGAGGTGGAGGCAGGAGGATCAGGATTTCAAGGTCATCTTTGGTTGTGTACTAAGTGTGAAGCCATCCTGAGCTAAAGGAGACCATCTCAAAAAATATTCGTGTATATTGTATTGTATTCTTTTTGCATGCTTCATTGTATATACATACAGTTTTATTAAAGTGTAAGAACTGAGGTTGTATTTGAATTATATAATTTATTAACCTGTACATTTATCTCTTTAAAATTTGTTCATCATGTGTTCCCAGTTCTCAACTTATCTAAAGAAGAGCATTGTAAACATTTATCAAATAAACAGATTCTTTTACCACAATATTCTGTTGATGGGTTGTATTTTTTGTGGTCTCTTCCATTCTTTTTCAATTTGGGTTTTCTGTTATAATCTGAATATCACAAAACACATTACATATGTGAACGAAGTCCCCATTGTGCATGGTGGCAACTACATGTTTGAGATCCCTTGGAGACTGTATCAGTTATGGTTCTCTAAAAGAAAAAAAAAACATATAGAATAAACTTATATTAATCACAAGGGGCATCTATTAGATTAGCTTACATAATAGGTGCTGGACAGCCTGGCAATGGCTGTGTGCACACTGGAGAAGCTGGGAGCCTAGTGACGGCTCCATTCATGAGGCTGGGTGCCTGAGCAGCCCACGCAGATACTCAGTGCTTGGAGGATGCCTGGGGAGCTGCTGGTCTTAGGACCACACTGGAAGGCTGAAGAAGCTGGAGTTCACCAGCATGGACGGAAAAAGAAGCAGCAGCAGCAGCAGCAACAACAGAATAGATGTACTTACAAATAAAAAGGGAAGGCAGACCCAGCAGCCGATGGAAACAGATACAGAGATCCACAGCCAAACATTAGACAGATCTCGGGGAACCCTATGGAAGAATTGGGGGAATGGTCAAGGTTTCCACAGGAAGACCTACAGAGTCACCTGGCCTGGACTCACGGGAGCTCACAGAGATTGAACTGACAAACAAAGAGCATGTAAATACTGGTCCTAGGCCCCCTAGACACATGTACCACACACAGAGCTTGGCAGATCCCTGCCCCCAACAACTGGAACAAGGGCCCTCTCTGAGTCTGATGCCTCCTTTTGGATCCCGTTTCCCCGAACTGGGCTACCTTTTCTGGCCTCAGTGAGAAAGGATGCCTAGTTTTGCAGCAATTTAATGTGCCAAGGCAGGATGGTACTCATCCCCCTTCTTGAAGAGAAGGAGATGAGAGAATGGCTGGAAAGGATGTTGGAAACAGAACTGAGAAGAAGGGGGGGCAGCAATCAGGATGTAAAGTGAATAAATAAAATTTTTAAGAACTAAAAGGAGGGGTCAGGCAGACAAACATCACTGTTTTTCAAACTGGGACCCCTCTATACCTGGGCCAACAGGAGGTACAGCACTCCCTAAGGGAGGGTCTTCCCTCAGTCTTCTGTGGGGATGCCCCCCACAGACCTGTCTGTCTACTAGTTGATTTCAGAATCAATCAAGTTTTTAACCAAAGTCAACCATCACAGGAAGAGCCTTCACCAATCTGAGCCAGACACAGGAATGAGTCATTCCCTCTGGAAGGAGCTGTGGCACAGCAGGATCAGAGGAGAGGCAGCTGCAAAGCCAGGGGCCCTGGACAGATGCTCCAAGTGTGACCAGGTTGAGCATAAGAGATGCGCTAAGGACACGGTAACCAGCTCTTCTGTTGCCATCACCTCACCAACAGCGGCAGGACCTATTTCGAGTTGGAAAGTGGGATAACTAAACTGAATGCAGACTTTACCAATAGGACTAAGACTACGGCCTTAAGATAGAACCCCACAAGGTGGTGCTGCATAATATCTCATGGGGATGGGAGTGGCCAATTAAATCTCCAGAGAAGCTGGATGTGATAATTACAGAGACTGTAATCTCTACATCCAGGAGGTACTACAGGGTAATTAAGCATTTAAGACCAGCCTGCTACTGCAGATTCAAATCCAACCTCTGCTACCTGAGACTCTGTATCAAATAAATAAAGGGAGAAGAGGAGGAGGAGAAGGCAGAAAAGGCAACAGGGGGAAGAGAAGACAAAAGGAAAAGAAGAAGGAGGAGAAAGAAGAATGGAAGGAGATGGAGAAGCAGAAGGTGAGAGACAGTTTAGCTGTTGGTGAGTTTCAAGCAAAGAAGGGATCTTGACATAGCCAGGAAGTAGCCTTTTAAAACAGTTCCTCCCTCTGTCACCAGACAAAGTCACAGTATTGCATCCCACATCTTAAATGTATTTGACATTTCAGAAAATAATTAATGATGTTGCTTTTATTAATGTTTTAAAATATAAATTTAAAACATGACAAATGAGAAACAACAATCTGTTTTAATGAAATTTTTACTTCCGCCATCAATAAGTCATAGATCATAAAGAGCCCCTCGTGGGTCACAGCATCCTTTTCCTGTCTGTGTAGGAAGATTGTCTAACACAGTGAATGGGGTGGGAAAGATTTGGGGAGTCTGCAGGACTCAAGGAGACAGATTTGGGCTTCAGTGGGATGAGCCACCATGGAGTTGGCTTTGTTACTTTCTTTTGACAGTTTGCAAGAGATGCTTCATACAACTCCTGGGTAGAAATAGATCAATTCTTCTCTGCTTCTGTTTTGTACAGAACTCAAGAAGATGGGTATTTTGTAATTCCAGCCCTTGGGATCATAAACCTGGACTGTATAGCAATCCCTGTCTCAAAAGAAAATGACAGTGGCTGGAGATGTAATCTAGTAGGTAGAAAGCTTGCCTGGCACACACAAAGCCTGGATTCAGTCTTCCACATTACACAAGCAGCCATGGTAGACCATACCTGTTAGCCTAACACTGGAGAAGTGGCTGCAGCAGGATCAGAATTCAGCTCATCTTCTCCTACATAGAGAGTTTGAGACCAGCCTTGGCTATTGTGAGACCCTGTCTCAAAACACAAACAAACAAACAAAATCCAAAATCTGAGGAAGCTGTGGTATCCCTTGATGACTCATGGTAAAGTGACAAGGAGAGTACTGGAGTTTTAACATGAAACCTCATAAATGCCAGGTGAGAGATTTATCTTCAGTTGCCACTCCCAGGCCTCCTTTTCACTATTTTGAGATGGGGTCTTGGTAAGTTGTCCAGACTTGTCATGAATTCACATTATACCCCAGACAGACCTTGAACTTATGATCTTACTGCCTAAGCTCCCAAAGAAGCTGACTTACCTTGTTTCAAATACATGAGGAAGAGGGAGAGGAGGAGAAGGGGGATGTAGCATAAAGAAGAGAGAGAAGGAAGAGAAAGAAGAAAAAAGAGGAGGGAGGAGAAAGTAAAAAACTTAAACCACCAGGCAAATGTTTTAAATTTTATTTTTACGTAATTCATAATAATTATCTATATTTATGGATTGTAGTGTGAATGTGATACACAAAGTGCAAATGATCAAGCCAGAAAAACTTGCATCTTATTTCTTTACTTACTATAAGTTTCAAACTACTGTCTTCTAGTTGTTTATATAATCTATATGATAAACCTCAGTTAAACTCGCCTTTCTGCACTGTGGAGCATCATCATCTCAGGTTGTTATAAATCCCATGTCTCTCCTCTGACACCATCTTGGAAAATGTCTATCTTCAGTCTGGGATTCACAAAGAGCTGGCTTCCCTCCCTGTGAGCTAATGTGCAAAAATGTTCAATATGTAAGAACTCCTGACGGGGGTCCAGCATTGAAAATGAATACTCCTTCTTCAGAATCTTCTTAAGCTGGTTCTGAGTGGGACAGGGTAGGGAGGTTATTAATATTGTCAATGTAACGGGATATAGCATCCCCCTGGAGACACACCTCTGCGCACATCTATGAAGGATTGTCTAATTAGCTTAGTTGTAGAAAACGCACCCTAAACATTGGCAGCATCGTTCCCCAGCACAGTCGTAGACTGTCTAAAAAGGAGGAACTGAGTTAAGTGCCAGCATCCATTGCTCTCTGCTTCCTGTCTGTGGGCACAATGTGCCCCCACTGCTGCCCTACACTCTTGATGCCATCTCTGTCATGAGTACTATCCCCTCTAGAAACTCTTTCTCTTTTAAATGGCTTCTTGCCAGCTGTTTGGGCATAGCATTTCCATAGTGATGGAAAGTCAGGCTCTCTCAAAAGCACCCGCATCCTTGCATCTTGAGGAGTGGGGTGGGGAGTGAGGAAATTAAGCCTGGAGTTTGCAGGTGCTTTGGAGAAACTGGGCAACCACAATCTGGAATCACCCCGGGTTCAACTCCTCAATCCTTGTGGCTCTTCCCTGAATCCTCCCTCTGCACCAGAGAATCACAAGCTCTGTCTTCTGAGGGCAGATTGGAATGCCAGAATGTATGGAGATTAATCACAGAATAATACAAACTGCCGCTTATCATCGCTCATATAGTTGACATAATTACCCTACAGGCAACATGAAAATGTTGTACTGCAGTAACTCCCAGCCAGGAGAAAAAGCAGCGTTGCTGATAACACAAAAGAGAGAAGAATACTGAACACAGCCCTTTGAAAACTTTTAATTAATTTTCACCCTTGCAGCGTAATTGATGTCAGTTCAAACTTCAGTGTTCCAAAGCCCTTGGCCTTGTTGCAGAGAAATCTAGGACCAGCCTGAGCTGCTTACACAGAAAGCCAGACCCTGATCGAGGGTGAGAAGGGGGCAATAAAGTAGGTATTTTTTCATCTTTAAACACAGAACTTAGGCTGTGTCACTTGTCTGTTTAAAATCCTTCCATAGGACTCCATGGTCTGCCCTGTGGAACTGAAGACTAAGAGCTTTTGGTGTGGTTGAGACCCTCACAAGGGCTGGCTTGCCTTGTGCATTAGTGAACATCCCTGTTGGTGTGACCAGAGAAGCAAGGATTAATTTGTTTCACAGTTTGTGAAGACACGGTCCCTCACAGCAGGGAAGGCAGGAGAAGGCTGTTAAGACTGTGTCTTCAGCCTATAAGACTATCAAGCCTCCAGGCCTGCCCTCAGCGACCCTCTTCTGCCAGTGAGGCTCCACCTCCTAGAGGTGCCACAGTCTTCCAAAGCAGCACCACAGCAGAGGACCAGATGTTCAAAACGAGGGCCTATGCACATCTCACAGTCAGGCCACACCTTACCCTGTCCACCTGTCATCCCTCCGCCACCCGCATCAGACTTAATGGATTTCCTGCCATTTCTCCAATGCACCATTCTCCCAAACACTGCGCAAGTGGGAGGCTGCCCGTCCCCCTTCCAGACCCTTCACCTCCACCCACCCAGATGATATCATTGTTTTAATTACCCAGCTATCAGCTCCTCCCCAAAGCCCTCTCCAGCTCACCACAGACAAGGCTTCTGCCTAGGACTCTCTCAGCTTTGTAGTTTCTTCTCTATCTCAGAACACACCGGACTATTGCATGAGGGTGTGGACTTCTTCCCCTCCTGTGCAAAGACATCTGGTTGGTGAGTGAAGCCCAGCATCTACAGTGTGTCCACAATTGAGTGTGTCCCTAGAATGCACTACATAGATACAAATCTGACACTTTGTTGATGCCAACGGTAGAGGATCCTATGTTGTAAATCTCTTCTTTGAAACGCTTTATCTTCCTTAAGGAATTACTCTAATTCTTAGTCAACTGACATAGTAACCCAAAAGTCTCTTTTTAACCTAGACTACCAGGAAGCTTCAAGCTAAATCTCCCATTGCCAAAAGATTGCAGAAGTATTAGCCTGGGGTGGTGGTGGTTGTTGTTGTCATTAGTGATTATTTTTTTTCTCATTCAATTTATTTGTTGTTGATGTTTTTTTAGCTCCAATTTTCTGATCTCCTCCTACTTATCCACCTTCACTGTTCAAGCTGCTTTAGACACAAGAGCGTGTTTTTTTATCTCTCACTTCACAGAGAACATAGCAGTCAGATAAATAGCAAGTATGAACAGCAAACAAGGACTGAGCAATTATCTGTTGAGTGTTAACTATGATCCTGGATTACAGTGAGTCCCTGAATATGCAGAGGAGAAAAGGCATGGCTCCTTCACTCCGGGTCACCTCACTGTCTATCAGGGAGTGATTGCAACACAGAGCAGACACCACCATCACAGCCGAGTGCCCTGGGGTTTCTTGGAAGCAGGAAAAGTAGAACATTAGACTTCCTAGGTAAGTAGGGGGAGTTAGGCTGTCTTCCATGGGCTTGAATACTTTGTCTCCAGCCAGTAGTGGTATTTGTAGCGGTTGTGGGCCCTTTAGGAGGTGGGGCCTTACTGGAGGAAGTAAGTCTCTAGGGGCAAGACTTAGAGTTGCTGAAACCGTGTTCCATTCTCACTCCTCTGTGCTTCCTGGTCAGCCAACATGGGAGCTGACCCAAGGTCCTGCCTCCACTCCAGCATCATGCCTTTCACATCATGAGACCATAAAAATAAACTCTTTCTCTCTTAATTTGCTTTTGCTGAGTATCATGACACAAGAGTAAGAATAGTAATGAAGATGGATAATATTTGAGTGGGGTCTTCATGGATGTGTACAAGCTCACAAGGGGAAAAAGTAATATGTGCTGAACTTCAAAGATGCTGAGTGATTTGATATCATAGAAGGGCAGATGTGAATAGTGTGGATCTATGAATGAGTGACCTGTTGAGACAAAGAAGGGCCAGTTCTGAGACACACCTGGGCAGATTTTCCTCTCCAGGACCACTGGCCCTGTCTTCTTACATAAGGGGACCTCTTTCCAGCACTCAGAAGTTCCATGGTAGCTGTTTCTGTGCCAAGAGTCTGAGAAAACACATCACAGCAAAAGTTATGGGAAGTTCAACGATGCGTTTAAATTAATTTGTACTTTTTTTCAACCCAATCAAGTCTACAGACATTTGAAAAATAGCTTCTCCTGGAAACATCCACTGCTCTCCTCCGAGATGTGAATAAAATATGAGTGTGTCTCTGTGTCTCTCCCGCACACTTACTCTGATCCCCAGCATTTGGGTTGTTCTCTCTCTCTCTCTCTCTCTCTCTCTCTCTCTCTCTCTCAAGCATCTTCCCCCGTGATGTTCATCATGGAAATGAAGCCTTGGCAACATGTATTCCCACCGGTGCTCTTGAGAGCTTCTCCCTCCATTAAGTCCATGCTGCTTCTTCCTTCTTTGGTCCCTCATTACCCCTTTCCTTTTGCTGTGTCCTCCACTGATAACCCACTATCCAGTTTCTCTTGGCATGTTCACCTGCTTGGATGTTCCTCAAGTCTTGCTCTGTGTTGGAATCACCCGGAGTGTCAGCTGAAGTACAGGCTTCTTGGAACTTCTCTTGAAGTGTCTAATACAGGAGATCTTTCTAATGTGGAGCCTGAGGACTTGCATTTATTAAGAGTTCCCTGGTCATGCTGAAGCTTCTTGGCTAGGGACCACATTTTGATAACGATCAACTTGCATGATCTTACTCATCCTGGTTTTTGTCACTTTGTCATGGCTTCGTGAGTTTCTGCTATAGTTTTACCTTCCTTAGAATTTTATTTGTTTTTGTTTTTGTTTTGTTTTTTTAATTTGGGTTTTATTAATACGGTCCAGACATCAAACTCACTATGTAGCCAAGGATGACCGTGAACTCTTGGTTCTCCTACCTCTACCTCTCAGGGGCTGGGACTACAGGCATGTGCCACCATACTTCTCTTTATAAATAAAGATTTCAGAGGCCCACATAACTGGCACTTAAGAACTACTGACCTCGAATCAGCAAACTATAGAAGCTGTGTTATTTAACTTTGTCATTGCTGTAACAAAATACCAACCAATAGCAACTTAAAGGACTGTTTTGAGGGCCATGGTTTTGGAAGGAAGAGTTGGCAAGGTTGGAAAGGAATAGTGGCAGGAACACAAGACGGCAGCCATGCTGGCTCTGCAGTTGGGAAGTAGAGAGATGGCTGCTGGTCCTCAGTTGAGTTCCTCTTTTCCCCTCTGTATCCATCTGCAATCTCACTTCAGAAACTTGTGTTGGTCACACTCTGAGTGGCTTTCCCTTCCTCAGTCAAACCTATCTGGAACATCTTCACAGACACCCAGAGGTGTATTTACATGGTGATTCTAATCTGATAAAGGTGACAATGAAGAGCAATTGTTTGGGAAGTGTCATCTGGATCCCAGGCATGTGCGTGGCATTCTCAGAGTTTGTGCCTGGGGCACACAATCGGGCCCTCTAAATTCGACATTTATAACAGCCCTGAGAGCAGGGTAGACACCCTCTACAGGCAGGGCAGCTAAGTGCAAGCTCACTCAACCATCTCCAGTTCTAAGCCTGCCTAAGGGACAGGGCTTAGACTGAAACTCAAAGACACAATTCAGTCCTTGGAGACCAGGCTTTCCTTCCTGTCTTATTTACAGCCAGTTTCTGAGGGGGCAAGGTGCACTTCCTCAGGAAATTGATACATTCTGGCTAACTATTCTGAGCAAAAGTCGTGACCTAGGGTTTTCTGTCACCCAGCCTAGCACAGAGCCTTCAGAGTTCACCGGGAGGACAGGACAAGAAGGAAGAAGACTATGGCTCTCTGGACAGTGGGGATGTATTTGGGGGCAAGAAGGAGCCTTTATGGAGACAGGATCTGGGCTGGGTGCCCCTTTCTGGGCCCTAAAAGTAGCCAGGACTTAGGGATCTTATCTTTCTTTCAAGTTCATCCTCTGCACAGTGGGCTATGGAGGAGTTCATAGCAACCTTCAAAACTTATGATTCCTGGGTTTTTTTTCCCCCAGGCATAAAGTGTGTGTGTGTGTGTGTGTGTGTGTGTGTGTGTGTGTGTGTGTGTGATCTCTTCGGAGGCTAAAGTCAAGTAACTTTCCTCAATTTCTCTACTTTTTGAGACAGGGTCTCTCGTTAAATGTAGTACATTGATTTGCTGGCCAGTCACTGAGCTTCAGAATTTGCCTGTGTCTCCTCCACCGAAGGCTGGGTTACAGTCGTATGCATGCTACCAGGCCCAACTGTTTCATGATTTCTGGGACCTGAACTCAGGCCCCCATGATTGTGGGATAGTCATTTCACCAAGACATTTTCCTGTGAAGATCTAATGGGACCTGTCCATGTATTGTGACTCTTTGTTGGGTAGGAGAGAGGCACAACCCACTATTCAGAGTGGGTCTCCCCATCTTCACCAACCCAACCTAGAAACGCCCTCAGAGACCTTGCCAGAAGCCTATTCTAGCTCCTGTCAAAGTGAAGTCTGTATTTAGCATCACGATGAGTCTCCAGCCCCTACTAGTAGCAGGACTTTAGAGTATGCATTTCGTACTTGAAGAAAAGTTTTCCAGAAAACCGCGGGCGGGCAGCGCCTCCGGAGCAGTGGTCCCACAGCCACACCCTTCCCTGTCCTGCCATCCTGAATCCCGGAGCATGTGTATACACAAACTGGCCTGCAGAGGGCTCTCGGCCCCGGCTGGCATAAGCACATTCTGACATTTCTGCGAGGTAATGTCTAAAAACACACTCCTCAGAGCGTGCCCCTGTCGGAAGCAGTGTGTGACTGTGCGTCTCTGGATCTCTGTACCTCTTGTTTTCCTCCTTGTAGCCCCATCTCTCATTTCCCTCTTTCTTCTCCTCACAAACTCCCCATATGTTCCCAGGGGATCCTCTCAGGTAAATATTTGGAAAGGCTCAGGCTGTTGTTAGAACAAGGCTCGCATGACGACTCGGCTCTGATATCCACAGACGCCTGATATACCATCCCAGCTGTTGGGTGTCGAGTGTCTAGGAAACGACAAACGAGAATCACCACCGGGCCAGCTGAGACCGCGGATCACACCCTCCGTTGGCCCCCGGGGGCGGGGGATGCTGTACGGGTGGTGCTGGACCCTTTCTCTGTTGGAGGGTGTGGAACCCTGTCACCACTGAAGAGCTTCCCAAAGCAGGACCCACCACAGTCTCAGGCTATGGCAGCCAAGGAACGGTCCCTCCCTGTGTGAGAAGGCCCGGGGCCCCTCATCGTGCCAGGAACCTGGTCATGCTATAGTGAGAAAAGTCAATGGTGACACCAAACCCAGGCAGGGTAGTTATCTAGCTCTGAGCACTGGCCCCAGGGAGGCTCCCTTCCTTGTGGCAAGGCTCTGGTGAGCTCAGAACCCTCTACTCTTTGTGTGTTACACAACACAGTTCCTCTAGCAAAACGGCCTCCATTCTTCAGCAGCTCAGCGTTACCAGCTTGCAAGAGGCCATGTGGATCCTGCTCCTGACTGCTGACAGTCTCTTATGAAAGGAGGCGGGTGGGGAGGGCCATCGGATTTTCACCCGAGATTCTAACCACTCCTCCATTTGTGTGTAACTCTGTGCTCCTTATCAAAAAGCATCATCCAGGCTGGGTGTTTTAGCAGCTGTTTTAGGGTCTCCCCTGATCCTGTCAGGAACGCCCTCACCGATGCTCTGTAAGGAAGCTCCATAGTGAGGCACTGAGCAAGCAGCCAATAAATGAACTAGTGACTAGACAAATCTTCACAGCCACAGTGAGCATGTTTACTAAGGAGGGGACTGTGTTTTCCCGTGCTGCGTCCATGCCAAGGCTCCAGCCAGGTACAGACCCAAGCCTCCGAAACAGAGGAGCATGCGGCCACCCATTCCTCCTTCTTCCTCCCCTCCTTTGATGATAGAAACCTCTTCCCTCAGTACAGAGCACACCAGGATCCCAGCACACTTCCCAGGGTGCCACCCCAAGCTCTCCACAGATCGCCTATACCCACGCTTCCCTGCCATCCACTCTGTACACAGCAGACCAAGGGACCTTAAAACCACCCTTCTCACCTGCTGAAGAACAAACGGGGAAGAGCAACATCTGCGCCCATTCTTAGAATTTGTATTCTGCAGAGCTGGAGAGATGGCTCAGCCGTTATGAGCACTGCCTGTTCTTCCAGATGATGTGGGTTCAATTCCCAGCACCCATATGGTGGCTAACTCCAGTCCCCAGAGATTCAGGTCAATCTTCTGGCCTCTGCAGCCACCAGGCATGTGTGCAGTGAACAGATATACATACAGCAGAATATTCACACACGTAGAATAAAATAATAATGTTTTAACTTAAAAATTATTTTAAAACTTGTATTCCACTGGGCACTTCTGAGGCCCAAGTATTATGAGTTTGGGGTATTTCTGTGAAGATGTTAGATGACAGCTGTGGAAAGAATCCAAATGCAGACCCGGGACCTGGCTGCCAGAAACATCCAACCACAGGCTCTCAAATCCAAATGAAATTACAATAAGACAAAACAGAAGAGAACAGAGTATCAGTGGAACCCTGACATAGTTTAAGTAGCCTTCACGCCTGGCTATGATTACAGCATCTGCCCCTTCTCTCTCACATCATTCCCTCAGCTCCCTCTCATTGCCGTCAAGCACACCGCCTTGTCCCCAGAGCAGGGCCTTCCTCCCGTGCCACCTGCCTGGTCTGCTGTTTCCCTGAACAGTCACCTGCTGCAAGACATGTCTCTCCTGGCATCGCCTCATCACTGTGTCTTGTCGCCTTGGCATTACCCACAGCCTGGTTTCTGTGTGTTCCTGGATCTTGTTCAATGTCTGTTTCCCTATAGCATGGTAAGGGTAGGGGTCCTCTCTACCATCCCATTCTTCTCATTGCATTTCCATGTCTGTGACAAAATTATCTGGAAAAAAAGCAATTCCAAGTTTCAATCCATCATCGCAGGGAAATTAAGGCAGGAACTTGAATCAGCCAGTCACATCACAATCAGTCAAGAGCAGAAGGCAATGAATGTATGCTCAATTTCTCTACTTGAATACATCCCGCTTTGGGGCTGGGTCTTCCTGCATTAATAGAGGCGTTCAAGAAAATCAGCCACAGGCCAGCCTGATCCAGACAGTCCCTCAGAGATGGACTTTCCGGGTGATTCCACACTGTGCCGAGCTCACAAAGCCATGACCCACTCATGTCCCCCCAGGCGTGATGTCTTTCTTGACACATTACAGTGTGTAAACACTCAGCGAACAAACGAGTGAGTGTCTTTTCTTCAACGATGTTGGTCCCACGGCTGTACACTGTTTGGTATAGTCCTTTCTGTTCACTCAGGCCGCTCCTCAGCCTTAACTCTATTTATTGGTATGCAGACCAGGAAGGCACTACCTTCAGCTGCTCTCCGCTACCTGTCCGTAGCACCGCCGCCTCCAGCTGTAAGAACCAGTATTGTCTCTAGACAGAACCAAGAGCCCTAGTGTGCAGAGCAGCGCCCACGCTGAGAACATCTGCACTGTCGCCCTACCTTGAGATACTCCCAGATTGTAACAAATATCCTTAGCCCCCGTTGTTCCTCCAGCACAATTCCGCCATGTGACCAGCAGATGGCAGCAAAGACCATTCTACTAAAATAGCTTCAGCAAAAACTCTGCTGCTGGCAGGGACTACCTAGACTCTGTGTTTATACTTTTCCTGAAGAAACAGAAGATGCCCCATGTCCTAGATCCAGGGACAAAGAAGTGAGTGGTATAGGTGTTGGCAGGAAAACATTGAATTGTTTTGGAATTCCTAGTTCTGAGTTTCGCTTCCATTGCAACCCTTTGCTTCTGGGGCAGTTAATACAAGCTGCCTGTGCCTCAGTTTCCTTCTTTATATCTTGCTAATTCTACATTCATTGTAATACCTGTTTCCCATGCCTCTCTCCTATCCTGTCAGCTCAGTGACCAGGACTGGTCCATAGTCATTGCCCCTCAGTCTTTCAAGTGTCTGCTGACTGAACGGTTTGTAGTAAGCACTCACTGAGCATCAGCTGTGAAGATAATGTCACCATGTTGATGTCATATGAGGGATAGTGACGTAAGGGTGAGGATGTCATGTTGAGGATGATGCTGTCATGGCTGAAGATTACAGAGTGACAGTGATGTCACTGTAGCTGTTTGAATAAGAATGGCCCCATAGACTCGTATGTTCGAGTACTTGGTCCTCAGTTGGTGGGACTGTTTGGGAAGGATTGGGAGGCGTGGCCCTGTTGGAGGAGGTGTCATGGGGGGTGAGCTTTGGGGTCTCCAAAGCCCACCCCATTTTCAGGTAGCTCTCTCTGCCTTCTACTTTTGAATAAAGATGTAAGCACTCAGCTACTGCCCCATTGCTATGCCTGCCTGCCTGCCCACCTGCCTGTCGCCATGCTCCCTGCCATGATGGTCATGGACTCTAACATGACCATCACTCTGAAACTGCAAGCCCCGACTTTAACATTTCCTTTTGTAAGTTTCCTTGGTCGCGGTGTTTTGTCACAACAATAGAAGAGTAACCAAGACCCCAAGACCGTCCTTAGAATGCTGGTGTCCCACAAGGGCAGTGATGGCATTGGTGGCTATGACGGTGGCATTTGATGTCATGTGAGGATGGTGACAGTGAGATATGATGTCATGATGCTGAGAACGGTGTTGTCATCCGATTACCCCTGCTGATGACGCACTGGCAACTCCTGGAGCGCCTTCAGCCCAAGGCTCCTCACCTCCCATCTCTGGGCTGGGGTTCCCAGGGACTCCTGCTGAGCACTGCCAGGCCCCACCCACACAGAGAGCTCCTCCTGCCAGGCTTGCGGAGGTCTCATGGCTGGCCTTCAGGTTGAGCACAGACACAGAGGGGACCATCCAAGCGGTAGATTTCAGTTTTGAGAGCTGTTACTGACTTTGGCTGCCACCTGCCCCTCTTCTTCTGGGGGTCTCCGGGCAACCCTGGAGAGGACCAACACTGCCTGCCTGAGTGGGCCAAGGGGTCTCTAGTGTCTGGGAGTTAGAATTAGGCAGGACTCTTCTCAACTCCTCCACTTCCCTCCTCCACCCTCCATTTCCCTCCTCTACTCCCCTATTCCCTCCTTCACCCTCCTCCACTCACCTCCTTCACCTTCCTCACTTTCCTCCTCCATCCCCTCCCCTGCTCCCCTCCCTCCTCCATCCTTTCTGCTTCCCCCTCCTTTTGAGCCCAGGCCACCTGCAGCCCTAAGCCCACTACAGAGGACACCCCAGACTGAGGCAATCCCAAGCCTCGGCCATCCCAACCTGCCCCAAGGCATGGGGTGGTCCACCAAGCTGAAGTGGTCTGCCGCCACAAGCCATCCTGATGCCCCACAAGCCGTGGTGACCCACTGTCGCCCCTCCAACCCCTTGCGGCAGAGGAGAATTCGAATGGCCCAACACACACACACACACACACACACACACACACACACACACACACACCCTAAGAGCTATGTTTAGACCAATTAAATACATACTAGCAAGTGGCTGCCAGTTCCCTGTCCTCTCTCAGGGCAGTCAGTCCCTCCTTCTCTCCCTGATGCTCTGGAGGCAGGAGACAAAATGGCCTCAACAGCTCAGCAGGAGCTGTCCATGGTGACCCTTGCTCCCTCAGCCTATGGGAATCAGAAACTTCCCTGCCTCGGGATGCCTACTTCGGCTGCCGCTGCCGTGGGGCTGTCCATGATAAGGCAACTTTTCCTACTTCAGCCTACTGCCTTCACAGTGGACTCTGTAAAGTTTGGACATTTTGTATACTTTATAACCCCTCAAGGCAGAAAAGTGGCCAGACCCCTGCCTGAGGAAGCTCCAGCAGCCCAGCTCTTCATCCTCTTCATCCCCCAGACCTCTGTAACTGTCATCTCCAGCCCCTCACCAGGACTCATCCCCGATTATGCAAACATAAGGTGACAAGAACTAGACAAAAACACACCAATCACTGAACAGGAAAACTGACCAATCCCTGAAGTTCCCACTAAAACCTCCCAATTCCTGAGCAGGAAAACTGACCAATCCCTGAACAGGAAAGCCCATCAATCCCTGAGCTCCCCAAAGCTCAGGACTTGAAATCCCACCATTCCATACTCTAGAAATCCCTGCCTCGGAAAGCTCCGCCCCCTAAGGTTTCCTATACAAAGGCTGTGTCTGCCCAAATTCCCCGCTGCCTTCTCCCTGGAACAGAGGCAGCCACTCTTGGATTCATCCCTCCTTTTCTGGATTCTTCCCTTTCTCTTTTAAGAGATTTACTACCTGCTATGACTCACTCATAGAGGAAGAAGAAGAGAAGAAAGAAGTAGAAGTGGAGCTTAAGCTCTCGGCTCCTCAGCTCATCAAGCGTTTCAGCAAACCTCCTTTGTGAGCTGCAATAGCTGGAGAAGAGGAGGAGCTCAGGCTTCTTGGCTCGTCAGCTCAACAAGGGTTGGGGCAACGCTCCCCTGGGAGCTGCAATGTCTTTGTTGGGGAGGCCTCCTCTCAGAGCTGTGTGTTTCCTGGGCTCCCATGTCTCAGGACACCCATGGGACTCTGTCCCACCTCAGAGCTGAAATACCTTCCCAGCACTTGGAGCTGTGACTCAGATTTGAGGCCTTGGAGTTGTGGGTTTCCCAGACACCTTCCCACCCAATCAGGAAGGAGGCCAACAAAAATAACATCTTTTTCCCCTTCCCCACACCTTCTCCATCCTCCTTCATCCCTACTTCCCTCCTCCACTTCCTCTACTTCCCCTTCAACTCCCCTTTCCCCCCACACTGGCTGGTGTGACCCACTCAGGGGACCTTCTCTACTTGGTGCTGGGACCCCACTATGCCCTCCGGTCTGTGTCCCGGTTGTGTGAAGTTCAAGGCAGCATCTCGGATCCACCCAGCATTTTCTCACAAAGAAGCTGATACAAAGGGCGGGGTTGAGGACAAAATGAAGCCAGAGGAGGCAGTGTAGGGCAGAGTTGCAAAGCTCCAAGGTGGTTAGGTTTGGCATTTATTTCAGGTGATATGGGTTCCACACTCCCTCTCCTCTTCCAGTCCACCAGACATACACACATGCACACATCACCACAGAGTAGACAGCCCAGATAGCACAAAGACAGCATCGAGAGAGAGCTCAACCACTACAGGCCACCACTGGCCTTAAAGTCAGTGCAAGAAAAGGTTGCTATCCACTGAGATAGGTCCAAAAGGCTCTGTGTCTCCTGGGCTGATGAAACTCAGATGGCTTGGTTCTGCTTCTGTCGCAGGCTGAGCACACGTGCAGCTGTCAGAAAGGCCACCCCAGTAAGCAGCTCAGCTACAAAGCTAATCCAGCCCAGGGCCAGGGACCAGCCAAAGCGTATGTCCACCTGATCCAGCAGGGCTCTCTCCTCCAGGAGACATACTGCCTCTCGGAAGGCGGCCGCTGAGTATGCAATGTAGATGCTGATTCCAATGAGGGTCACCATGGCTGGAGGGAAAGATAAGGACAGTCATTGAGAACCCCCTGACCAGCTCCTCCTCCACCCAGCTCCCTCCTCTTCCCTCCTCCACACTTTCAGCTTCCTTCCTCCCTCTTCTTCTAACTCCTCCTCCTCTTCCTCCTCCTCCCTCTCCTCTTGCTCCTCTAACGTCTAGCTCCATTGTGTATGAGAACTAGAAAGAAGCTTTGTCTTCAAAGGCTGATTGGCTGATTAAAACTTCAATAATGTGGAGGGTTGTACAAAAGGACTTACAGTATCATCAGGGAGCACCCAAGTCCTGTAACAGCATTCTCCCCATCTTGCTATAATTCACCTACCCAATGGATTAGAAAAGTGTCTTGATTTGTGGTTTTATTTTGTTGCTATAAAATGTTCCTGGAATTGCTACTTCACTGGAACATGATATTTGTGGAGACCTAAATCTATGTTCCCAGATCATGGTCATTAATATTCAGCTCCAGAAAAAAAAAGAAAAAAGAAAAGAAAAATAAAACCCACACATACATTCTTTTGACATAAGAGCTGGGTTCTTTTTTCCATATACCTCCTTTTCCTCTACCTCTGTCCTCTCTCAACTCTTACCTTCCTCCTCTTCTCCCTCATCTTCCTCCCTTCTACCTTCATCTCCCTCCTCTTTCTCCCTTACTTCCTCCTCCCTCTCTCCTTTCTTCCCTTCTCCTCCCCCTCTCTGTTGTGAATGACTATCCTTTACAACAGCTAAAATGCTGCCATCATCAGGAATTCTTCTGGGCCTGCTCCCAAAAGATCACCACAGCTGGGCTGGAGGGGCAGGCAGGGGCCTAGGACCGTCATCACCACTGTATACGATTCTACCCTAATTGCTTATGGTCTTGGGGGAAGGGCTAGAGGATACTGGGAGAGGGGAAGGAGGGAGCTTCATCCACACAGCCATGGGGAGAGTCTCCAGTCATGATAGGTGCAGACCTTCCAACGTGTCTGCTTTAAGATCATCCATGCTCCTGTCTATAACCCCTCACCCATGGTTCTGTAGTAAGCCTCATAAATTCATTGGTTCCCCTAGTCATCTTCCCCTGGTGGACTCAGACCTCATTGGGACCTGAGAAGGAATCCCAGGGAGAAATGTTAGCAACACCCTCCTGTCTCTCTCCCCCTCTTCCTTCATATTCTCCACACTCTCCAACACATGCACACACACCACACACACACACACCTTTACCTTCTCATCTTTTTCTCCCCTCTTTTCCTTTCACCTCCTCCCTCATCCTCCTCCCCTCTACCTTCCTCTTTCTCTCTCACTTCCTCTTCTTTCTCCCCTTCTTCCCTTCTTCTCCCCATCTCCCTCTGTTGTGCAGGACTGTCCTCCACAACAGCCAAACGGCTGCCATCATCAGTTCTGCTGGTCCTGCCTTCCCTCACCTATCCTATTCCCCCAATCCAGCCAGGGGTCTCCCCAGCACTGCCCCTGCCTGCTGCAGCCCCCTTCATCCCTCCTCCCAGAACAAACACTTTCTGGCTACCTCTAGATGAGCCTGAGCAGGATGAGGCCCCTGCGATGTCATAGCTTCACAGGACATGTCACAGTTTGCAGCTTTCCTTTTGGGTCTCTCTTCAGGCTGTGAGTCCTACAGGGTGGTCCCCAAGCATGCTTTTCTCTCCCACGGCACCTACTGTGCTGACACAGCACAGTAGGTCTCCATAAGATAGTGGCTCAGTGTTGCATGGTCCAGGGTGGTGGTAACTGGCCACACCTTGGTTCTGTCATTTTGTTTTGGCTTTGTAGTGCTGGGGATGGAACCCAGGGCCTTGCACATGCTAAGCAAATACTCTTACTGGCTCCATTCCATCCTCTTATGTGGTGTTTTACTTTGAAGTATCATTAAGTGAATAACTCATTCTTTGATGGTACGAGCTATGCAATCTGATTTGTGCCTCCAGATCAGAGAGGACCACCATCAGAGTCTTACCTGAGGGTCCTGATGTGAGAATTAGCCACTGAGCCAAGACCATGAATAACAATGGGTGGATAATCCATCACATTATCTGTACCTTCCTTGATTCTCTTCCTCGAAGGTTCCCAAGGAAACATCTTTCTTGTGTTTATGCTCATGCCCTCGAGCCCTTGATCCCTCACATGCCCACATAGCTCTTTCTCCCTCTGTATGTTTGTGTGTGTGTGTGTGTGTGTGTGTGTGTGTGTGTGTGTGTGTGTGT
>NW_026588752.1:809607-872557 GCF_907164565.1 Psammomys obesus | reverse complement strand
GTGTGTGTGTGTGTGTGTGTGTGTGTGTGTGTGTGTGTGTGTGTGTGGTGGAGCAGCTTAATAAGCCGTTGAACACATGTGTCACCACACACAGCCTTTTTTATGGTGAAATACCTAGATCTACCCCCTTAGCCACATTTGAGGGCAGGGTCTATGGGTGCTGCCTGTAATCGCAAGAATGGACAACAGGTCTCTGAACTTATTACCCCTGCTGAATGAGGGGAGGGCTATTCAACCAGCACACCCCCAGACCCAGAGGCATCTTCCACTCATGTTTATTGTCCCACTGTGAGCTCTGTTCACTGAGAACCTGCAGCCAAGTGAAATCATGTACAGCACATCCTTCTGTGCCAGGCCAGTCTGATTTCCCACGTCAGAAATGCTGCTCAGCAGGAGGAGCAAAGGCAGTAGGTGCCCGAAACTGAACCAGAAGCCAAGGCCATCACTGGAGGACCAGACAGAGATGGCAGACAGCTTTACAGCAAGATGCTAGGGATGGCTCCCAGGGCTGTGTCCCCCCACCTTTCTCTTCCTTCCCTGGAACCAGAGATCTGAGAAGCTCAAGACTGAAACCACTGCCCTTTCCACCTCCTCTCACAATGGGGGAAAGCCCTTCCAGAAGCTGAGGCCTGCCCTGAAGAGGGCTAGGCACAGCACTTGCCACCCATGGAACTGCAGAGTCTGGGCCCCCGACAGGTTGAAACCTACCTCCAAAGAGAAAGAGGGTCCCAGTGAGCAGCAGAAGGAGGTGGGCTCGGAGAAGGAAGCTCAGGAACCCAGTCATCCCCCCAAACACCATCACGATCAGACTGAATGGCAACAAGATCACAAATGTCCCGTGCATAGCTAAGGAGGAGAGGGGAACAGGCACGGGGGTTACTCATATTTAGCGTTCAATCATTTATATACGTTTACCACAAACCCACAATAGCAGGACTTCCACAACTAGTTCTAATAAGAACGGCAGGGATTCCTGTGTGCAGGGTCTGTACTCATTGGACTTTCTATGACCCCTAGAGGGCAGTGTTATATTATTTACTCATTATCTCAGTGCGAAATCAAGGGCCTGATAGTCTAACGAGTATGCAAATAAACAAATAAGTCTCTGAAATGAATATCAAGGCTCCTGGAAAATCTAGTTCCCTCCTAGGTTGAGGGCAACAGCGAATGGGTGAGCCGGTGAGTGGGCAGAGGAAATGGAGAAAGGCTGTTTTATAAAACCCCTATACCCATATTCTGGCCCTGTCCCCAAATTACAGACACCTCATAAATCTGAAGCACAATGACTCATTTTATTTGGGGAGGTGGATCCAATTTCATCCCACATCCCAGAAGAAATTACACACCCCAAAACCTTGATGATCTTAATAATAAATGATCACACAGGACCAGAGAGATGGCTTTGTGGGAAAAAGCACCTGCCACATCGGCCTGAATTTTGTATTTGACATAAACATGGAAGGAGAGAGCCAGCTTCACAAAGTTGTCCTCAGGCCTCACCACACCACACACAGCACACATACAGAGTAATGAGAAAGATTTTAAAACTCCATAATACAGGCAGTCTCTGATGATCTGGGGGCTTGACTGTGGTGTGAAAATTACCCTTTCAATTTTGACCTTTTATGTGGGTGCTAGAGGTTCAAACTCAAGACCTCACACTTGTGCCAAAAGCTCTTTACTCACTAAGCTAGCTCCCCAGCCCTTCAGGATGTATTCAATTCAGCAGATGAATACAGTGTCTGCTATGAGCCTAGCTCCATGGTCCAGGAACAAAAATGAACAATTCACAGACAGTACCCCCTGTGGATGAACTGATTGACTGCACACAGAAACTATCATCTAGATTGCACAGCCATACAATAAACAAGGCCATTAAACCAACCACCTCAGCACAGGCACACACCAGCACTGAGATGAGCTGGGATGAGTGTGCCCCTCAATTGTCTCAGGATCTGCAAGCACCGGGTGCCTGCACTCCCCTTCCCTGGGCCTCCAGCATCTGCCCCATCATCTGAAAGCCCAGGGGTCACGGCAAGCTGGGATGTAGCTTTGCAAACCTCAGTATTCTCATATGTCAGCGGGCCAACAAAATAACCCATCCTCTAAGTTGTGTGTTGAGGACTCAGTACATAAAAATAATAAAAATAAAAATAAAAAAGAACCAAAAGAAAATCATCAAGGGGGCAGGGAGGTAATTCTATCCATTAAGCGCCTGCTGTGCAAACATAGGAACCTAAGTTTGGAAAAGTGGGACGCAGCAGCATGGATCTGTAACCCCAGCACTGGGGATGTAGAAAGATGGATTCTCTTTTGTTTTGTTTTCTGAGACAGGGTTTCTCTGTGTAGCCCTGGCTATCCTGGAATGCACTCTGAGGACCAGGCTGGCCTCAAACTCAGAAACTTCACTGCCTCGGCCCCTTGAGTGCTGGGGTTACAGGCGTGGGCCACCCCTGGCGGGTTGGAAAGATGGATTCTTGCAGCTGGTGGCCAGTCAGCAGAACTGGATTGGTGAGTTTCTGAGTCAATGAGAAACTGTCTCAGAAATCCGAGGTAGAGAGCAGGCCAGAGCCTGAGAAGGACATGCATGGCAGCAGGGGTTGGGGACAGACATGGAGACAGCTACAGGTGCAGATGGGCTTCTGAGGAAGCAAGCACGGTGAGGCCCAAGTCAAAACTTACTCTTTGAAAACCACCTGCAACTTCCAGATTGAACACCCCCAGCTGAAAAGCTCGGGCGACAGCAGCTCTGGGGATGCGGATCTACACAAGGCTTCCTGTCAGCCGGGAAGCTGTGCTCCTTCCACAGCACCAAGCAAAACTAGGCACGGTTCTCAAAAGGAAAGAAAGAAAGAAAGAAAGAAAGAAAGAAAGAAAGAAAGAAAGAAAGAAAGAAAGAAAGAAAGAAAGAAAGAAAGAAAGAAATTAAGGAGTGTGGCAAACTAAAGCGATGACTCAGCATTTAAGAGGAGCAGCAGCTCTTCCAGAGGAGCTGGGTTCGAGTCCACCACGTGGCAAGTACCAACCATTTGTAACTCCAGTTCTGATGGGGCCCAACCCCCATGAGCACTGCACACAGGTCAAAACACCCATATGCAAAATAATCATCATCAACGTCTCAAAAAAAAAATTAAACCAGGCATCCTAGTACATGCATATAATCCCAGCCAGCTGGGAGGTAGAGGGGGGAGGATCAGAAATTCAGGTCATCCTCAGCTACATAGTGCATGCCCGGCCAGCCTGGGCTACACAAGACCGTGCCCCAACAGAAAACAGCAGGGATTTATTTGCTACGCTTCAGAGTCAGCTTCAGAGTCAGGTGTGTTTGGAAACACCGTCCCTGCTCCCACTGCAGGGTCGGTCCCACCTCAGAGCAGCCACTTTCGGGCAGCGACACTGGCTGACAACACTGGCTCAACCTCCACCTTCCGTCTCTTTGCTTTTCCTGCTGTGAGTGTTTTTCCCACTTATCATGGGTTTCACAACCCATCACATAAACCTGAGGACCTCAGTGTGAGATCTGCAACCTGGTCTTCACTGTTGCTCTTTCCAGATAAAGTCATTCACCCATTCTGGAGCTGAGGACATGGGCGTGTCTTTCTCACTTAAATGTATCCATTTAATGTAGGGGGTCGCATGCTGTGGTGAACCTGGAAGTCAGGGGCCAACCTCGTGGGGTTGGTGCTCTCCTCCTGCCGATACAAGGGTGTTGTGGTTTGAATAGGAACTGCTCCCCTACAAGCTCATTTGAACACTTTGTCCCCAGCTGGAGGCAATGTGTGGGAAGGCTGAGGAACCATTGGGAGGTGGAGCCCTGCCAGAAGAGGTCCAGTGAGCTTTGAGGTTTTCCAGCCTGGCTCCATCTTCTACTCAGTTTTTGCTTCTTTAGGTGGATGCTGTGTGACCAGCCAGCCTCCTGCTCCTACCGTCACACCTGCCTGCCTCCACCCCTTCCTGCCTGCCTCCATGCCTTCCACATCATGATGGACTCTATCCCCCTGGAATCATGAGCCAAAGTAAGACTTTTCTTCAAGTGGTCTTTGTCATGGGTATTCTAATACAACAGAAAAGAAACTAATGCACATGGGTTCTAGGGATGAAAGGGTCACAAGGCTGGTGAGGCAAGTGCCCATGCCCACTGAGCCATCTCTTGGACTCAGGCATGTTTACTTGTTAAGGGCATCATCTACCACACTACCATACCTTGAGTGATATAGAGTATGAGGATGATATATACCAAGAGTAGGTGCCCAACAGATGGTAACTATGGTGACCATGCTATCATTACATCACAGATGGTTGTGTGCTGTGACTATAGACACTGGCTGTGGTTAAGATAAGTGTCTCCAACGCTTGGTCCCCAGCTTGGCCCCGGGTGATGAGAACAGTGGGATCTAGGGTGTGGAGTGAAGTGTGAAATCAGTGAGGGTGTGCCTTCCAAAGACACTGAGGGACCCCAGCCTCTTCCTCATTCTTACATCCTGGCTCTGAAGTGAGCAGTTTCTCTCAGGCAAGTGTTCCCTCCACAGTATGTCACCACAGCTCCCAAGTGATGGGCCCAAATGAGAGCACAATGTGACCTTCAAATCCATGAGCAAAAGTAAATGAGTAAATCATGTCAGGTGTCCTAATACGGGAACGCTGACTAATCCAGCTGAGGAACACTGCAAACAGCACCACGTAACACTGTGTAAGTTCCATGTCCATTCCTCCCTGCAGCTTGATGTTCTAGCACATTAATCTTTTCTTCTTGCAGGCTACATAATTTTCCTTAACGTTATGTACACACATAAATGTCTAGTCATTCTCTATCCAACAACACACTTAGGGCTCCCTCCCCCCCCCCGGCAGCTTCAGACAAACACAGAGTACCTCATTCGAGAAGCATCACAGACATCCTAGAAGTGAACCAACTTTTTAAGTTTTTTAAACATGGGATTAGTTGTCTTTCCAAAGACACCCCAGAAAGGCTGCCTTCATAGCCAAGCCCTCAAACTCCCAAAGAATTGAGGCGCTGTGTCAGTCAGGTTTCCATTGCTGCGACAAAATATCTGAGAGAGAGAAGAAAAGAGAGAAGAAGAAAGAAAAGAGAAAAGAAGAAAAGAGAGAAGAAAGGGTGATTTGAGCTCAGAGCTTCCAAGGCTTTAGTCCACGCTCCCCTGGCTCCCTGGCTCTCAGGCTGGTGACAGGGCAGAACAGTCATAGCAGAGAAGAGCTACTCATCTCTGGGCAACCAAGAAGCAGAGAGGAAGGAAGAGGCCAATGACACAGCACTCCACAGCCACTTCCTCCAACTGCTCCTCTTAAAGCTCATTCAGCTCAAACCCATCCCCAGATTCATCCACAGATACAGCTGCTGCCTTACTATTTGTGACCTCTCTGCCCTCACCACTCAGCGACCTCTCCCTACCCTCACTACTTGGGGATCTCTCCATAGACCAAGACCATAAGAGAAGGTTCTGTATTTAAACCAGGACATTGCTGGTCTCTGGCCTTGCCCACTGTCTGCACACCCCTCACCTGCAGCGTCACTCCGAGGAAATCACACATTATTTCCCTCCTGTGCCCAGAGTTTCTTGACATTACATGTTTTATGTCCTCCTCTCTGGTTCTGCGCCCACAATTCCATTCTCATTTTACACCCCAGCTTCATTTTAATTTTCCACTCTACTGCAGCAGCCCTGTATCCAGAATGCCAGGAAACCCAACCTGGTGATTTGTTTTCCCCTAATCTCACCTCCTCAAAGATGGCTGGGTAAGTTGAAGTCAAGAGTCCCGACTTGCTATGCCTTGTCTTTGAGGGGCTGATTATTAAGAGTGGCCATAGGTTCATGCCTTTAATCCTATCACCCAGAGGCAGACGCAGGAGGATTCCTGAGTTCATAGCCAGCCTGATCTACAGAGTGAGTTCCAGGACAACTATGACTACACAGAGAGACTGTCTCCAGGAGGGAAAAGAAATAAAGAATACCAGCCTGGCCAATCAGCACACATTGTCTTTTTAGCTTTGGCCAACTGGCTCAACACACAGGCATATGACCTAATCTGGCCCAATGAGATACGTACAAGTTTTTGTGAAGCAGAAGCCCCTCCCTGCTGGGCTACAGGACTCAGCCCTAAACAAACCCCCATTCAAAGCAAAGCTCTCAGAGGGAGGAAAAAGAGATAGTTCCAGCTATCCCAACACACTGGATCTCCTCAAATATGTGGGCCAGCCATTCTCCCCTTTAAGTTGGCATAATTGCTGTTTCCGGCATTTCTACTGAAATATTCCTGGCTGGCACCCCTAGTTCACTCTCTGTCCACTGAGCACTTGAAGAGCAAAAGCACTCGCTCAGGGTAACAAGCCTCTGACACAAAGGATTGTGCTCCTGAGTGCTGAACTGGTTGGTTTTCATCTGGGAAGAGTCTTCATAAGGAATTACCTAGATCTGTTTTGCCTGTGGGCATGTCTGTAGGGATTCATCTTGCTTGTTGGTTGAAGGTGAGAAGATCCACCTGAATGTGGAAAGCATTATTTCATGCACAGAATTCTGGATGATATAAAGGAGAAAAAGCTAGCTGAGTACTAGCAAGCAAGCAAAAATCCACCCATCCCTCTTTGATCTTGACTGTGGATGCAATTCTCTAAGTTCCTGCCTTGACTTCCTCTCACAACCATAGACTGGAAACTGGAACTGTAAGCCAAATAAACCCTTTATTCCCTAAGCTGCTTTTTGTCTGGGTGTTTGTCACAGTAACAGAAATCAAACTAGAGCAGATGGCTTTTTTGGTCCCCTGGATGGAAGAGGTAAGGAGTTAGGCCATCTGTTCCTGGACTTTATGAGTCTGCTCACAATCCTCCTCCCAGATGGCCAAATGGAATCAAGAGGCAGCGGTGCTGGGGTCAGATGCAGTGGCCCCTTGGCAGGCTTGGGTTTTCTGCCCACTAGGATCAGCTTAGGGGGTGACTCAGAACAACACTGTTGTCAGCCCATCTCACTAGCTTGTGTAGCAGATCTTAAATGGCTGAAAAATCTTTACATCATAAAGAGCTTGGACCAAACACAAAATTCATTTATGAGGAAAAACCAATTCTGAGAAAAAGCTCTCTCTGGGAGCGATTGCAATGAGTGTGCAGTCCAAAGGGGCAACTTGCCCTCATTCCTGGATAATACAATGGAAACAACAGCAGCCTCAGCTCCTGGATGTATATGTAACCAAGCACCCAGTACCCTGGACTTATTAAAAGCAACGCTGAAATTCCATCCTCACCATAAGATTAGAAGGCGGCCATCGAGATGGCTCAGTGCGTGAAGCGCTTGATATTGAAGCATGCTGACCTGAGCACGATCCCCAGAACCCACATAAAGGTGGGAGGAGAAAACCAGTTCTTGAAGCTGTCCTCTGATCTATACACAGACAGCACACACACAATAACAATAAACATAATTTTAAAAGCTCTCTGTGTAATGGGAAGGGTTTTAAGAAAAAAGATTAGAAAGGACATGGCTGCTACCCTCAACATGAGATAGCTTAGGCCCAGACAGGTCACACACATAGCTGGTGCTTAGACCAACATCCAAGCTAAAGAGCTAAGTAAAGCCAAGAAGCTGCTGAGTGACACTCCTGCCTGTTTCTCAAGCTCAGGGAACAAGTAGGGCTGTGGCGGCAGCAAGTGAAAGGAAAGCCAGCCCAGTGTCAGCAGGGCCAGACAACTGAATGACAGCACCCAACCTTTGAAAAGGGTCACCAGTGTGCCCACTGATAAAACGGAGTCTGGACGGGGCTTTAGTGGGGAAAGTGAACGCTTGCTGAGAGCTAGTCATGAGTCCAACAAGCCCTTCCTTGAGGCAACAGGTCGCCCTACACGTACATACTGAAAAGCAAAGTGAGGTCCTAGGTGATGTTTGTTTTGCCCACACAATGTCTTGTTTTGTTGTTGTTAGTATTTTCTCCCACAATGCTGGGATAGAACCCAGGTCTTTGTACATGGTAGGCAAGTCACTCAGCTATACCTCCAGACCTTTTAAAACCACTAGTTTAGCTTAAGTTGCTTAGGCTGACACTGAACTCACATTGGAGCTCAGAAGTCTTTAAACTTTTGGTCTTCCTGCCTCAGCTCCTAAGTGTTTCATGTATTTTCATTCCCACATTTGGGGTCCTGACAGCACCCTTCATAAATTTGACATCTCATTTTGATCAGTGTGGAAATGAGGCTTAGAAAGGCCAAGAAACCTACTCCAGGGCCAAGAGGGCCAGAGAAGGCACAGAACTGTGCTGGAACTGGCAAGAGCCAGGTAATATTTGGGGAATTTTGTGAGCTGATGTGAAATCATTTACACCACAGAATTGGGCTAATACTATAAATCAAAGGCTTATTTTTTTCTAAGAGAGCTATTGTTGAATCTTTCCCAGAATGCTACTGTACTTGGGAAAAACAGTTCTGATCCATTCACCTATTTGTACATTCATCCATTCATTCACTTGTCCACCCACCTAGTCATTCACTTATCTATCCATCCAGTCACTCACTCATCCATCCATCCATCCATCCATCCATCCATCCACTCACCCATGCATCTATTTAGTCAGTCAGTCATGCAACCTCCCACCTGTTCATTCACAACTCCATATACTCTCTTTCATAAAATGTATATACATACATATATTTTTTTTGATCCATAATGTAGCTTGCATTCACTCTCACATTTGTTCAGCAGACCTTTGCTTTGTGATCTGCTGTCTGCCAGGGTGTTCTGAGTACTGGCAATTCAACAGTGGGCAAGATAGAAATAATCCCTGCCTTCACAGGGTTTACAGTCTAATGAAAGAGTCAGATTCTACATGCAAAAAAAGCCAAATGACCTGTGCAGTGAGAAGGAATTAGCCAAGCTAAGCTGGTGGGTGGGAGCAGAGAGCCACCAGGAAGAGGAGTCAGCATGTGCAAAGTCCTATGGAAGGAAGAAGCTGGGGTACAGGGGGAAGCAGTAAGGAAGAAATAAGAAGGCTACGGGTCACTTCCTAAGCCTCAGGCAGTCTGTTCAAGCCCACCCACATCCAAGGTCTATGGATTCTCACCTCATTTTCCACTCAGATCCCCTCTAAGAGACCCTTCTTGGACTCAGTTTCCAAGTGAAAGCCAAAAATGGAGGTGATATCCAGGCCTGGAGCTGAATATAATCCCAGCTGCTCAGGTGGCTGAGGCAGGAGAATCGCAAGGCCTAACAGAGCCACGGAGTATGTTCAAGGTCAGGCTCGAAAACTTAGTGATATTCTGCTCAAAATAAAAGCTAAAAAGGGAGCGAGGGCTGGAGCTGGAGTTCAGGGTAGAGCATTTGCCTGTGTGAACATGGCCCTGGGTTTAACACCCAGCACTGAAGTGGAGAGAAGTGGGAGGTACCAACTTCACAGGGTGGATGTGAGACTCAAGGACAGCAATGAAAAGCTCTTGGCTGAGTGTATGCACAGCCCTAAGTTTCAATAAATAAAATTACTCCCTTCGTTTCCCTCCTTCCACAAGTGCCATCGTTCTGCCCTTTTTTCTCTCTTATATTGAGCCTCACTTCTCTAAGGAGTTCTGGGCGCCTGGGAGAGGTGCTAGGAAAATCAGACACCATTGCTGCATGCAATGGCCCTTCAGACAACAGGCTGCTTTCATCCTCCTAAGTACTTGCTGTGAATCAACCCACACGCTTTCTGCTTACAAGCTGGCCCTTGGTCTACGAGACAAGACCTTTCAGCATTCAGCACCAAAAGACACCTGCTTGGGCTCACCTTCATACAGGGCTGTCGGTTGGTTGGATGAATTTTGCACACCTTATCTAGTTAGAGCAAGAGTGGCCCCGCCCCCAGGCATAACCCCACCCGCTTCTCAGGCCCTCTGGTCAAAAGCCACCCACCACCTCCACGACCACCGCAGTTGGGAACCCAAGAAGAGCATCAAAAGTGAAAGGCTGAAAGGGACTGTCCCCTTCATCCATATCCATTATCCCCAGACTTACTGAGAAGCTGTCGGCTGGAGTCGCTGACCGTCACATTCCCCTGCCAGAAGGGGTTCATCAGCGGCGTGCAGGAGCTCTGGACTGGTGGGGAAAAGGAATTCACGGACAGAACCCTGGCTTTCTCCCCACACACCCACAAAGCCTCCCTAGATGTCTCCCACCCAAGAAAGCAAGGGGAGCGTCGTTCATTTGTGATCCGAGCTGGGCACCTAGCACTTTCTCAGGCCAGCCTCTCTGACCATCCCCCCAGTGCCCCTAAGTGTGTGGCACTGTGAGCTTGGAGGTTGAGAGAGGCGTTTGAGCCAAGCAACAGGTCGCGGGGTTGCAGGAACAGCACCCCAGCGAGAACGTGGACCCTTACCCCGGCAAGTCCGCCACAGTCCCGAGTGGGAGCTCAGAGACTCTGGCTGGCTGCGGTTGGCGGGCCCCCGATCCTGCGCCCCAGGGCCGCTCCTCTCCAGCCTCTCGGTGTCGATGATGTACCAGAAGTCCGTGCCGATGGCCGCCGCCAGCAGCACGAAGCTGAGCGCCCCGCTCAGTGCCGCCGCGCCCGCCAGAGCGCCCAGACGCACCCGCATCTCCCAGCGCAGGGCCCCGAGGCGCCGGCTCCTGCCCACGCTCCCCGTCGGTTCGCTGCCCCCCAGATTCTCCAGCGTGGATCTGGAGCCCGGCTCAAACTCTGGCTCCACCACCCTCACCTGAGCGATCCCACTCTCACGTGCTCCGGCTCGGGCGGGCGATCTCAGGGCTCCCTGTCCCCGCAGACCTCCGCCCCGGGGCCTTTCGACCCTCCTCGGAGCACCGGCCCCACGCCAGCCAGCACCGTCGCCTCCTCACTCAGCTCCAGCCCGCGCCCGCCCGGCTCTCAGTCCCAGAATCTTCTACCTTGTAGCTCTGCACTTTTCTGCCCAGACCCCTGCTACTGCCTCCGTTTCCCTGCCTCACTATCCACGAACCCCTCCAGCCGCTCCCCACCTCTGTCGGAGCCGCGCCCTAGTCGCCCTCTGCCCTTTTTGTTCTCCCCACACTTCTGCCTTGGCCCTCCAGGTCAGCCCGGGTCTACCTTCGCTTCTCCCAGCTCCAGTGCAAGACCAGTGCTCTGAAACCTCAGAAAGACTGTGCTCCCAAGCCTGCAGGCTGGACCGAGGGAGGTACCAAGTGGGCGGTGCTGGAGAGAGGCGGACTTCCGATACTAGGGATGGGGGTGTCATTCTCTAGTCTGGGGTTACATATCCTCCTGCAATTCCTTCTCCTGAAGCGATTTTGATTCCAAAATCCACCTTCAAATAATTTTTCTGGACTGGCTATAAAGGAAAAAAGATGGGGTTTTGTTTTGTTGTTTTTTTGCTTGTTTGTTTGTTTGTACAGAAGTTCTTTGAAGCATAGGGAAGGTTAGGTTCTGTGACTATTTTTTTTGTCACCAGTGTCTTCATCAACACAGCCACCACCTCTCTCACCACTAGAACCACTACCCTCTCCCGCACTCCTCCACCTTCCTCACCACCGCCACCATCATTTTTACCATCACCCTAACCATCTCCACTATTGCTCTCACTCCATCACCATTACCACTACATCCCAACCCTCACCCCACCATCACCACCAATCACCACCAAAAACCATCCCATCCTCACCCCACCATCTTCCTCACCAAAAAACAACCATCCCTACCATCACCAACAACCATTCCCACCATCAGCAGCACCACAACAACCGTCATCACTACTGTCACCAGCAGCGGCACAAACACCATGACCATTCTCTTCTTTGCCATCATCAGTGTTAGCAACCCTACCATGTTCTTAGTCAGCACAGAACTTTTCCTTCCTTCAAGAAATACTTCCAAAGCCACCGTGTCTGACAGCGTCTGACACAAGGGCCCATGCTGGGAAGAAAGGCATGAGGAGCCCAAACATAACCCAGTCTTCCAGTCCTTCTAAAGCTAGACACCCAGAGAAATCACTCCTGTGTGCGTGGCTGTGGGAGTGAAGGAAGCAGATTCGAAGAGCCAGAGATGGCCTGTCATGAGGGCTGCAGCTGCCTTATTGGCTGAGAGATCAAAACCTTGATGCTGTTTTTTGATACAGTCTTAAAGAACTGCCATGCTAAAGTCCGAAAGTGAATAGGCTTTGATGGTCAAGCCCAGGATCATCAAAGTGTGCTTAGAACATGCTGAGTGCTGGTAATGGGGGTGAGTAGCTAGAGGGGAGGTCTCGGTCTCTTTAAGGAAGTGACATTGATCCTGAGACATGCAGAAGACACCAGCCTATCGCACCTGTAGAAGTGTGAAAGTTTTGATACATTCCAGAGAAGGGGCAAGAATCTGGTGAGGGAAAGGTGCAGAAAGAGTGAGACAAGAAAGGTAGAGGGTTGTGGTATACAGACCTGCAGGCTCATGAGGGGAACTTGGGCTTTCAGGGCTCACCTGTCTGGCAGTTTAAATCATTGAACAGTAGGAAATGGAAATGTTCTAACCAACATGGTGGTGGCGGTGGAGTCACCCAAAAACCTTCAATATCTGTAATATTCACCTAACGGCAAGAAGCAAGAACAGTTGAAGTGAAGGGGCTGGGGATGTTGCTCAGCAAGTAAGAGCCCTTGCTGTGCAAGGATCTGAGTTCAAATCCCCAGAATGTACATAAAAAGACAGACAGGGTCATATGCACTGTAAACCCAGCTTGGGTAGGAAGGGCAAAGACACAAGGATTGTCAGGGCTTGCTGATTGCCAGCCTAACTCCTAATTCAGTGAGAAACCCAGTCTGAAAACAACAAAGCAATGTGCACCTGACTTCTCCGCATCCCCAGTCTCCATGTCATGTATGAGAATGTGCACATACACATACACACACAATGATATCTAAAAAAATATATTGGGGGGGGGGGTTATTTGGTGTTTCAAGCCAGGGTTTCTCTGTGTAGCCTTGGCTGTCCTGGACTCACTTTGTAGACCATGCTAGCCTCAAATTCACAGAGATCTGCCTGCTTTTGCCTCCCCAAGGGCTGGGATTACAGGCATGCACCACCACGCCCAGCAACACACACACACAAATCAAAGGAGCTGGGAAGGTATAGTAAAAGCAGCAAGGGGTCCAGGTAACTTGGACTAGGTTAATGACCTGGTGACCAGGGAAGAAAGTGTATGGACTGTTTTAAATCAAGAGGTTAAAATTGATAACACCATCAGTAAATTAATGTGGAGAAGTATGCTGTTGTTTTCCTCATTCCCAAAACCATCTTAATCTTCATCCTTCTCACCCTCACCTTCATCCTCAGCAGCAGCAGCATGCATGCTACCCAGGAATTCCCAATTAGACCCTCAACTTCACTTGCTCTTGGTCGGCTTTCTAAAAGTCACTAACTGTGGAAGCCATAGAGCCAGGCAATGCATTCCTCGTCTCCCACAAGCTTTGACACCTCAGACTAAAAACCACCTAATGAGTTAAGCACTGTTCCTGTGCGAATGTTTATCTCTCCTGTCCTCTGAGGCAAGCGGCTTTTCTCTGCATTCCCTGGTCCTCAGGGAAAGTAACCTCTTTTGAGCTTTCTCTGTCCCCTGAATAAAAGACACCTTTGTATCCCAAGCTATCAAGGTAGAACAAACTGTCCTTGGGAGGACATCAGTCATTAGACTTTTTAGTCAGTTGCTTTTCTTCAGATTTATAGAACCCAGACCACAACTTGGAGACAGCAGCAGCCCCTGAAATTTGTAAGCACAATAATTTTTAATTGGCCATTGCCTGCCTTTCTGAAATGCCTCCACACAACTCCCAACATATGCCTCATGCTGGCAACCCCTGCAGAAGATGGTCTTAGTTGGTGATAATGATAAGTTCCATCTTCTAGCATTCCACACAGATCTTTAGTCTTAGGATAGCAGTTTGGCCTTTCTATTGGACTTGGATTCATGGTTGCAAGCTAACAGAGCCATCAACTGCAAACGGCATCTCCTTATCTGCACACCATTCTGCCCCATCATCCTCAACCACCATCTTCCATAAGATCCATCTTTCTTCTGTCAGCGCTGCGTGTTCTAATGCATGTTTGCACGTATATGTGTGCATGTGGGTGTGTTAGTGCATGTGTGCATGTATGTGAGTGTGCATGTACACAAGTGCATGTGTGTGCACTTATGTGTGTACACATGTGCTCACCTGTGCATATACATGTGAAAACCACAGGTCAACTTTGAGTGTCTTCCTCCAACATGTTCCATCATATTTGCTGAGACGGGGTCTCTTAATGAATCTGAGCTGCACTGTTGGAAGCTAGACTGCTGGCCAGTGAGCCCCACGGACCCACCTGTCTCTGCCATGCAACTAGCACTGGGGTTACAGGTGAACTTAGCCACATTCAGCTTTTACGTGGGTGCAAAATGATTTCAAAATCAAGTCCTGTGCCTAAACAGCAGGCACTTAACACACTGACCCATTTTCCCACCCTCAGCTTTGCTTCTAAACTCTGCCACACTTTTACCATCATTTTCATTTGATACATCACCAAAACGATAAAAAGATTCACAACAATAACTTCACAAAGGTAAAACTCAACTACATCCCAGAAGGTCATTTTTCTCCTTCCTCTCTCTCTCTCTCTCTCTCTCTCTCCTTCCTCCCCTTCTTCTTATCCCCTCCCCCCTCTCCCTCTCCCTTTTCTTCCCCTCCTCTCACTTGACTTCAGGCTTTATTCTTCAGTTTGACTCTCTCCTGTGGCACTGGAGACACTCCTTACAGCCCAGCAGCCCAGAAGAATGGTCTTTCTCAGTGGTGCCAAACAGATTTTCAGAAATAGGAAGCTCATTGGTCCATTTTTTTGATTGAATGTTCATCTTTGTTTGTTTTTGTTTGTTTGTTTGTTTGTTTGTTTTTGAGACAGGATTTCTCTGTGTAGCCTTGGCTGTCCTGGACTCACTTTGTAGACCAGGCTGGCCTCGAACTCACAGAAATCTGCCTGTCTCTGCCTCCCAGAGTGCTGGGATTACAGGTGTGTGCCACGACGCCTAGCTTCTTGAAAGCTCATCTTTTCTGGTTACATGAGTCACCCCTATGGCTCTGAAGAATGTGATATGCTGGTGGCCACACTAGGGCCACCTGTGCAAAGTGCCACCATAACCATTTGATTGAGCTGAGGGGTCAGGGCTGCAGGGATAGACAATAAGAACACCATATGCCCAATTATATTAAAACTTAAGATTTATGCTGCATATTTTTCACATAGAGATCACCAAAGCCAGACATGGCAGTGCATTCCTATAATCCCAACACTCGGGAGACTGAGATAGGAAGATCAGGAGTTCAAGGCCAGCTTCCAACATATAAAGAGTTCAATGCTGGCCTGGAAAAATGAAATAATATCGCTACTCACAAAAGGATATATATGAGATATACTTTTTTATATAAAAGGTGTGTGTGGTGTGTTTGTCTGAAGTTCAAATCTAACTAGGTATTGTACATTTTATATGGTAAACCCAGTTGGCTCCAGGAGGAAAACCAAGATATATATATATATACCAGAACCAACAATGTGGACAATCATGGGTAAATCCACTAGATACCCCTTATATATAACATGGACATGTTTCTTAGCGGACCCCTTGCCTGTAGAAGACATCCTTAGAGGTTTCTATGCAAAGATAACATTGTAGGCTTTGAAAAGTCCATTTTCCCTGGAGAGTTTTAACATAATCTAGTCAAACTGTGCCCAGCCACTCTGAAGGGAAGTCAGTGATGCTTCTTAATGATGCTGAGTTGTGTTTGGGGGAGATCATATCAAACGCTGCATTGCACCATGATTCAGCCATCCACTGCAGCGCCCTGGTCAAACATGATGAGTCCTGGAGCAGGAGCCAAGCACCAGCCCACTGGAGGTGAAAGTGTTCCCAGACACGCTGCTGGTCGGCGACAGAGAGAGGGAGAGCAGCATGGATTCCAGAGGTTAGGCCTGCATCTTAAACCAGTGTCCAGCAGGTTGTGTGAGCGCTGAGAACTTGCTTCCCTGAGCCTTGATTTCCTCACCAGCCACATAAGGACAACTCAGAGATGAAACGAATTACTGTGGGAGGAAGTCCTGTGTGGAGCTTCAGGCCAACGTCATGACAGGTTGTGGAATGTACCACTGACAGTGGAAAGGGGAGAAGAAGAGGAAGGAAGGGATGATGTCAGAACAGACAGTGGTGATGGTCAACTTGGTTAGATCTGGAATCTGCCAAATACACCTCTGGGTGAGTCTGTGAGGGTACTTGTGGGGAGGATTCCCTGGGAGAGGGTAACACCCTCCAGCTATGAGAGCAGATGTAAGGAGGAAAAGATCTGAACAAAATGAAAACAAAATAAACCAGAAACAGAAACAGCCACCACAGCCGCAGCCATCACCGTCCTGCACTGACCTCAGAACCCAGCTTCTTAGGTCTTCTAATGTCAGTTGATGACTAATGGCTCTCAAGGGATCTCACGGCCCCTTGGCACTGCACTGGCATGCTGAGACACACAGCTTCGTGGACCACACTGCTCTGGGTTCTAAGCCTCTAGTGAACAGATGGAAGTGTTGATCTACCCAGCCCATATTATGTACGACAGGTTGATAAGTCTCCGTGTGTAACATATCTTCACTCCATCAGTTCTTCTCTCTAAGGAACCCAAACACCAAAGTGGAGTCAGTCTTTTGCCCCGAAGCCTGGCACATCACAGAGAGGTCACATATGTTTGAATCAACAGGACCTGGGCTGGCTCTCATCTTGCTTACCAGCATGTGAACCTGGACAGGCCACTTTTCTTGCAGGCTCAGTTTCTCCATCTATAAAGTTCTGGTTGGCAGTGTCCTCCCAATCACAGGACCCTCTTCCCAGTGTCCAGTCTTAGTATGAGGGTACTAGTCACTGGCCACCCTGATCCTTATGATCTCCTCTGAACTCATTAGAATTGAAAGTGTTGTTTGCAGGGAAGGCTGTATGCTCAAGTCCCGGAGCCTGTGAATTTAGGGAGAACACTAGTCATCCACACACAGGTGCCAGGCTCAGGCTAGCTGCAGCTATCACCACCCGCTTTCTTTCTCTTCAGATCCAAGGAGTGCGAGGCAGAAGTGGACACTGCTTGTGCCACTCTGTGAGTGTGCAGCTTGCTGACTCCCTCATCCAAAAGAAGGTTCCATCCCTCCAGATAGAGTCCCCTCAATCGGGAAAGCCCATCTGTCATTAAGGAGGGGACACAGGTGAGCATCTGTAGTCACTACCAAACTCTTGGACATGATGAACAAGGTTACCCTGCCCCGTACTATCTTCTAGCATCACCTGGCGGTACCAGTGCCCCTTGGCAACTCCAAATCCTGGCTTGTTCCTCCAGCCTCACTTACCCAATCTGGACGTATGAAATTCCTTCTCACCTGTGGGCCTTTGAACTACTGGCTCCTTAGACTACAGTGTTCTTGAAATGTCCGCCTCTACTACCACCTGCTGGATCGAAACATTCTGGAGGTGGCATGATGGGGGGTGGGGAGCTGGCAACAAGCCAGCAAGTGAGAAGATGGGGTTCCATGTTCTTCCTACAGCCCGGCGTGGTTGTACATGCCTGCAATCCCAGCATTAAAGAGGTAGAAGCAAGAGGATCAGGAGCCCAAGATTATCCTCAGCAATATAGCAAGTTGGAGACCACATAAGGCTCTGCCTTAAACAAAAAATAAAGAAGCTGGAGATATAGTGTGTTTGATCAAGTGCTTGCCCTTGATCCTCAGAACCCACAAGGAAAAAAAAAAGCAGGCATGGAGGTGCAGTCTTGTAATCCCAGTGCTGGGGAGGCAGACATGAGTGGATCCCTGGGGCTCCCTGGCCTTCTCTGCCAGATCCAGGCCAGTGATGACTCTGTCAAAACACAATAGCGCCTGATAAAAGCCGACCAAGGTTGTCCTTTAGCCATAAGTGCACATAGTGCACATGCACCACTCACACATGCATCAGCACACACGAACATACATAAACACGCACAAGCACACACAACACAAAGACACCTCGTCCTGGGTTTATAGGTACAAGAGTCTTACAGGCATTTGGGGTCAGAGTAGATCAGAGGGGCACGTGCCCAGGCAGCTACTGATTCTGAGTGGTCTGTTCTTATGACACGTGGGCTGCTTTATATGCAAGGTTCTGGCTCCGTGACTACAAAGAAAAGTAACTAAGACCAATCTGATTTTGTAGACCTGTCATCCAGCTGTGCTGGAGGCTGAACCAGGAAGGTCATAAGTTCAAGGCTAGCCTGGGCAACTTAGCAAGAGCCTATCTCAATTTTTTTTAAAGTGGAGGAAGCTGGGGAGTAAACATTAACCTAGTTTGTTAATGCCCAGCTCAACCACTAACACTGCAAAAATAAAAAATAAAATAAATAAAAAGGAAGGAAAGAATATGAAAGTCATTAATTCAAAGGCCTGTGACTCTTGTATATTTAGGTTTCCCCCCTTTCCCCAAAAAACTGATTCTGCATTTAATTCTTAGGGACTAGAGGCATCTTTCCTCGGAGGACAGATGATGGGAGCGGCTGCTTTTCCCTGGAGGATGCAGGAGCTAAGGAAAAGAGTTTTCACCGGAGAATGGGAAAAGAGGGTGATTGGAGTACCCAGAGAGGGCAAGAGTTGTTTGTTTGCTTGTTTGTCTAATTAGTTGGTTGGATAACAAGTTCAAGATCATCCTCAGCTACAGTGAGCTTGAGCCCAGCCTGGTTTGCTTGAGATCCAGCCTAAAAAATAAAAAAACTAATCAATGAATCAAACAATCAGAAATTGTCAACTTGGGGTATTGGCTTCACCAAGGTTGGCTGAGATGGGGTTGATGCCCACCCAGTCTCCTGAAGCCTCCACTTTCAGTTCACACTGATAGCATCATGGCCGGCCCCCTCCTGCTGAGGTGGGAAGGCAAAGGTTCATTCGATTACCACCTCAGGAACAGCTCCTTACCTTGCCTGGGTGGACTGGAGAATAAACAGCCCCATAGTCTCCTGGGGGGGGGGGGTGCTGAGGCTCAGAGGCACGGGCCACTCCAGCTTCCAGAGGGCTCAGTGAGTCCCCAGTGTCCGAAGCAGGAACCTGTTAGCACTGAACACCACAAAAGCCTGGCCTGGTGGTGCAGGCCTTTCATCACAGCTGCTCAGAAGGCTGAGGCAAGAGGATCAAGAGTTCAAGGCTAACCCGGGCAACTTAGTGAGACTCTCTGAAAATAACAAGTAAAGGAGAGCCAGTAATCAGGGCACGGTGGCACATGCCTACAATCCCAGCACTCTAGGAGACAGAGAGGGCAGATCTCTGCAAAGCTAACCAGATTACAGAGTGAGATTCTGTCTCAGAACACCCAAATGAGACAGAAGCAGGAGAATCTTTGTGAATTCCAGGCCAGCCTGGTCTACAAAGCAAATTCCAGGCCAGATGGGGATATTCGGTGACCTCCTGTCTCTAAGACAAAACAAAACAAACCACTCTACCAGGGCTGGGCATGTGACCAGCAGCAGAATGCTTGCCTAGCATGTACAGGGAGGGTCCTGGATTCCATTCCTACTCAGCCTAAGACAGATGCTGTCATCCCCCACATAACCCCACCAAGCCCTGCCCAATAACCAGTAGTTCAAGACCAGCTTGCTGCTGCATTTTGGTCTGCTTCACCAACCTGTAAATTCCATGAATGAATGCAATAGACCTTGTAGAACCACTTCAGGATTCATGTCCCTTGTCCCTCTTCTTTCTCTCCTCCTGTTGTCTGGATCCTCGTTCTCTTTCTCTTCCTCCCCTTCATCTCCCTCCTTTTCTTCTTCCCTCACATTTCTAAACATTTTCCACCCTGTCACGGCTATCGGCCATAATTTTGATCAATTAAGTTGCAATGGAGTGTTCCGGGAAGACTTCCACAGGGAGCTGGGAACACAGGGAAGAGAGGGCCTTTTGTTTAGCAGGATTATGGTGACCATCCTTCAACCATTAGAATAAACCATCATACAGCTGGCAAAACAGAACGCCTCAGAAAATGAGCCTTTGGCGGCACCATTGAGGAGCTACCCCATCCCTGAAGTGCCCAGCCCCAAATTCCATCAGAGCATTAAAAATTAAACCTCTTGTCTTAGGGGTGTCTGGTACTTAAATCTGGACGCACTGTGAATTGTCAGACAGGGACAATATGATCCTCATCCAGCTCGTCTCACTACCTTTTAGGAATGTCCACAACACACTTATTGTAGATGTGCAATAAGATGATCTGTTGACTTCGTAAATGAATACATAAACTCTGCCAAAAAAAGAAAAAAAGGCTCTTGCTGCCAGCACAATGCCTACTTTGTAAGGCAAACCCTTAGGAAGCCGACCGAGGGCTCTCCAAGTTATAGCCAGGAGAGCTTCAGTTATTAAGACTGCCACACTGTTTGCCTGGGGTCATGACGCTCTGCTGGTCAGTTGAAAAGTCCTGACTCACACAGAGTCATTTCAGCTTGAGCCTTCTCTTCCCATTAGATGCCTCCAGAGAAGACACTTTCCACAGCGTGTATGATGTAATCACCTTGGAATAAAAAGGGATCACGGACCTACATCCCATTTTCACATAACTTGCCTGTCATAATGCCAGGAGATAAAAAGCTGGACCTACTTTCTCTCCATTCCACAGGCTCTTCCAAATTGGATGGCCCAGAGAGAAGATACTGGCAGGTGCCATGTGTCAGATGGGAGAGAGCTTAAACTAGGAGCTCAGACTGCAGCCAGAACCAGTTACCTCTCTGAGCCTCAGTTTCTCTATCTGTAAGAAGAGCTAAGAAATGTCCTTTCCTGGAAATTCATGCCAGCAACATCTGTTTGTGTGTGTGTGTGTGTGTGTGTGTGTGTGTGTGTGTGTGTGTGTCTGTGTGTGCACAATAGTGTTCATGAGTACAGGATAAGTACAGGCATGCATGTGTCATAGCACATTTGAGAAGGGCAGGGGACAACCTCAAAAATCAATCCACCTTGCCCCTTGTTTGAGATAGAGTCTCTTGCTGTTGATCGTTGTGTGGGCCAGACTAGCTGGCATGGAGCTTCTGAGAGTCTCATCTCTCCTTGCTAACACTGGAATTACAGACCATGTCAGGCTTTCTGTGGGTTCTGGGGAACCTGAACTCTGCTGCTTGTGTTTGTTCATTAAGTAACTTATCTATTGAGCACATCCTTGTCTCCACAACCACTAATCAAGGTGCAAGTTTCACTGTGGCAGGCACCTGTAGGGACTCTCCCTTATGAATCCTTATGTCAAGCTGATGAAAGATGTCTACTAATAAACAGGTGTACCAAAGCGAACACTAGGGCTCAGAGAGGTTGACAAGTGGATGAGCATCACACAGCTCTCAAGAAAAAGAGTTACTCAAACATGAGTTTGTCTAAATCTAGAGGCACACTTGGAATGCTGATCTGGCTCCATATCTTTGCATTATAGTAGCGTGAAGCCAGACTAACATGTAAGAGATGGTCGGCCACCACAGATTAACATGCGTTCACCAGCAAAAGTTTAGTACAGGAGAAAAACTGGGAAAACTTTGAGAAAAGTAGAGAATATCCCTCACTTCAGAGGTCACTTCCAGCCCATACTAGCTGAATGGCACTAGACAACCATTTCACTCTCTGACCATCATGGTTCTTCTTCAGTAAATGAATAAATATAAATACAAATATAAAATATAGATTTGGGAGCTATAAAGCATAAGCGATGTAAAAGCCCATCACCTTGGAGATGGATGAAGAAACTGCGGCCAGCCCACGCAGTGGAGTGACTAGGAAAATGAATGAAGTGCTGACACGTGGACAGCATGGGTGAACTACAACACCATCATTCCAAGTGCAAGAAGACAATGTCAAAAACATGCTGGGCCTGGAGAGATGATTCGCTGGTTAACAGCAGTTGCTGCTCTTGCAGAGGGCCCAGCTTTAGTTCCCAGCACCCACATAATAGCTTACAACTATCTGTAACTCCAGTTCTGGGTATCTGATGTCCTCTTCTGACCTCCACAGGCAGCAGGCACGCACATGGTGCACAGATGTATTTGCAGACAAAACATCCACACACATAAAATTAAAATAAATGATTCATTTTTTAAATGACCCAGAGGAAACAGACTAATTAACAGCTGCATGGGGACATAGAGAAGATGAAGAATGGCTGTAAGTGGACTTGAAGGTGATCTGGGGAGTAACACAAATGCTTTCTAAATAGACTTCAGTCATAAGGATACTAAGTCATTGAATCATTTGGATACACACACACCCAAAACCCAGCGTCTCCTTACCCAGACCTGAATGAGGCAAGGGCAGGCAGGGAGAGGCTCACAAGTAACAGCGATGGGGAGACATCGTGGTTGAAGTAGCCCTGACTGAGAGGAGTAGAATACCACTATGCAATGAAAATGCCGGGTTGCATATGTTGGCTCCATGGCTAGGGCACTTGTTCAGCATACACAAAGCCTGCCCCAAATCATACAAACTAGGTATGGTGACACATACCTGTGACCCCAGTATGCCAGAGGTAGAGGCAGGAGCACCAGAAGTTCAAGGTCATCCACAGTTATATAATTGGAGAGCAGTCTGGGCTACGACACCCTGTGGAAAGAAATAATGAGAGATGGGGGAAGGAATGGGAGAGGGCAAGGGAGGGTAGGGAAAGACAGATGAAGAGAGAGGGTGGGAGGAAGAACACAAAAGGAAATGCCTGTTATATTTATATCTCTGATGCCTTCCACAGCATTGATAGTTTATAGTCAGCACAACAGTCCAGGGAGCAGCTATGGTTGCTGTTAGAGAACCTGTAGTCTCTGAACTCACTGCTGGCCTCGGGATACAGGCTGCTGCTGCCGTGGAGCCTGCTCTCTTCCACAGCTGTGGTTTCCAGCAAGCCAGGAGACTCAGTTTCTCCATCAGTATGGAGCTGATCTTGGCCTCAGGATTGCAAGGACATGACCTGGGAAGACAAGTAAAGAGCTGACTGAGTTCCAGGTGGCCCAGGGGAACAGATGGTCAATGATTTAACTTCAGTTATAAGCTTGGAGTGTATCCTAGCAAGTTCACACAGCCGCTGAAATATGAGCTGACATTCAAACCCAGGCCTGACTCAGAGCTCAAAGCCATTGCTGGTGTCCAGGTATTAATCTGAGTGATTAGGTCTGACATCGACTCCTACCAGAACCTTGGACAGCGGCCAGCCCACACCAGCTACTGAAAGTATTTACAATTCTAGAGGAGACCTATGTCCTTACACATCGCTAATGCCAGAAGTACCACATCAGTACCCAGCATTGTCTCCCACCAGCTCTCCAAGGCCCTCTTAGATGAGGGCAAACGAGGTCATGCTAGAAATCCACTGATCAAGATTCTGCGTGCTGCAGGGATGGCAGGTGAAGGACCGGAATCAGAACCCAGCTGGGTCCTGCTGCCTTAACACAGACAGCCTCCAGGGACACTGCATGCCTTCCCCAGCCAGGCATTCCAAGGACAGATGACAAATGGATTTGTCCCTTCTTCCTAAGGGAGAGCCATAGAAGTTGGAGAAAAGGGCAGAGAAAGATAGTCCAGCATCTTCTCTTCTCCTACCTTCTCTGATCACCACTACTCTGCATCTCTCTGAGCTCTGGTTCATTATAACCAAGCATTATTGTCATCTCAGACCTCTGGTCTAGCTTCACTCAGCATCTCCTCTCTGATCACTGGTCTAGCCTCACCCAACACCTCCTTTAGAGCTGCAGTTCCTCCTCACTGTGGAACTTCCTCTCTGACATCTGGCCAATGGCTACATCACTCTGATTCTCTTGCCTCATGTTAGCATTCCTATGACCACATTTAGCTCCCTATAGCATCCAACAAATCTCTCCACCTCAAAAGTCTCCATCTAGCTTTACCTTCAAAGTCCTCTTTACTTTATCAAATAATATCTTCACAATTTTTAGAGTTGAGTTGTGGACATCTTTTGTGTGTCATGGTTCTGTCCTCCATGGGCCCTAACTGCATATGGACTCGAAGTGACTTATGTGTCAGAGGTAAAGAAAGTTACAGGCAATGGTATGGTTCCTGACAGTTTCTGTGTTGGAAGGTTGGTCTCCAGTATGGTAATGTTCAGATAGTAGACTTGTAAGCGGTTGGAAGTCTCAGGTCTCCAAGGGAATGCTTTCAGAAGAGTTAGTGTACCCCCAGTGATTTTGGTTTTATGGTGATGGGACTGGACCCAGGACCTCACAAAAGCTAGGCAAGTGTCTCAGCATTGAATCACAAACCCAGCATCCTGAGAGGAGTTTTCATACCAGGAGCAAGTCCAGGAATGCTGCCCACTCTAGATTCCTGTTGGAAATGGGATGCTCTCTCCCCATGTACTCCTACCACCACCACCTACCATGATGCAATGCAGCCAGGGACCCTCTCCAGGACCAATTTCCTGCAGGCTTTACTCCCTGGAGCCTCCAGGCCTGCTAGCTCAATAAACGGCTTTACTTTGTAAACTTAAGCAGCCTCAGTGACTCAGACAAAGTCATAAAAACAAGAGGGATTTCCTAGGCAGAGTGGCATGCACCTGTCAATCCCAGGCTACTTGTGGGGGACCAGGGAGAGCAGAGGTAAGAACATTGAAGGTTCAAGGGTAGATTGGGCTTCACAGCCATATCCAATCTCAAAATCAGAGTAGAGATTCCAACCCACGTTCATTTGGTCTCCGTGTATGGATGGCTATTCTATGTTGTCAGCTTGACTGTTCAGGAATCAACTAAGAAGCACACCTCTAAACACACTTGTGAAGGATTGTCTTGGTTAGGAAAATAGAAATGGGAAGACCCACCTGAATATGAGTGACGCTTTCCACTGACAGCCCATATATAAGAAGACCAAAGGGAAGAAGTTTGGCTTTTTGCCTGTCTGCCTTTGCATTATGCAGGCAAGTTCGCCCACTTCTACAGGCCTTCAAGAATCCCCCAGGCCTTCAGTACCAGAATAGGGCTGCTGAGACATGCAGCCTCGAGTACGGAGCAATTACTGGGTTCTCAGCCTCTTCTATGTGCAGATGGCATTGTTAGGCTACTCGTTGTTGTCTCAAAACTTTTTTGAGACAAAGTTTCTCTGTGTAGCCTGTCTGTCCTGGACTCACTTTGTAGACCCGGCTGGCCTCAGACTCACAGGGCTAGCCTGCCTCTGCCTCCCTGAGTGCTGGAATTACCTTGGACTACTCGTTTAATATTGTGTAAGACAATCAAACACCCTTGGGAAAATGCATTCATTCTGTGGGTTCTGTTCCTCTAGAGAAATCCTAACACTATGCTAACACAAGGACAGAGAAGTCAAGAAGCAAACCATCAAAATAATGCTTTAAGGAAAGCCAAGTTGTACAAGGCAGACTGAGCATGCTGGGATGGGCTGCAGGATGCCTGGCTCCTCTCTGTACCATCTCCCCCTATAAACACCAGGCCAGGGAAGGAGCCTAAGCAGCCAGTCAGTGTGTGTCCCCAGAGCACTGCAGGCCACGTCCAGACACACATCTTCAAGACTCTAAGAACTAGGCCACTTCCTCCAGCTCAGTCATGCTGGATCCTGTGAGCCCTGGTCTCCCCACTGAGAAATGGACATGGTGGCTGACCACTGGGGTCAAAAAGCTGGCCTCTCCCTGACCCACCTCCTTGCTCTCTCTGGCCCTGGAATTGCTGTAGTTTTGTTATGTTTTGTTTATTAGACTGTATTTACAATGTTTCGGGGTCCTGGAAAAACTGAGGGGACAGTAGCAGATTTCCCATACACCCCTGTGCCACCGTGCCTAGCTTCCCCCTTTATTCACATCTCTATCAGAGGGCTTCGGTGGTTACACTGGGACCCTTGACCCATGGCTGTCCCCCAGAGCCTGAAGTTTTGTTCAGAAGCACTTTCTCAAAATTTCTACAGCAAGCAAGGGTAATAAAGTGTCTAGACACAGGCCAGACAACCCTGCCGCATCCACCCTCTGCAGAGACTCACAGTCTGCACAGAATCCCCCAGAGGATGGCAGTGAGACTCCTGGGTCGCTGGGCCGGGAGTGAGCAGAAAGGCACACTATAAAAACAGCATGCTGTTCTTTAAGCTTGGGAGAAGGGGGAAATAAAAGCTAGGGCCCTGCAACCAGACGAACCCCATTAACCTGTCAAGACTATGTCTTCCTAGTGTCTTCAGGCGCTGGAGCTTGAGAACTAAAGGCTGCTGTTGTGGCCGAGGGTGCCCCCTTCTTCCCCAGCCTCCACACCGTGTAAGGAGTGTTAAAGTGACAAAGTACTCAGTAGTGAGCACTGCCTGCAAGGCTGTGCCCTGGTCTGAAGCCATGCTGATGCCATAAACCCTGTGAAGACTTCAATGATATTGCCATCTGTGGGGTGGGGGTGGGGTATCATATGCTTGCATGCCTATGAAAACCAGAGGACAGCCTCTGGTGTCACTCTTCGGGATGCTGTTGACCTGGGGGTTTTGTTTGTTTGTTTTTGTCATTGTTTGTTGGTTGGTGATGGTTCTATCACTGACCTGGAACTCACCAATTTCAGTTAGATCTTCCTGTCCCTGCCATCCCAGCACTGAGGTAAGAAACACCAAGCTTGGCTGTAAAAAAAGAAGTGGTGGGGTTTGGGAGCCAGAGAGATGGCCCTGTGCTTAAAGCATCTGCTGCTCTTGCAAAGGGCCCCAGTTTGGTTCTCAAAATCCACATGGCGGCTCACAGCTATCCAGAGCATCTGGAGTTATGGCCAATTCTGGTCTCCACAGGCAGGGACATGAACATGGTGCACACACATAAAGACAAAACACTCGTGCCCGTAAAATAAGTCTTTAATTTTTTCATGTATTTAATTGAATTAATAATTATATTCACTTTATTTCCGTGTATGTGCGCATGGATGCATGCCACATGCGTGCAGGGGTCAGACGACGGCTTGCAAGCATTAGTTTTCTCTTCTCCCTATGTGGATCCCTGGGATCTAACTCAGGTCATTTCAGCTTGGTAGCAAGTGCCTTTACCCACTAAGCCATCTTGCTGGCCCACACCTAGATTTTCCATGGGCTCTGAGACCTGAACTCAGATCCCCATGCTTGCATGGCAGGCACTTTTACTCACTGCCTTTTCTCTCTATCCCTGATCCTATTTTATAGATGAGGAGACAGGCCTGGAACCAGTACAAAACAGCCCACTGCAGCTTTTGGAGTTTTACTGTAGCTCCAACCCACAGACTGAGTACTACTGAGATGAAAGTTCAAAGGGGGACCCTGTGCCTCCAGTCCTTATGCCAGCCCCTCTCAGACCAGGTGAGTGCTGGGTCTGATATGGTCACAGGTGACATAGAAAGCGTGGCACCCAACACCTGTTGACCAAAGGTCAATTTTTCTTTTGCTGTGACAGAGAATCTGACACAAACAACTTAAAAAGGGAGGAAAGGTTTGTCTTGGCTCATGGTTTCAGACCTGTCAGTTCACAATGGTGAGGAGGGCAGCAAGGAGCAGCTTACATCATAGCAGACAGGAAACAAAGAGAACAATTAAGGCTGGCTGCAGTGGCTATCATCTTTAATCCCAGCACTCAGGAGGCAGTGGCAGGCAGATCTCTGTAAGTTCAAGACCAGCCTAGTCTTCAGAGTGAGTTCCAGGACAGCCAAGGCTATACAAAGAAACACTATCTCAGAAAATAGAGAAAGAGAGAGAGAGCCCAGTCAGGATATGGGTCCCAAAGACACACCCCTGATAACCTACTTTCTCTGACTAGGCCCCAGCTAACTTTCCATCCCTCCCAATAATGCCATCATATTACAAAGATGGCAAGAGATGAACCCATTGATTAGGTCAGAGCCTTCTTTCTCTCTCTTCTTTCTTCCTTCAGTTCTTCCTTCCTCCCTCCATTCCTTCCTTCCTTTTTTTCTTTCCTTTTAAAGAAAAGTAGAAAGTCCCCTGCATTGTGTCACCTGATGTGTCTGAGGTCCTGCAAGCCTGGCTTCCCTCTGTCCTCCTACAGATGGACAGTGGAGACTAATTTGGAGGCTCCAGCAATAGGAGAGCAGCTTCTCATCTGCCCTTGAGAAAGACTACTTCTTCTCTATCAAGAATGGCAGCCTCTTGACAGAGGATACAGCATGGAAAGAGACACCTGCCCAGTCAGCCATATTTGTGGATCAACCCTGGTGACCAGTGTGTTGGGAACAAGCAAAAGAAACTTATTCTAAATACTACCATTTCATTTTCAGACTCCATTTGATCAAAGGGAGAAACTAAGTTCAAGGTCCCAGGCCCTTGGGGGCTGGAGACTTTCCAAGAGCTGAACAGCTTCTGTTGCAAGGAAACAGTTGTCTGAGTCCTGATGTCTCAGGGACAGCTTGTAAGGAAACAGTTGCCTAAGTTCAGCCATCTCAAGAACAACTTCTCCATCTTGCTGGCATCATGTGCCCAGGCCCAGAAACCTACTTCTATCCTGATTGATGGACACTCCCTTGCTCAGTTCCCTTATGTCAAAATATGATTGGACAATGCTACAGCTCTCCCTGCTCCCCCTTGCTTTACCGTTTCATCCTTTAAATAAGCTGAACAATCAGCTCCTGAATCTGTTCTGTGGCCCATTCCCCACCCCTAAGCAAGTGAGCCTCAGTTTCATGATCTTAAAAAAGGAACCCTTCAGAAAGTTGAAAGAAGTAGAGCTGCCATGCCTTAGAACACAGCAGGCACAGAGCCTTGTGTGTAGGGCCTGTGTGTCCAGTGGATGTGAGAGGCTATTCCCTAAGCAGAGCTCTGGAAGCTAACCCTGGAAGATGCAACCCTCCCTGCAAGCCTGCCACCCTGCATCGATTAGATTTAGCTTGCAAAATGTTCCTGAGATGAAAGGAGCTGCCAGGGAGCCAGATAATCAAGGCTTCTTTGTGACCTGAAGTCCCTAGCTTATCACTGGCTGGAAAGAGAAAATGAGAGGTGGAGACAGAAGAGGAAATCACAAAAGACTGCAGGATAGGATGAGCCTTGGCAGCAGCATCCCTTTGCATTCTCTGAGTAGTACACGTGGTGGGAGTGGAATCCAAGGAGAAGAGCGCAGGGTGAAGGCAAGGTGTTAACCTGCCCATCTCACTCCGCGAGGGTAAGGCTAACTCTCAGGCCTGCCCAAGGCCAGGTTTCAGAGTCTTACTCCTTGCCTTCCTTCTGATGAGCAGGGTCTTTTCTGGTCATATTTTATTCCTTTCTCCATCCTGATGTCTGCTTCCCATCTGCCAAGTCAGTCGGCGTTTTACCCCTGCCTCCGCCTGTTCCTGCATGTTCCCTATACAGTGCAGCTATGGAATCAAAGATATGCTGGGCAACTGATGGGACTACAGTTTCCCCAAGAACTCGGCTCCAAAGAGGCTCCCTATGCTACAGCAGATGTCCTAACCCCATGTACATACAGCCAGCACTAAGTGAACTCAGTGGGCTGATTTCTTACCAAATTAAACATACTTTCCTTGTGATCCTACAGGATTCATTGTATTTCCTTGGTTTTCACTCAAATGAACATTTACTTCCACACAAAATTCAGCACAGTGATATTATAGTAGCTTTTATCATAATGACCAAAACCTAAAGAAAGCAAAATGTCCTTCAGTGGAGAATAGAGTACTGGTTTTCCAAATAATGGGAATTTATTCAGCATTGAAAGGGATTGGGCTATAAAACCATGAGAAGAAATGGAAGAAACTCAAATATAAATGACTAAGTGAAAGAAACCATCCTTCAAGGGTTACATGTTGCAAGGTTCCCACTATAGAGTAGAGGGATACAGTTAAAACTTTGGAGTTAAAAGTCCTTGGGAGGCAGAGATAACTAGGCAGAGCCAGGAGGACTTTCAGAGCAGTGACACTGTTCTGTGTGATACCATAGTAGTAGAGACATGGTCCAAACCCTAAGATGAACATCACCAAGAGAGAACCCTGTGTAAACTATGGTCTTCGGTGACAGCAGTATGTTGAACAGCTTCATTGTAGCAAGGCTGGTGTGAGCAGTGCTGCTGGATACGTGGGGATTCTGGAGTAAGGGGGAAGATCTATCTCTATCTTTTCTACTTTTCAATAAGCCTCAAATTGCCCTTAAAGGAAAGCTTTCTGGACTGGGGCGATAACCTAAAGTAAAGTTATTGCTGTGAAGCAAGAGGATCAAGTCCGATTTCCAGAATCCCCTCCCAGAGGTTTATCTCCACAGTGATTCCAGATTCTGTCACGTTGACAACCTATAATAATCATTGTAAGCAATGACTGTTGGAGGAACCAGAGCATCCTCCAGTCCACCATGGTGCTCCTCCCTGTCTCTGCACCCACCAGTGATGCGCCCTTGCTAGACACTCCCAAAACTGTGCAAAGATCTGACACAAAATGGGGAGGGTAGAAGGAGATGGCTGAAACCGATCAAAACTACTCAGTGTTCTACCAGCATCAGTAAGCTCCCCGGGGTGACCCAGGAAGGAAAGCAGAACAGGCTGGTGACAATTGGAAGTAGATATTACTCTCCCAAAACCAGACTCTGGAAGGAACAGGATGACTTCTCCTCATTTCTCAAAGGAACATGTTGATCCATCCAGATATCAATAAATAGCTAAACCCTCCCCTTCCCACTAAGCTGGCCATGACGCCATCTCAGGTGCTCTCTCTTCTCAGATGCTCTCTTCCCAGAGGCCTCCAAGGCATCAGTGCCCCCAGCGGTACACAGTAGTATAGCTCTAAAATCTTTATTTGTTCATTTTACATCCTGATTGCATCTCCTCCCAGTCTCCTTCCACACACACCCCACCCCCATTCTCTTCTCTCCTGCTCTTCAGATTAGAGGAAGTTCCCCCATGGGTACCAACCCATCCTGGCACATTAAGATGCTGAAGAACTAGGTGCATCCTCTCCCACTGGGGCCAGACAAGGCAGCCCAATTGGAAGAAACAGATCCAAAGGCACGCCTCAGAGTCAGAGAAAGCCAATGCTCCAGTTGCTGGGGACCCAATCAACTGGACCAAGCTGTGTGTCTGTGGCATTTGTGCAGTGGGCCCAAGACCAATCCTCTTTGAATTGGTAGTTCAGTCTCTGTGAGCCCCCATGAGCTCAGGTTAGATGACTCTGTAGATCTTCTTGTGGGGGTCCTTGACCCCTCCAGCTCCCGCAGTCTTTCCCCTAACGCTTCCATAGGACTCCTTGAGCACTGTCTAATTTTGGCTGTGTGTCTCTGCATCTGTTTCCATCGGCTGCTGGGTGAAGCCTCTCAGAGGAGTTATGCTAGGCTCCTGTCTACAAGGATAGCAGAGTGACATTAATAGTGTCAGGGACTGATTCTGTCCCATGGGATGGGTCTCAAACAGGGCGAGTCTCTATTTGGCCATTCCCTCAATCTCTGTTCCATCTTTGTCCCTGCATATCTTGTAGGCTGGACAAATTTGGGGTCAAAGGTTTTGTGGGTGGCTTGGTGTCCTTATCCTTCCACTAAAAGTCTTGCCTGGCTACAGGAGGAGGCTACTTCAGGCTCCATATTCCCTGCTGCTAGGAGTCTTAGCTAAAGTGGCCTCCACAGATTTCCTGGGGCCTTCCCTATCCCAGGTCTCTGGCAAATTCCAAATATGACCCCCACCTCCAATTTCTATCCTCTCACCCAGCACCCTTCTCTCTACTCCTAATCCCCACCCCTACTCTCTCCTACCCAGTTCCCTTCCTCCATTCACCTTCAGTGTCTAGTTTATTGACTCTTCTGAGTGCGATTTCTCCTAAGCATCCTCCCTTGGGCCCTCCTTGTTACTCAACCTCTTTGGGTCTGTGGAATGTAGCGTGGTTATCCTGTACTTTATGGCTAATATCCACTTATAGGTGAGTACATGCATGAATTTCTGGGTCCAGGTTACCTCACTAAGGACAATATTTTCTAGCTCCACCCATTTGTCTGTAAATTGCATGATATCTTTGTTTTTAATAGCTGAGTAGTATTCCACTGTGTAAATGTACCACAATTTTCTTTATCTATTCTTTGCTTGAGGAACATGTAGGTTATTTCCAGATTCTGGCTATTATGAATAAAGCTGCTATGAACATAGTTGAGCAAGTGTCCTTGTGGTATGGTGGAGCATCTTTTGAGTATATATCATCACAAGGAGTGGTATAGTCTCCTCCCACATCATTAATCAAGAATTGCCCCACAGACTTGCCTACAAGCCAGTCATACAGAGACATCTTCTCAACTGAGGCTCCCTCTTCCCAGGGGACTCTAGCTTAGATCAACTTAACACAAAAATCAACTAGCACACATGGACTGGATCATTGCATATTATTAAGTCTTCTTCAGTTGGTGGACATTTGCATTGCTTCCTCTCTGGAGAGTGGAACGGTGTTGATACCAAGGTTTGTGTGACAGCATTTGTCTGTCTATACACTGTTCACACAGATTTCTTGGTTGTTTTTATTTTGTCTTTTGAGACAGGGTCTCATGTAGGCTAGGCTAACCTCAAGCAAACTGTTTAGCTGAAAATGACCTGGAAATCCTCCATCCTCGATCTGCCAAGGGTTGGCACACCCCCGGTTTATGCATTGCTGGGATAGGACTCTTGGCCTCATACATGCCTAGCAAGCACTCTACCAACTGAGCTACACCCCCAGTTCTGTACCTTATTTTCCACAAAATGTTAACTGTATGGTACTGTAACTTGTTTCACGAGTCACTGACATGAGGGTAGGCACTGCAGGTTACCATGTACAGTGAATAGACACTGTCCGTGATCTCTGTGCTCTGTGTCATTCCCTCTCAGACGTACATCAAGGTAGGAGTTCTCTGTATGCAAGAAATTAGAAGATGGCCCTTAATGAAGCAACTACCCGAGTGCCTGCCCGAGAAAAGATCTCGCAATCAGGTATTGAAGAAATGGATGGAGTTCAAGAGTGGCTGAGCAGGGGATTTGAACCCATGTCTGTGCATAAAGATACACCTATGGCTTCTCACTTCTCCACAGGCATTCAGGGGCCAAGGTAACAATCACTTTACATTTAAAGCAGCTACAGGAAGCAATGTGCAGAATTACAACCACATGCCTTCAGCAGTCCTGGGGACAAGCTTGCTCTCCTGGGCAACATGGGCTTCCTGGGCTGACAGAAAGCGAAGGGCTTTTCAGAAAGGTCACTGTGAAATAACAAAGCTAATACCAATCACCTGATAGCAATTTCTTGAAAGCTGGTTTCCACCACACATCTGCCCTTTTGTCTACACCTTCCCTCTGCTACATCTGCTCTTGTTGGAGTAAGGAGCAGTGCAGCACCTGATGTTTTAACTCTTGTCTTGCCAAGTCTGAGAAAGCTGCTCAGAGGAAAGAAAGTCCCTGGGACAGAGAAAGGCCTGGTGCTGCAAGACCTGGCCCAGTGCCGGGACATGTCAAGAGTCTGGAGTCCACACCCAGCTCTGCTGCTTGGACTGAGCAAGCCACCACTCTGTGCCTCAGAAGTTTGTGGGGTCAGGATAACTTAGGGAGCCACAGAGAAGGCTCGATGCATAAAAATGCTTACTACAAAGCCTGGCAACCTGACTTCTGTAAAAAAGCCAAGTAAAAATCTGGACAGATGGACTCTCCCATCTGTGATCTCAGCACTGCCACAGGGACACAGAGGCAGAGGCAGGAGAGTTGGCTGGAAGCTCCAGAGGCCAGCTAATCCTGGAGGGAGCAGTACAGTGGCAGAAGCAAGACAGACACTGTAACCTGCGGCGTTTGCTATTTTATGGGTTCTTCTTTCTTCCACCCTCCCCCACCCCCTTTCTTCTTCCTTTTCAACCCCCTAACACTAGCAATGAGAGAAAAAAGAATAGAGATGAAAGGAAAATTATCCCTGAATTAAGTCAGGGGTTAGAAAGGTGGTGACATTATCATTATGCTACTTCCTGTTGATTAGAAGCATAGAGCTTTTGGGGACAAGTTTGATCCTCCATCAGGATATCTAATTTCTACTTGTTGTTTTCTTCTTTGTGCACGACTACTTAACAAACCACAGTCTACCACAACCAACCAACAACGCACTCCACCTCTCGGGGCCTCAGCATTTAGGTGCCCTCTAAAAACTCCCCAGAATTCCACGTGTCGCATAACAGCAGAAACTATCTTCAGCTGGCAAAACCAAACCTCTGCGAAAGCATGAGGCAAAGCATAGTCAGCTCTTGTGGACAGTGTGAATCAGCCCCATATCCCACACCTGGGATTGAAATTAAAATATACTCCAATTTCTGTGGGTTTTTTTTAAAGAGACTGAAACCCCAAAATTCTCACTGCAGACTCTGCCTCCACAACACGGAAAAGAAAACTCCCAAGAGTTATCCACTGACTTCCACACACATGCAGTGGCATGCACAAATCCACACCCACACACAAAAGAGAGGAAACTGGGAAAGGGGGACAACTGAAGAGATGGCTCAGGAGTTAAGATCACAGATCTTGTGGGCTTCTTTGATTCTGGAGAAATACTTGCTTTTTAAGTTGGAGTTGGAAGATGCCTGAGAGATGACGCTGGCAACCAACTCTCCAGTAAATGCCTCAAGAAATCATGGGATGTGGATAATGGCACTGTCTGTAGATCTTTCTGTGCTGATGGAAATGCCCTAGCGATAAGCTGTACCACATGACAGCCAGCAGCCAGCAGCCCACATGTGACCACCGAGTCTTTGCCATGAGACTAGATCACTAACCATGGAACTGAGTCCATTGAGGCTTGCAGCCACCTTATCGGATTGCACATCTCTGAGGATGTCATTTCCTTCTCATGAACGGCTCCTGCAAGAGGTATGCTCACACCATGGGAAGGAGAAGTGGCCCTGTATGGAATACAGCCAGGGCAGTGGGCCTTTGGAACGTTACTAAGCCTTGTCATGCTTCCAGGTGTTAGAATGCAGATGTTAACACCGGTTTACATGTCTGATTGGTTTATCCTGAGAAGTCAATGAATTGTAGACATGAAGCTCATTGAACTGAATCGTGTCTGGCACCTGGCAAACAGCACACAGGCCTTTTGTCAGCTTAGTTGAAATTCTCCCCTTGATGTGTAAAGTGGTGCACACCTCCCGGCACTCAGGAGGCAGAGGCAGGTTGACATGCATTCCAGGCCAGCCTGCTCCACAAAGTGAGTCCAGGATTGCCAGGGCTGCACAGAGAAACTCTGTCTCAAAGAACAGAACAAAATAAAAAAGAGAGAATGACAAAAAGGATTTCTATTCTTATGAGCAGATAACTCAAATCATAGCTGCCTCCCCTACTGCTCCACAAGGATAGGCGTGTCGTCTGTGCTACCCTGCATGGCACTGCCAGCGAGTAGCATGGGTCTCCCACAGAAGGTGCATCCAATAAGAAATGAAGCGCTGTATGGATGATAACCAATCATGGAACTGCAGAGTCGATAAATTAGGGGCTTCTAGGGGCGAGAAGAGCTAGTCGGACTTCTCACATGAAAATGAGTTTGCACAGGGTGTGAAAGCAATAGAAACGCTTTAACGGTGTCTTATACAAATGGACGTTTATTGTCACCTTACCTACAGGCTGAGGGGTGAGAGGCACAGTAGTACAGGGTTGAGGCTGAGTGCTCAGGAACCTCCCAGTTGACCTGCTATACTATCTCTCAGGTGGGACTTTAGGGCACACGAGAGTAAGACACACAAAAATGTGGATGGAATTGTTTTGAAAATGAAATCTTTCATAAGATTCCCTGCACTCTGCTCAAAGGTTGCTCATAAGTCTCAGCATCTGCATTGATAGTCTGCAGGGCAGAGCCTTTCAGAGGTCCTCTGTGTCGGGCTCCTGACTTGTTCCCCCTTTTCTCCTTATTCTGATGTCCAGCCTCTTTGCCTTTCTGGATAGGAATTGAGCATTTTAGCAAGAGTCCTCCCTCTTGATTAGTTTCTTTAGGTGTACAGATTTTAGTAGATTTATCCTATATTATGAAAGAAGTGGGAAACAGTAAGATCTGGAGAGGACAGGAACTCCACAAGGAGAGCAACAAAATCAAAAAATCTGAGCACAGGGATCTTTTCTGAGACTGATATTCCAACCAAGGACCATGCATGGAGGTAACCTAAGACCCCTGCACAGATGTAGCCCATGGCAGTTCAGTATCTAAGTGGGTTCCATTGTAATAGGAACAGGGACTGTCTCTGACATGAACTGATTGGCCTGCTCTTTGATCACCTCCCCCTGAGGGAAGAGCAGCCTTACCAGGCCACAGAAGAAGACACTGCAGCCACTCCTGATGAGACCTAATTGACTAGGATCAGAAGGAAGGAAAAGATCTCCCCTATCAGTGGAATTGGGGAGGGGCATGCATGCAGAGGGTGAAGGAAGGGAGGGATTGGGACAGGAGGAGGGAGGGAACCACAGGGGGGATACAAAGTGAATAAAATGTAATTAATAAAGAATTAAAAAAAAAAGAAAATGAAATCTTAAAACCAAATCCATAATCTTAGTGTTGGAGTAAGGTCTGGTGCTTTGTATTTGTTAACTGCTTGCCCCAGGGATTCTTAGCCAACTCTCATGTACCCCAAGTATTGCTGTTAACCTGCTTAAAACATTATTCCTGATTGGCTAATAAAAAAGTCCTGTACTTGGGCAGAGTAGAAGGAGCTAGGCATGGCTCTCCCATACTTTGGGGACAGGAGAATCATGGGGAAAGAGGAAAAGGAAGACGCCACCATAGGTTAAGTGAAAAGAGAAACAAGTAGGCTGAAAGGAAGGACTCCAAAAACAGCATGGATGAAAGAAGCGACCCAGATGAAAGCTAAGCAAGTATTTATGGACTTATGGATGGGCAATAGGCCAGATAGGATCGGCATTGGATGAGGGCTGGGAGATGAATGGGGAAGTTATTGAAGTAGAATTATCTACTTCAACACCCAGCCCAAGGTGTTATAAGGCAAATCTAAAATTTAACACGTATCTATGTCTTATTGATTATGATAGCGGGTTAGACAATAGTTATCTAACCACCGAAATAATTATAGGGCTGATAATAAACATTTTAGTCCAATACCATCAAATTTACCACATCCTAGCACTTGGGAGGTAGAGACAGGAGGATCAGGAGCTCAAGATCATCCTAAGCTACATAGCAACCTAAGCTATGTAATAGCTTGTCTTAAAAAAAAAAAAAAAAAAAAACTTGCAGGGCATGGTGACACACACTTTTAATCCCAGCAATTGGGGGACAGAGGCAAGGCCATCACGGCATACACAGGGAGTTCCAGAATAGCCAGAACTATACAACCCTATCTAAAACAAACAAATTTTCTTTAAAAAGAAAGAAGGAAGGAAGAGAAGGAGGGAGGGAGGAAGGAAGGAAAGAAGGAAAGAAGGAAATAAGGAAAAGAAAGAAAGAGAAAGGAGAAAAAAAGAGAGTTCTTGGCTGGTCTGGACTTATAACCCCAGCTACTTGAGGGGCTGTGGAAGGAGGACCTCAAGCTCAAGACACAAGACCTTGTCTGAAAATAAAGCAGAAGAGAGCTAGGACACAGCCATAAAGCACTTGCCTGGCATTCACAAGACTGGTTCAAATCCCATTACCAGAAGAAAGGAGGGAAAGAGCCCACTCCCTTCCTCCAACAAGGCCACAACTACTTCAACAATGCCACACTTCCTAACAGTGCCACTCCCTATGTGCCCATGGGAGTCATTTTCATTCAAACCACCATAGCAGGGAAAATATTTGTTCTTCCAGGATAGATGTGCTGTAGAAAACAGTAAAGGAGAAGGATAGGGCATACCTAGATGGGAATGTAGCTCTAAGTAGGATGGTCAAGGAAGGTCTCCGGGCTAAAGCAAGGCCTAGAGAAGGTGAAGCAAGGCAGGTGGGTATCAAGGAATGCAGCTTCTCGGCCAATTCGGAGGAATCAGAAGGGCCTGTGGCTGGGACAGGAGAGGCAGCAAGTCCAGCGTAGCTACCACACTGATAGATGTGATGAGATGCAGAGGGGCGGGTGTGGAGAATTGTAACTTTTGCTTTAAAATTCTCACTCCAGCCTAGGGCAGTGATGCACACCTGTAATCTCAGCACTTGGGAGGTGGAAGCATGATGATCAGGAGTTCAAGGGCAGGGTTGGCTACATACTGAGTTGGAGACCAGCTGGAGACAAACCTAAATGAGCCCGTGTCACTAACAACAAAAACAATATTAAGAATAAATATAAAGAGCCAGATGTGGTGGCACACCTGTGATCCCAGCACTCGGGAGTACTGTGAGTTCAAGGCCAGCCTGCTCTACAAAATGAGTCCAGGTCAGCCACGGCTACACAGAGAAACCCTGTCTCAAAAACACAAAATAAACAGATAGGTAGACAGACAGACAGATAGATAATAGATAAAAAGGATCACTCAGAAAGGACTAGGGCCAGAATTTGATCCCAATACATCCAGGTGGCTCAAAACTTTGGGCTATTTCAAAAAACACAGCCTGTTTTCTTTTTTTTAGGAAGTCTTTTTTCATGTTTCTACTGCTTGGTCACCCTATCAACTCTCATGTTTTATCATAAGTAACCATGAAATTGATGTTGACTCACTTTTGTTCTGAACAGACAAATCTTGGTTTAAATGTAACTAAATAAAGGGATGACAGCTAAGGTGAGGGGAAGCAAAAGTGTGTGTGTGTGTGTGTGTGTGTGTGTGTGTGTGTGTGTGTGTGTGTGTGTACATCATTGTGAACTATGTTCTCAAAGGCTCCCCAGATCCCCCTTATACACAGAAGAACAATCCAGAGAGTTTTCACAATGGACCAAAAGCTGTGATCCAGGCTAGCTTCACATCTTTATTTTTCACAACTCCTCCTCAGGTTTATTCCATTTGAGCCAAGTTGACTTCCATGTTTAGTACAGTCCTGCTCCAGGCCCTTTGCCCAGTCGTTTTCTTCTATACATAATGCTCTCCACCAAAGCAGGCCATCTGGCAGGCTGAGACAGACCGTGACCAGCCTGGGCTACATCATGAGTTCCAGGAAAAGCCTGGCCTACACAGAGAAATAGTCTTAAAAACAACAACAATCAGAATGGTCTCTGCTAAGCACTTGCTCAGCTCTCTCCTTGCTTGCTTCCCTCAGCCTCTGCTCCTGACATTGCAGTCAGGCCTTCCGAGACCACCTGACCACTCTCTACCCAGCACGTTGTACTTTTTAAAACATACCTGCTTACTTTCTGGCCTGAGAGCTGGGGCCTGTCTGTCTGCTCTTTGTTTTAGCCCCCTTTCCTCCTGCACCACACCTAGCCCATAATCTGACACCATCTTCTCTTTGATAGATATTTACTTGGAATAAATCTCTCTCATTATCTGTCTATCCCAGTCTAACCCAGGAGGGTATACGTGTGTGCTCATCTGCAGGTGTTGCTATGCCTGACTGAGCCTCTACACTCATGTGTCTTGGTGTGGGGAGGTCTGCTCAGGATTGCACAAACAGCAGGAAAATAGCAACGGAAAGCAGTGTCTTCTGCAAAGTTGGTTGAGGCACTTTGGGATAGCCCAAAATCCTGCTGCTTTGTTTACCAGGAAGATGTGACTGAGCATGATAGTCACTTCATTCTGTGACAGCACTGCTCTGCTTACAGGGGACAGGTATGAGAATTCACCCAGGCCTGGGGTGTCCATGGGCTCGGTCTACTCTGTCTTCTTCCACAATTATCCACATCTCTTCTTTAAGTCCTAGCTTTCAGAAGCCCCAAAAATCCAGAAAAGAAAAGAAAGCAACCATCAAATGGGCTACTGGAGAACAAATGAGGTCTGTGAGAGTCACGTTTGTCTCTGCTGCAGTTTGGTTAGAAGTGTCCCTAGAAATGAGCATGCATTGAGAGCCTGGTCCCCTATGCAAGTGGCATTCAAAGGTGGGACTTTCAGGTGAGCCTGTGTGTTAGCGCCTGGGCAGGAAGGGCTCAGCTGCCTTCCCAGAAGGATTCACCCACTGATGGACTTATAATCCAGCTGGTGGAACCTTCTGGAGGTGGGACTAGATAGTCTCGGGACCTTGAGTCTTCGGGGTCTAGCTCTTGGCCTATCCCCCACCTCCCATTATCTATGCTTTGCCTCACCCAGGTCCAAAGCAATGGAGCTAGGAATACTGGGTCTCTGAAACCATGAGCCAAAATAAATAATTCTTCAGTTAGGTTGAGTTTCTTGGGTATTTGTCACAGCCACAAAAATAAATGACTAATACAGCCTCCAGCCTTAGGCACTTAGCACTTTCAGCATTCTGAGCAGGAGAAAGTTCACCTAAAGTGTGATATTTGCATCATGTGTTTTTTCATGCTAGACTCCAACTTAGAAAGATCTGGACTCACCATGTTACTGGAGACTTAATGAGTAGATGTATTCGTACTGCCAACTGCTTATAAGAATACTAAACACAGGGTATAGGTAACAGTGAGAAGAAGCAGAGAGTGTGCTGTCTAACACAGGCTCTGGATTCCTCACCCTCCAATTTGAACATAATCCCCCAGCACTCAGTAGCTGAGGTAGCTGAGTGGCCCTTCCAACCTCCTGCCTGGCAGGAATGAGGACATGCTAAGCTTGAGACATGTGTGCTCCTCCCTTTGACTGTCAGATTATTGAAACAGTTGATGCCAAGATTTGAATTTCCCCAACAATCTCAAGCTGGGAGGAGACAAATGCTAAAGCCAGAGACCAACCAGAAGTTAACTTGTCTTCCAGAAAGAGATTTACAACTTTTCTGAAAGTCTTGCAGGAGAGATGGGAGCCACATCTTGGCCAGGACTGCATAGCTGCGCATAACTATAGCTCTCTGCTTAAAAATAAATGTCCTATCAGCACCCTGAAGATATGCTTGGGTAGGCCATTGTATGTCTTTGTCTTCTGTTTTTTACTATTGCTTGTTTCATCGGCAAACTTAGGAACAGTGGCCAAACCTGGCTTATTGGGGCTCTGATCTTTAATGATTCCGGTAACACCTAAAGCAAATTATAACTTTTTTTTTCTGTGATGGGCTCTCTACACTGCTGAGATCCTTAGCTCTGTTTAAATTCTTTACAGGAGTGATGTCCCACACCCAAATGCACAGGTGTCCCCACTCTGGCCGGCCGTATGAGCAACCCAACCAGGTGACAGTTGTGCCTCATGCTGCCACCTCCCGGCGGAGCAAGAGCAACAGGTGTTGGCTGGCGGCCGCCGCGTGCGCATGCGCGACCCAAGCCTGCGCTTGGACCACGCCTGCGCAGACCGTCTGTCATGGCGGCTTTCTTAGTCCTACAGCAAGGGTTTGGCGTGGAACTTCAGCCCAGGGTCATGACGGGTAAGCTCCCGGAAGAGGCGGCAGGACCCGGCAGGATCCAGGGAGCGTTTTGGTCTTGAGAGCCAAGCTTCCACGATCTTGAAGCCTCCCTCAGCCTCAGTTTCCCCGTCTGTATGGGACCTCTTCTCGGATTCAGTACCGGATGAGGCAGCACCCACTTGATGCAGGATTTGGAAGGGAAGGAGAAGACGCGTCAGTGACTGGCTTCTTCAGAGGGCAGTGGTTAGCTCACAAGTCAGAGTGGACGGCCGCGAAGGGAGGAGGTCCCTGGAGCCCTGACGCCACCGGGTAGTCAGCCTTTTCCCTGCCCCTCTGGGCCCTGAGTTCTCCAGCTTCTTGCTTTTCCCTTATCCGGCTCCTTTTTTTGTTTTGTTTTTATTTTTTAGAGACAGGGTCTCTCTGTGTAGCCTTGGCTGTCCTGGACTCGCTTTGTAGACCATGCTGATCTCGAAGTCACAGAGATCTCTGCCTCCTGAGTGCTAGGATTACAGGCCTGTCGGCAACTAATTTTTGATTGTCCAGTGGGAGTGCATCTCACTTGCCAGGGAGCAGGGGAGTCCCAACCCTCTGATCCCAGAAGACTGGTTTGGGGAACAACACTGGCTTCAGGCCATTAAAGAAAAAAAATCGTGAGAATCCAGCACCGTGGTCTTGTATTAGATAGATTGTCTCATTGGGTAGGTGGTCTCTATTATTAGGAAGACACTCTGTGCAATTAGTTAGCTTCTGTTATTGGGTAGATGGTCTCTGTTAATAGATGTTCTCTAGTATTAGACACATGTTCTATATTACTAGACAGTGTGAATATACATGACAAAGTACTAGTTTTCCATCAGTCCAAGTGGTGGATATATGATGGTTTATCATGCTGTTTCCCCAGCTATCTTGACTATTTGAAAAGTGCTGGTAGTACAGACGTGTCATCTCACTAAGATCATAAATTCAAGCTTGTCTGGACTATAGAATAAGTTAAGGCCAGTCTGTCACAAAAACGAGGCTGGGGATATAGCTCAGTGGTGGAGAGCTTGCCTAGCCAGGGCTACGCCTTGGACACATCCTCAGCACCACAGAGTAGGAGGGAGGGAGGGAAGTGTAAGGGGAAGAGCTTCCAGGCTTCCCTTGGCTGCCTGGTGTTCCCTCTAGGACCCACCATCAGGACTTGCTCTTCCCTCTCAGGCGCATCCCAGGAATAACATGGGCCCAGCCATGGATGAGGTCACCTTCAAAAGTGACACTGTGCTGTCAGATGTCCACCTGTACACCCCCAACCAGAGACACCTCATGGTGCGTCTGAATGGCATGGGGCAGCCAGGTAAGATCCAGGCCTGATCGGAACAGCTTAGTGCCTGGTGGAGCCCACTTTTTCTCCTCTCTTTTTCTCATATTTCTTTTGTGGGGTAAAGACTGGGTTGGTTAGCTGTCATTGTTATGTCACCTTTTTTTTTTTTTAATTAAAACTTTATTGCAAAAACTGACAAAATTCATATGTAAAATTTAATGCAACCTAAAGTTTATATGTCTCAGTGAACTTCTGTACAGTTAGCCATTCTGTATACAGAATAGCCATTCTGGAACTGGGGAGCTTCACATTGGATTTTATGTTTCACATTAAATATTTTCCTTTTTTTTTCCCCACTTACCCTCCATCAACAAACAAAAATCTGAGATACAGTTAAAACTAAGAACAACGAACTTTATGTTTTCTTTAGGGGATTAAGTCTCCTTTGCCTACATTCAGCATGCCTTCCTTCTCTGAAAACCTGCTGAGTACCCCATGCTGACCTAGTCAGGAATGCAGAAATGAGAGAACCCGCAGTTGGTGCAGGGATGGTGCCAGGGCTGTGTGGCCGTAGGCCCCATGTAGTCAGCTTCCTCCTGTGCCTGGCTGACTCGTCCCCTCCTTCCTCGACTTTCGGTCTTTTTTTCTGTACAGCCTTGCTGACCCCTCTTCCTGCAGCCAGCCAAAGCTTCTGAAAGTGCAAACCCAGCCATGGTACTGCCCTAACTTGGATTCCCCGCTAGTCCCCCATGGCTCTAAGGAACATGTGGCCTTCTATTGGGCCTATGAACCTTAGCCATTGTGCCCAGCCTAGTCATCCTTCCCTTGGTGTCTGTGGCCCCCTTTAGTAACTGTCCTAATTGGATGACACATTATAGCAGGCATTTGCAAACCATGGCCTGTGTGGCCAAACTGGTCCTGCTTTGTTTTTATAAATAATGTTCTGCTGAAACACTACCAGGCCTGCTTGTTTGTGTGCTTCTATGACTTCAGATGGTTGGGTAGTTGCAGCAGACATCATGCAGCTCAAAGAGCTTATGATATTCATTTCTTGACCTGCTAAAGAAAAGATTTGCTGGCCCCAGCCTTACATGGTTGCCACTGTGTGTCTTACAAAATAGTTTTATTGTGTCTGTGGCAGGGAGCTCACAGTCTGTAATTACCTTGTTTACTTTGATGTTTCACCACTACAACCCCTAGACATAAATAAGCCCCCTAAGCGCTGCATTCTGGTTTATATCCCCAGCACCTGCTGTTGTACTCGGTTCACGTTTGTGGGTGGGTGGGTAGAGAGATGAATAGATGGAAGGGTGGCAGATGGTGGATAGGTCAGATGAATGACTAGATAATTGGGTAGATGGTGGGTGAATGAATAGATAGATGGAAGATGGGTGGATGGATGGGTGAAATGAATGGTCAGTTTGGATAAATGAATAGCTGTATGGATGGGTGGTGGGTAAGCAAATGGGTGGGTGGTAGTAGATGGTTAAGACAGATGAATGGATAGGTAGATAGAGTAATAATTGATAGATCACTGGGTAGATAGATGATGGATGGATGGATAGACAGGCAGACAAATGGGTGGATGGATGAGTAGATAGGTAAGTAAGATGTATGGGTAGGTATATGAAGATGATGGTGGGTTCGTAGATCCATGGTTGGGCAGGTGGGTAGATGGCAGCTCAGAACTAGTTGTAGGATGTAATACTATAGGAGCCTGAAGGACAGTCAAATGATCAAATGACTAAGTACCAAAAGCTAGAAAAGATCTGTGTAAAGAGCTAAGAAAGGCCTCTCAGGAAGAGGAAGTGGCTAGAAAGGCAGCAAGGACCATCATCAGGTTTCCCATGTCCTCTGGGCCCAATGATGTTCACAGTGCTATTTTCCTGGAAGAAGGTAGGGAACAGCGAGCTGTGCCTGATGTACAGTTAGGCAAGGGAACAGAGGTAGAGAGGACTGGAGACTCCAAGCCAGCCTGTTTGTTCACGGCCTTGGCTTTGACCATGGCCTTGGCCAACATGAGGGTAGATGCTCTCGTTCCTGGGATGCAAGTGTGGAAACAGGCTCAGAGTAGACAGGTGGATACATTCTAAAGTCCTCACTCTTTTTGTCTCTGGCACACCTCCTCTGGTACATGGAGTCTTACTGAAATCCCTCTCAGTGATTTTCTGGCCACCCAGTCTATGTTCTTAACCTACTCTTCTTAAGAAGCACTTGAAGTACCAGGCAGACTGCATTCATATCCTGCCTCAGCCACTTAGCAAGCTCGCTCACCCGCTGAGCCTCAGTTTCCATGTCTGTGAGATGGCTGGTATGCTATCTTCACAGTGACTCTGAAGATAATCACATGACATAGGCTAGGCATCTGCACAGATGCTCCCTCACCTGGCACTGCTGCTCTGGTGGCCTTGGCTGCCCAGATGCTCACTGCTGAGTGCAACAAGCCTCTGCTGCTGAGCCTGTGCACCCCACCTGCCTGTAAAAGTGTCTCCAGTTAGCAGAGTGCTTACCTAACACACACAGCCTGGGTTTGAACCCAGAACTACATAAAACTGGGTGCAATGGTCCTTGTGTATGACCCAAATACTGAGTTGTAAAATCAGGAAGATTTAAAGGTCACCCTCAACTACTTAGTGAGTTTGAGGCAAGCTTGGGCTCCACGGGACCCTGTCTCCAAAGAAAAACTAAAGTTTCTCCAGTTGGCAGTTAGGCTTACCAAAGCAGAGGAAAGGGACAGGTACCTGGGTGCTGCTCACTCTGTGTTTCTCGCTTTCAGTCTTCCTGTCCCAGTTCAAGCTCCTGTGGAGTCAGGACTCTCGGACAGACTCAGGGGCTGAGGACAATGGTCCCCAAGATGTCTCCACACAGGAGACACCTCCTGCTGGGTCAGGAAGTGGCCACAGTCATGAGGATTTGTCCCTCCAGGCTGGGGATGACAGCACCATCCAGGAAGGGTTGAGTGTTCCCCTGGACGAGGATGGGGACCTGGATGTGGTACGAAGACCCCGGGCTTCTGACCCCAACCCAGCAGAGCCCGCAAGACACAAGGTACACCCCGTGATTCTAGCACAGGAGGAAGATGACCTCATGGGAGACCAAGCGCATGAGAGCTGCCCTCACAGCATCATCAACATAGGTAAATAAAGGCCTTGCTCTCTGGCCTCCACGGCACTGTCACAGTGGCTCTTGGGGCACGATAGAGGTGTGGGTGTCGGCTCTGAGTTCAGAGCTGGGAACAGGTGGGCTGCAGCCTGCAGAGTCTCTCTTAACAGCTTCCCGTTGCCCTCAGGACAGAATACAGACAACTCAGCTTAAAAAGCTGGGGAGACACTGTCCTCTCTCACCTCTTACCACCATTGACCCTTATGACCTCAGACTCTTCCATGTTCTCATCACTTCTGGATCTCTGCTGGGCTGCACTTTCACCCTCAGATGCTTGCTAAGTGCCTCAGGTCCCAGCTCAGGTATCACTTCCTCCAGAAAGCCCTAGTCCTGCCTCCCGCTCCCTTGTTCTCTAACAGGGTGTGCAGGAGTAGGGGTCAAGACAGAGTTTATGGGATGCTTGGCTAGGCTCAGTGCAGACAGGAAGCCATGGGAAATTCAGCAGCCTCAGTATGGAGTGGAGAGGGTGTCGTTCTCGACAACCTGGACTGGGCCAAGCAAATGGGTTGGAAGCTGAGGTTGGAGAGCAATGATAAGAAGAGGTGATAGACCCAAGAAACGGGTCTTGGCAAACAGCAACAACACTATAAGTCCTGCTGCCAGGACTCTGCCAGTCAGAGCAGGGGTCATGACCCCAAGTATTGTGTGACACTGTTTCGGAGAAGACATGAATACACACCTACTCATCCCAGATAGGGAACCGATGACAGAGTAAAGCAAGGATACCATCAAAGTCTAACTTAGCAAACCAATGGGTTTTATTGGGTTTCCTGTGAAACTATGGGTGAGAGGTGGCTTACAGGAGCAGAAATGTCTCCAGATAGCTGTATCATCAAAGCCAACCCCAGCATGGGGAGTATCTCACAAGGACTGCAACCCTGAGCTCACTGCACAGGGCAGAAATGACAGCTGCCCACCCCTTGATCAAGGTTACTCCCTTTAATTTTATTGTTCTATAGCCATCGTCTAACATTTACTGCTTCTGATATTCCTGGGGGCCACCAGGATCCAAGGCACACCTGCTCCAGCACCCAACAAAACCCCAATATTTTTAACATTAATAGAAAACCAGTAAATCTGTACTTCAGCTTGGGTGCTTCCAGTCTCCCTGGTCCTAGTTTGCTTTCTGTTGCTGTGGTAAACACCATGATGAAAAGCACCTCAGGGAAAAGAGGCTTTTTCTGGCTCTTGTGTCAGCCCATCACTGAGGGCAGTGAGGGCAGGAACCATGGAGGAGCACTGCATATTGGCCAACTCCTGGGTGTATATTTGGCTGCCTTTCTTGATTGCTGACTGGTGTAGTAAAGCCAGCCACCATGGGTCGTGGACTGTATAAGAACGGGAAACAAGCCAGAAAGCATCATTCCTCCCTAGCCTCTGCTTCAGTCCCTGCCTCCAAGTTCCTGTCTTCCCCTCATGACACATTGTGGTGTAGGAGTGTAAACCAAATAAATTGTTTTGGGCTAGTGTTTTATCACAGCAATGGAAAAGTAAACTAGAATGTTCCCCCTCTCCTCCAGGACCAGAGTAGCAGAGTGTGTCATTCCACTGTGACTCTGGCCTCCAGCCAGTGTCCACAGGAAAGGTTGGGTATATGGCAGCCTCCCTGGCTGCCCCTTCTCCTGCTTTCCTAAGACCTTGGGGCTTGAAACATTCTTTCTCAGTCAGGGGCTCACCTGTCCCAGGACAGCATTAAGTTTCTGGAGTGGTGACTCTTGGTTGCATCACCATCACTACAGCACCATCCTCCACCAGGTGACATCTGCAGGGCTGGGTCATCCACCCTCATAGTGCAGGCAGCCTTGGGCAGGCTCCCGGCCGCTCATCCTGGGCCTTGCCACCTCTACATGGAGTCCAGGATGCAGCTCTCACAGGGTGGCAGTGATTGATTGGCAGACTCGAGGTTTGGTTGTAAAACCTCTTTTGTTTAAACCTGACTTTAGAAAAACATTTTGACTTAATATGTTTTTTTTTCTTGAGCTATGCATTTTCCTGGCCCACCTTCAGTGAGCACACATGTATGAGGGCTGGGGCCATTGATGAGACCAGCAGTTTCTAGCCACCTGCTGAGCCTGCTCCCTGCCTAGCATGGTCTGGCTGTACCATGCACAAGGTTATCTGTGCTCAAACGAAGGAACTAGGGATCAGGCTCCAAACTGCTAAGGGTCAAGTTACCCAGGAAGAGAGTGAAAACTCCAGCACTTATGAGTGGCTGGCTGACCAAGAGCCCATGTTCTCCCTCAGGGGAGCTGACTTCCCAGGTCCACACTCTCCAAGTTCTGGGGTGCAACTTGTCTCAGGGTGTGAGCCCCAGGCTGGCTCATGGGTGTGCATACACACATGTTCAGTGAAGGAATGTGTCATCGTAGGTAGGTGGGTGACTTTCTGTTCTGATTCTCAACTGGTGGCACATGTTGAACCTGGCATGCCTCTTCTCCTTTCAAAAGAAATATAGGTTTCGTAGTCCCTTCCAACCAGCAGCCAAGGTGGAGACATGCACACATGCATGTTACGACACACACAGGGAGGTCAGGGGACAACTTCGTGGAGGTAATTCTCTCCTTCCACCTCTTTGTAGATTCCAGGGGTTGCACTCATTTGTCACGCTTGCACAACAAGCACTTTGCATGAGGAGCCATCTCACAAGCGCCAAGTTTTGTCTTGTTGTTTAGAAGGGTCTCGCTCTTTAGTCCTCCTGCAGGATTGCAGCTGTGAGCCACCACACCCAGTTTACCCCTCCGCTCTTGTTATGAAACAATGTTTTAGCTTATTTGAGTTTGGCAGGCTGTAGAAACTGCTCTGCTGTGTTTGTTTGTTTAAACCTCACACAGCCCATTTGCAACCATTTAGAATATAGTGAGTTCTGGGCCAACCTGGGCTACAGTGTGAGGCTCCATCTCAAAAAGGGGGGGGAGGGTGTGAAGGAAACATGGGTGAGTTTTAATGTCATGGTACAGACAGTGTTTTGCAGTGTTTCTTTTTCTCCTTCATCTCATGTTTCCATTCCTTTCCACCATCAGAAGTTTGTTTTGGGATATTTTGGTCTTCAGTGTTTAACAATCACCCTTCTCATGAACTTTTTTTTTTAAGATATAAATTGAAAATCACTGCATTAGCTTCTGGTGCGGTTATAGTATAAGAACATATTGTGGAAGGAACTGCATTTATTATTAGCATGTAAAATATATTTCAGTTTTTAAGATGGAGGTTCAGGTGCTGAGATACAGTACTTTTGATGGGTTCAGACCTGATGTGCCTTGGTCCCTAGGACACATGGCAGTCATCCAGTGACCTGAAGGGGAGTGGTCCAGTACCTGGCCTCAGTGATGCGCCCGTGCCCCCCCCCCCCACCCCCGGCGGCGCAGTCCATGCCTCAGCTTCCCTTTTGGCTGTTTAACTTTACCCCGTCTAGCCAGCTAGCGGACTGCCACATTACCTGTACCTCTGTTTCCTGCCGGCTTCATTTCACCGGGGACGTTTCTTTCTTGGTTTCTGTCCTGTCCAGAGCACACCATGGCCACGCCCCTGGAGGATGTAGGCAAGCAGGTAGGTAGGCCCTGTGCACTCCTGTGGCCCCAGCGGATCTCTCCTGAGCCCTGACTCACCTGTCCTCTCTCTTGCAGGTGTGGCGGGGTGCCCTGCTGCTGGCAGACTATATCCTGTTCCGAAGGGACCTCTTCCAGGGACGCACTGTGCTGGAGCTTGGGGCAGGCACAGGGCTCGCCAGCATTGTGGCAGCCACCACGGCACGCACCGTCTACTGTACAGGTAACAGCCTACCTGTACACTGGGGGTGGCGGGCGCCATGGTTTACACCAACCATGAAATGAGCAAGGTCTCCAGGGGCTAGGCCGCTCCTGGTTTCCCCAGTTCCCCAGCTTCTCTCCAAATGGCCCTCGGCACCCAGCCACCACACTGCACCCCGTAGCCACGAGACCAGTGGGCATGCAGTGTCTAGTGCCTTTCTCTGCTCACCCTCCAAGGAAGTGCAGACGTCTCGGAAAACCCTAGGCTGGCCTCTTTGTAGGGATCCCACACTGGTTTATCATCTGTAGCTGATAGAAACAAGGCTTGTTCTTAGGAGAAAATGTGAAGCAGAAAAGAAAAATTATTATAATTTTACAATCCCAGAGCAGTTCAACAGTATGCAATGTATTAGGTATCTACTGTGGGCCAAATGTATTCCAAAAGGTAAACAAGTAAGTCCTAGCCCCAGGACTCACAAAGAAACTTCCTTTTAACCATTCATATATGAATGTGTGCATGTTTGTTATAGACTACAGTCTTATGTAAGTTATCATCTTTTTTCCTCTTACATATTCTCATTTTTAAAAAAAGATTTTTTTTTTTTCAAGACAGGCTCACTATGTTTTTCACTATGTTCCAGCTGACCTGGAACTCACTGTGTAAAACAGGCTAGTCTTGAACTCAGAGATAACATCTGCCTCTGCCTCCCGAAGTGCTGGGATTAAAGGTATGCTCCACCATGCCTAGCATTATATTATATTATATTATATTATATTATATTATATTATATTATATTATATTATATTACATTACATTACATTACATTACATTACATTATATTATATTATATTATTTTATATTATTTTATTTTATTTTATTTTATTTTATTTACAACTGTGTGTGTGTGTTTATGTTGGAGTATGTGCATATGAGGACGGTGTCCTCAGAGAGGATCAGGTCCCCTGGAGCTGGAATTACAATCGGTTGTGAACCACCTGATGTTGGTACTGGGAAGCAAACTTGGGTCCTCTGCAAGAAGAGTGTGACATCTTAACCTCGGGGCCATCTTTCTGCCACCCTTTAGAGCACACTCTTAAGAAATAACTGAAATCTCTGTAAATACTTACTATGTGAGTACTATGTGAGTGCACATACACACACACACACACACACACACACACATACAGTCAGCCAAAAATCTTGAAAAGTACTTTTAAGAACATGTTCCTGTGTCCTTAAAAATTATTCTAAATGTGACTCTTAATAACTAGGTCATCTTAATCAGTTTGCTTAACCCTTTTGCCAAGCATGCTAGCCACCCTGTTCTTCCTCACAGTTGTCAACTGCAACAGTGACACCTTTGTACCTCCTCTGATAATCCTTGAGTGACGTGTTGATACTTTGTGTGGCAAACTGATGACTCTTTCAGTATTCAAATTTGAAATGACATTGGACTTACACAGAAGTTTCTTAAGTAATTCAGAATGTTCATGTACTCTTCATTCAGCTTGCAGAGATGTTAACACCTTAAATGACCATAGCACAGCAGTCCAGCCATTGGTGGTTACTCTCCATGAAAAACACTGGAGACGGGTATCTTAGTAGCCCATATGTCATGGTGCACCCTTCTGTCATTCCAGATGTCGGCACAGACCTCCTGGCCATGTGCCAACGAAACGTTACCCTCAATAGCCACCTGGCTGCCACGAAAGGTGAGGGTGAGTAGTGGAGGGTTGGGGGCACCTGGGAATCACCCAGTGGGCCCACTGAGTAGCATCCCTTTGCATCAGATGGAGGGAAGGTTCCAGGTGTTTCCATAGGATTATAGCTTCTGAGCATAGATGACCTGGCCTTGGGCACGGTGGGGCCTTCCTCACATCCCTGGGCAGGCACCAAGTTCTTCCCCTCTTTCATGTGTTTTGCTCGTCTTGTTAGTGTTACCCTAATCACACAGTCTTGAGTCATCCACTAATCCGCCAGTTGCTCTTCAAGTGGCCAGTCTCCAAGGATGGGGACCAGGACTCATAGATTTTTATATTCCCTGTGTCTATAGAGTTACTGACACTGAGCACTGAAGACGTGGCAAGAGAAGGGGGTGTGGAGAGAAGGCCTATAGGAACTGAGAAAAGATAGCTGTCTGGGTAGATGGTGCGGAAGAATGGGAGCCAGGGTGCTCTTTTTCCCATTGCTGTGCAGTTTGGCAGTTCTGTCTCTGCTTTCTCAGGTGGTGTGGTCAAGGTCAAGGAGCTAGACTGGCTGAAGGACGACCTCTGCACAGGTTTGTGCTTCTTGTGGTGTCCCTCGGTTCAGTGGCCCTCTGTGGCCTACCTGAGCCACAGAGTCGTGGGTGCCTGTCCAGCCCCAGCTCTGGTGGAAGGTTCCCTCCACAGGCTTCTGAGCCCCAGCTCTTCTCTGAACACCTGCCACATGCTGTGCCGTTGGCCACATGATGCTGTTCACACCTCCCAGGGTCACTGCAGGGGAATCAGTTCTGAGTGGGGGTGGAGAGCAGCACTCAGAGGGGCCAGGGTGTGACCACAAGGTGTGACCACCTCTGTGTCCTAAACTGCTTCCCAGGAAGCACAGTGAGTGGGCGGGAGAGACTGAGTCCTTCCATAGATGATGCCAGATAATGATGTTTACCATTTATACCGGGCTTCCTTTTTCCCTGTCAGTAAGGAAACTGACCAAGCACCTGACACCTGCCAAGCACACTGTGCTGTGAGCCTTTGACCCTCGACCTTCCCAGCCATCTTCTGAGAGGTTTTAGTAGCCTTTCTGTAAACACAAAAACTGAAGCCTAGAGCGAAGTGACCAGTTTCCTAGTGTCACACAATGAATAGATTTGGCTGGTGATTGACATGTAATGTCCTATCAGGGCTCCTGGCCAAGGGGCAAGTGAGGATGGAACCCAGTTGCCCCTCACTGATGGGAAAGGTGCCTCTTAAGTGTGTGGCTGTTCCTAAGGTACAGGTCAGTCTGTCTCCAGCCTCCTCTCTCTCTCTTCCTTTTCTTTTTTTAAGACAAAGGCTCATTAGGTAGCCATGGCTGGGCTGAAACTCAATATGTAGACCAGGCTGGTGTAGCACTCACAAAGATCTGCCCCCTGAATGCTAGAATTGCTAGGGTGTACTATAACACCCAGCTCAGCCTTGTCTCTTGTCCTGAAGCCTCTTTGACCAGTTTGCAATAAAACCTGGTGGCCAACAGAGGAAGGAACGGACCACTCAGTCTTCTCCTCTTTGGTAGATCCCAAAGTCCCCTTTAGCTGGTCTGAAGAAGACATCGCTGACCTGTATGATCACACCACTGTGGTGTTTGCGGCCGAAGGTGAGGTGATTCTCTGTCATCCTATGTCCATGTCATTACCTGTGTCATACAGTATCCCCTCACGTGCTCTGAATGCTTTGCATCCTGTATCCTTGTCATTGCGTATATCACAGTATCGCCTGGTGTAAAGGGCATGGGGTTCTCATGCTCTCAGTTAAGCAGTAGGGAAACCAGGAGTGTTTAACTCAGGGCCGTTTCCTCAGCAGAGTTGATGCACACCTGCTCTCTACCCAGAAGGCTGGGTGTAGTTAAGAACCTGGTGCCCTGTGTCACACTGAACCACCAGAGTGTCGTGTTTATCCTTCCCTTCTCTAGAACTTTATCTTGAGCATTGTTTCTCAGTAGAACCCCTCCCCAGGGAGATGCCACAACACTTTGTAGCTTGCTGACCTCTAGGATGACGTAGATGGCACATGCATAGGTAAGAGGTCACATGGACTTTACAGAGGAGTTTTGATGTAGCCCCTTTCTAAGCTTTAGTGCCACTTTATTGCCTAAAATATGTCCAAACTACCCTGCCTGCTAACAGACTAGAAGTTTGAACCAACCAGCTAAGTGGTTAGTTAGTTAACTAAGTGGTGTTGAACTGGATTTCCTTCTTGTCTTGGATAGTTACTCTGCCAGCCCTAGTGTCTGCAGGGACCCCCAAAACCTCGCTTGCTCCGAGTGATTTCTTCAGGGAGATAATTTAGCACCTGCCCTACACTGGGAGGCACCAGCAGCCCAAACACTGACTCGTGACTCATACAGCTTCATCTTCACGAGGAAGATGAGTTTGTTAAGAACAGTTTATGGACAGACAGTGCCCAGCTGTGTTTCCCCAAAGTCAGTCCCCGCAGCTTGCCAAGCTCCTGTTCTGTGTGGCCGCCAGTCCTCAGCAGAATTCGCAAAGACCTGGCTTTAGATCATTGCCCAGGGTCCGGGGGAGGTGACTAAAGGCTCAGACATGTAAAACACACACAAATCCACACATATTCTGGGAAAGTCACATGTTCATGCCTGCTCCATCCTTGCCCTGGTGCATGTCTCAGCAAACACTGTGCAGCCGTGAGGAGGCTGGCTTTGATTTGCTGTGGTCTGCCATGTGGAAGAGCTAACAGCAGCTTGCTGTGAGAGACTCTAGCCAGGACCTAGAGAACCAGCCTCACTGAACTCTTAGAGATATCCTAGAAGTATCTTTCCGGAACATTCCTCCACAGCAGCAACTGTTTGTGATGATAAGGATCCACTCTGTGGTGTTTCCATGGGTTTCTCTGGAAAATAAACTGCCCCCCTAACACTTTTCTTTCCCCAGTGTTCTATGATGATGACTTAACAGATGCCCTGTTTAACACGCTCTCCCGACTCGTCCACAGACTAAAAAATGCCTGTACCGCCATTCTGTCGGTGGAAAAAAGGTGAGCTCTGCCTCCCAAACCCACACCCTTCACTGTAATATCACTGTACTCGCTACGTCTGTCATACACCTCGTTTGTTCTGGGCCAGGACTCACCCCTCATTGTACTCTCTCATTCAGTCTGTATGAAACTCTGTCAGTCACGGGCAACCTGGCCCCACTTTCAAGTGGAGCAGGTTAGGCTGGGAAACCTTAGGGTTCTGGTCTCCAAGCCACAGTGAAATACACTTCCTGTTGTCTTCTACTTGCTAAGGCCATTGTCATTAAGGCGTGCCATTAGCATCACTTGTACTTTGTTTTTCTATGGAAAGGAAGTTTTCTGTGTTCCTGTGTCTTTAACAAAGTGTAAAAATGAAACTTTGAAATGGTTAATAATAAAAATAGGAATGAAGGGATTCCTTTGTGGATTCCTTCATACTGTCATTGTGCCATCTGCTAAGATCCCTGTGGAATGTCTCTCTGCTTCAGCTTTGCCTCTTCCACACCAGATTTTCACTGAAAGCTAACCATTCTTGGGCTGTCATCACAGCACTGTTTATCCTTCAGATACACAGTGACCAGTAGAAGGAAGGGCCCTCATTTTGATCCTCACTCTATAGACTATAAACAAGAGACATAGGGCAGATGGGAAAAGCTAAATTCTGTAAGTGATGTTTAAAGAGTTAGTTTGGCTGGGCATAGTGGCCCATAGCACTTGGGCGATGCAGCGGGGATTGGCAGCTCCAGGCCAGCATCGTGAATTTCAGGCCACTCTAAGCTACCAAACAAGAACCAAAGAGTTGTTAATTTCATTTTGAGGAAAATTGTTACTTTTCCAGATATGTGCAGACATATTTGCTAGTGAAAAGATGGGGTGTCTAGCATTTGCTGTTAGTGAGGGAGGTGGGAGGGGTTATGGGAACACAGGGGCCCAGAGTCAGCACTGGCTGCACTGGCCAGTGGCTTCATGGCAATTTCTTATACAGTTCTCGCTTACTTGGATGTTTGAGATTTTTCACGATAGGACATTGGGGGGGGGGGGTCATGAGATAGTTTAACAGGTAAAGTATTTGCTAGATAAGATGAGCATCACCAATAGCCATGAAAATGGTGTGGTGGGCCCAGATCACAAGCCTGGTTCAAGTATGAGAGAGGCCTGTCTCAGCATAAATGATAGAAGAAATGTCATCCTCTGGCCTCTACACTTATACATGCACACACATACATAAAAACACATGTATGTTACATACATGTGTGAAAAGACAAAGGAGAAGCAAATGAAAAGGTTGAATTCAAGGTAAATCACTTTAACAGATTCTGGTGTCAATAGGTACAAATGGCAGAAACAGAAAACTGCTCACTCGCTCTCATCTCATCATCTCTCATCTCTGTACTTCTTGGCAATGTCCTTTGCTCCCAACATGTTCTGTGCCTCCCTTTGCCACAGAATCTTGTTCCCTCATCCCATAGATAGTACCCAACCCACAGTACCCAACCAGCAGATCTGCCCAGAATCCATTTGCAGCAACTGGTGAGATGATAGCCATCTGTCTTTCCAGAGTGCCATCCTGGCAGGTGATGTAAGCTTCCTATAACGACATCTATGAAGAAGAGCCAATAGCCATCTGGAAACGCAGGCATCTGTGCAGGCTCAGGAAGGAATTTTCTCAAAGGCTGGAGGGAGAGTAGACACTTAAGGCCAGCCTCAAGACATGCGCTGAGCAGGAAGCAAGCTGTGGGGGTGCAGCAGAGCCCTTCCTGGTCATGATGAGCGTGTTGCTGCTGGTCAATCCACAGGTTCAACTTCACACTGAGACACTTGGACGTCACATGTGAAGCCTACGATCACTTCCGTGCCTCCCTGGACTCACTGGAGAAGCTGGCTGACGGCAGGCTGCGCTTCGTGGTGGAGCCTGTGGAGGCCTCCTTCCCGCAGTTGCTCATCTACGAGCGCATCAGGCAGCTGGTAGATGCAGCTCCATGAGAGCAGTGGGAAGCAAAGCAAAGGGCCTGCCCTGGAGAAGCTGCAGGCTAAACGCTGTCACTGATCCTTGGGGGAGGGGGATGTCAACCGACTCTCTGCAGTCACCAGAGGAAGCTAAAGTGCAGGCATCAGTTACTTTCCTCCTTGCTGAGGCAACATGTTTGACCAAAGCAACTTCAGGAAGGTTTATTCTGGCTTATATTTCAAGAGGCCATAGGAGCAGGTGGCAGCTGGCCACATTGTGTCCACTCTCAGGAAACAGTGTCCAGGAAGTGGGGCTAGCCTGCACATGGAGATCTATTTCCTCTTCCTCCTGCAAGGCGCCACCTCTTAAAGGTTTCACAGTCTTCCCAACCGGAAGTGTGTCCGGATGGGAGCCAAGTGTTCGGGCATAGGAGCTTGTGGGAGACATTCCAGATTCACAGACAACAAGGCAGAAGGTCATCTGGGGAGCACTCAGTCAGTGGGAAGGATCTGGGCTTGCAGCAGATCGCAAGGCAGAGCCTAGGGGATACCTGGTGACAGCCACTCGAGGAAGGGAGAGTTGGTTTTGGCCCGCAGTTGAGGGTGCAGTCCATCATGGTGGAGGTCATAGCTGCGGGAGTAGAGGCAGCTGCCCCCTGGCATCTGCAGTCCAAGCAGGCAGAGGTGAATGGTGGCCCTCAGCTCCCTTTCTCCTTTTGTGTTAAGTCAAGGTTCCCAGCTGTTGGGATAATGCCACCCACTGAGGATGAGGCTTCCCACCTTAGTTGACCAATCTTGAAACTCCATCACAGACATGCACAGTTTTGTCTCTTGGTGATTCTAAATCCTGTGTAGTTGACGATTTTGTGCTAATGGCTGTGTGTGCTCTGAGGAGACTTGCCCCTCTGGCCAAGCTCGAAGACTCTTAGCAGGCTCTTGCTGACCCTCCTGTAGTTGTAGCCAGCATGTGCTTAGTGCCACACACCTTTTGTCCACTGTCTTAGTTAACGTACCCAGCCGGGAACTGGCAGATCTGAGACGTCACCACACAGCCAAGGCACCTGCTATTACAGCATTAAACCCAGCACTTAGCGTCAATTTGAAAACCCAGAATTATCCTGAAAATTACCAGGAGCTGGATTCACAGGAGTCCATCTGGCATCTTTTGTCCTCTTTGCCTTTTGGCTGTGGAGATCAGGCCTCATTCTCAGGAGAGGAAGACAGTGGCAGAAGGAGGGGCCAGTTTTCTCATGCTCCCTCCTTTGTTCTGACTTAGGAAATGGAGGAGCTGCAAACCACAGTGGTTAAGCACCCCTGCCCCCACCCCCTCCCCAGAACCATTGCGAGACTGTGGCCATCTGCTGCCATTCCTTCAGTCTCTCGTGACCATGTGACATACCAGTATTGGATCGTTCTAGACTTGGTCTACCCAGCCACCATATAATTGCCAGAGCCTCAAAACCAGGCAAGAGCCCATGTCTGCCTGATGTCAAGTGGCCCTGCTTTGTAAGTTCTCAGCCCCTTTCACTTCTTTGTGTTGCAGGAGCTCTGGAAGATCATCGTGGAACCCACAGCATGAGGCACCTGTGTGACCGATTGACTATTATCTTAATGCATTTCAAATAAAAACAACCCTTTCCAGTCATGCATTGAGATGCTATGGTTTTAAACTCAGTGAGTGGCCATGCATGGGCCAAGCTGGTTTCCTGGGGCCTATCACTGCCTGCAGCGGTAGCCCAAAAGTACTGCCCAGAGTGTAGTGGCCTAGTTGTCTCATAGCTCCCAAGTGCTCCCCGAGCCACTTGGTCAAAGTAAGCAAATGCTCTGTCTGTCTGCACTCGGGTTATTTTCATGGTGCACTTCCCTGTGGGGGACCATGGCCCTGTCATCACTTTTCACACTCCCTCTGCTAATAGGACTAGCCACTTTGCCCAGCGTGTATGAGGTCCTGGATGCCATGAAAAGTTATAGAGGTAGGCTGAGATCAAGCTCAGTTGGTGGGGTACTTGTCTAGCAGAAACACAGAACCCTGGAATTCATCCCGGACGGACCACAGAAATTGGATGTGGCAGTAGAAAGCTGTAATGTCAGTATTATGAGGGGTCCACCAGAGAAGACTACTCTGACACAGGTCAGGCCAATAGAAAGTCTAAATTAAGGTGGGTGTGGTAAAATACACCTCTAATCCTGGCATTCAGGAGGCAGAGGCAAGCTGATCTCTGATCTCAGGGCCAGCCTGGTACAGAGTTCAGGACAGCCAGGGCTACACAGAGAAACCCTGTCTTGAAAAACTTTAAAAAGAAAAAAAATATCCAGCCAGTGACTACATTGAGTTTTGGAGACCCAAACGCAGTCCCAAGCGTTTGTCAGTGTGAGCTTTTGAGCATAAAATCCACATCCTGGGTTGACACACCTCAGCAAGAACAGTTAGCCAGAAGCAGAGCTACAGAAGCCAGAAGGCCAGGTTAGTACTCTGTCAGAGCTACGGACTTGTTACCATAGGCATTTGTCCTCATTAGGGTAAATGTTGGTCTCCACATGCTGGGCTCTGAGGCCTGCACGGCACTTCCATGACAGCATCAGTTGTGCCAAGGTTGACGCAGGAGAATGAAAGTTCAAGGTTGGGCTGAGGAAGTGGCTGCCTGGAGCAGAGCATGAGGGCCTGGGCTCGTATCCTGAACACCGACAAAATCTAGCCACAGCGCTGCAAAGGGGAGTGGGGTGCTAAAGACAGGCGGTATCTGGAGTTCATTGGCCTCCAACCAAGCCAGACCAGTGAGGTCCCCTGTCTCAAAATACAGGAGAGAGCAGTCGAGCACACCTGACCCCAGCCTCTGCCCCACATGTGCTGATAGGCTCTGGAGAGAACAGGCAAATCCTTGAAGCTCACTGGTCAGCCAGTCTAGCCAGTTCCATGAGCTTCAGGTTCAGTGAGACAATAAAGGCAGAGAGCAACAGAGAAAAGCCACCCAGCATCAACCTCTGGCCTCCGCACACGTGTGTGCACGTGTACAGGTATCCGTGTTAACAAGTACATATGTAAAATGCACACACCCAGAGTCTCTGACTCCTAAAATTCAAAAAGGACCCTCACAAAGGACCAGGCATTGTGTCATACTTTTAATCCAAGCACTTGAGACAGAGGGAGGCAAATCTATGTGAATTTGAGGCCAGCCTTCTCGGCACAGAGAGTGCAAAGAGAGCCAGAGCTACACTGAGAGAGACCCTATCTCAAACAAGTGCAGGGCTACATAGAAAGAGACCCTATCTCAAAAAGAAAAAAAAAAAAAAACAGAAGTCCAGTGCCCTTCTCTGGGGATCAGCCCCCCTCATGTGTAATTGGCCCCAGCATTAGAGGGCCCCAGCATCTTCACCAGCTCATGGGGGCAGGCCACTTTTAGTTTTAACCACTTGTCCTAAGAGCCTGCTCCTGACGCAGCCCGTAACTGCTCTTGGCTGTAATTCACAGCGCCATCAGAGCGTTGTGTCCCGGTCCAGCGTCTGTGTTTTACAGCCTCCAGAGAGCCTCTGCCAGAGCATACTTGCAGTGATATTTCAGAATCATCAAACCACTGAGGTACATGCTAGGTAATTAAGCCAGGTCATTGGACTCAATTTTTTTTCTTGACACATTCTAACATGTTCACGGAAATATACGGCCCAAGGAGCTGATGTGGCTGTCCAACCATAGCCTGAACAGAAAAGATTTGTTCAACAAATCGTGGCGCTATATCCCCCTGCTCCCCCACCAGCTTCCCAGATAACCGTGTGTGGATCAGCAAGGGTCCAGATGGTGCCATTTCTAACCTGGTTCCTAGACATGGCCTCCCTCTGTAATTAAGTGTGCCCATTATATATACTCCATGACGTTGACTCAGAGCACACGGGCAATGCCAAGGCTGCAGTTTGTCGTTCCTGGGTACAGACACACTCAAGGGCTGGGGGTTTGAGTCAGTTGCTGTCATGCATGTGGGTTCAGTCTCCAGTGCTGTGTAAAACTGGGCACCTGTCTTTAATCCCAGCACTGGGAAGGTGGAAGGAAGACAACCAGAAGTTAAGGATCAGCTCTGACTCTCGTAAGTTTGAGGCTAGCCTGAGCTGCGTGAGATAACCATGCAGGCTCAGCCGGGGTAAGCATGAAGACCTGAGTTTGGTCCCCAGGCAAGATGGCACACACAAGTCTGGGGGAGCAGAGGCAGGAGGATCTTTGGGGCTCACAGGCCAGACAGCCTTGCTGCTTGGTGAGTTTCAGGCCGGTGAGAGACCACTTTAAGAAACAATACTGGAGAGACAGCTCAGCAGCTAAGATCACTGGCTGCTCGTGCAGAGATGAGTTGGAGTCCCATCATCTCACAACCTTCCATAACTCTAGTTCTAGGGGATCTGATGTCCTCTCCCTCTTCTGACTCCTGCGGGCAGTATACATATATGCTGTGTATATACACATGCAGGCAAAGCACTTGTATACATAAAAATTTAATGTTAAATATTAAAAGAAACAAGATAGGGACCAGTGAAATGGCTTCAGCCAGCCTAGGGCAGAGGCTCCTGGAAAGATGAGGGTGCATTGGGAACCCAAGCACTGAGGAGGCTGAGGCAAGAGCATTGTCAGCTGTAGACTAGCCTGGCTACAGAATGAGACAGGCCCTGTGTCAGTTAATAAAAAGAGGCCAGTCATGGTGGTGTAGGCATTTAATCCCAGCACTTGGAAGGCAGAGCCAGGTGGATGTCTGAGAGTTTGAAGCCAGCTTCAAACATAGTTTCAGGACCACACACACACAGAGAGAGAGAGAGAGAGAGAGAGAGAGAGAGAGAGAGGCGGGGGGAGGGAGAAAGAGAGAGAGAGAGAGAAGTATTCCCTATCTAAAAGGAAAAAAGAGAGATACAAATGTTGGAGAATCAAGGTAACAGTGATACCAACACCCTCTCTGTGTGGCTCCCTTTAGTCCTTACTTTCAAGACACTAACCGCTTGAGAACAGAAACTGTTGTGAAACACGCTGTGGGTGCTGGTATTTGAGCCCTGGTCCTCTGGAAGAGCAGCCAGTGCTCTCAACTGCTGAGCCATGATTCCAACCCTCTGAGTTGTTTGTTTGTTTGTTTGTTTGTTTGTTTGTTTTTACTGATCAAAATGATAAAATATTGGGAGGCAGAGGCAGGCAGATCCCTGAGTTCAAGGCCAGCCTGATCTACATAGTCAATGCCAGGACAGCCAGGACTACGAAGAGAAGCCCTGTCTATGGGGATGGATAAAAATAAACTTACTACACACACCCCAAAAGCAATCCTCTACCAAATGACAGGTTTCAAGACGTGGGTCAAAATAATCATTCTTTTGAAAGAAATACAGCTCTTAGCCAATTTAGAAAAACAAAAACAGTTTTGGCCGAAGATTGTAGAAAGAGGTTGGTAGACCAGTTCTCAGATGGGTGTGGGGCTGCAAGATCCTGCAACACTCTGAGTGCTGGAGTATGTAAAACGAGTCAGCACTGACTCCTCCTCCACCAGTCAGGGATTTCACAGCCAGCCTGAGAGAGAGACCCCCAGGACTGGCCTTGGCGTTCACGTTTTAGCCGGATGCTGTAGTCATTCTACAAATGTCTATCAGAATCTGTGTGTGTTGGGTATCTTACTAGGAACTACATAGACATGGGGGAGGGTCTTCCATATCTCACAGGAGCCACACCCAACAGGCATCTGATGAAAGTGCAGATAGTCCCTGACATGGGACCCCACTCCAGCCCCACCAATGATACGTTGTTTTGCTACGCTGTTAGGATAATATTGGGCAAATGAGGTGGTACTGAGTGCTGTCAGTTGGCATATTTTCAACTTAACAGCAGGTCTGTGGAGACAGGACCTGACAGTCAATTGAGGAGCAGCTGTCCACACGTACCATAAGGCCAAGGAGCGCGAGAAGAGTGACGCAATGCCTACAAGTGAGGTTCAAGGTGACCTGAGACCAAAACCTTGACAAGAATGTATCTACACACCATTGATGAGAATGTACGAGTTTTACAGTGCCATAAAACTAAAGCCATGATATGTTTTTCTGCATTGGATGACAGACCCCATGGAAACGATGTTTTTGCCCTAGGTTTACATCCCATAGTAATTGTATCTCATCATTCCACCCCACCCCCATTACCTATAAAACTTCTGGGTTTTCATGTCCTTTGGTGAACATGTTTTCCTGTCTAGTCCTTCACTGGTAAAGCAAGTAAGACTTTGATACGTGTTCACTCTCAGTGTTTTTTTTTTTTAAACAGAGTCTCATGTAGCTCAAGCTGGCCTCGAACTCACTAGATAGCTGAAAATGACCTTAAATTTATAATTCTCCTGCCTCCACCTCCTGAGTGCTAGGATTATAGATCCATCAGCTCATCTGTTTTATGTGGTGCTGGGGATCAAATCCAGGGCTTCTTGGGTGCTAGGCAAGCCCTTTGCCAACAGAACTGTAGTCCTAGCCCTAGACTTTGTTCTTGATCCCACCTTTGAAACTCCTGGAGATGAGTCTCCTCCCCTAAGGTCCAAGGCTGGAGAACAACTCCCTCATCCAGCGCTCCTTCCGGTACCTGGAACAGTCTTTACCACGAGGTGGCATCCTAACCTCATGAATCAAGAGTGGGCGACATCAGGAACGTCATCTGGAGGCTCTGACCTTGACAAAAGTGAGTTCCCAGAGATTCTTGAGAGGCCGTCACTGTCATGATTATATCGTACAGTTGTCTAGCACTAGTTCTGTGCACCTTAACACCAGCTACTCCCTAATTCAGATCACACCCTCCAGTCTTAAGCGTTTACCAACTGTTGGTCTCAGTAACCTAACTCTGCCGATTTTATTTCTGGCTGTGCTGGAAAGAGATGATGATGATGATGATGATGATGATGATGATG
>NW_026588752.1:755306-809597 GCF_907164565.1 Psammomys obesus | reverse complement strand
TTTTTTTTTTTTTTCTCCTCTCCTACCCTCTCCCTTCCCCTTCTTTAAACTCCCGGCCTGTCTCCTTTCTCCTTTCCTCTTTTCACTTCCTCCTCAACCCACTCCTTAATATTTTGAGATAGGACCTTAAACTGAATGTTTAAACCACTTTAAAGGATGAAGTTCTATGACATTGAGTGTTGTGTTGTGCAGGCAATTCAACTGGCCTTCCCTTAGGGACCTTCAGGGTCCTGGCAACGTCCTATGTCAGTACCTCTGTCCAATGACATCTTCTGGGCCAGGTACATAGTGACCTGTCAGCCACTCCACCTGCCCTCTTGCTCTCTTGTTCTTTTGCTCTTCCCTTCTCTTGCTTTCTCTCCTCTCTCTCTGTTGAGGTTCATCCCCATCCAATAAACCTCTTTGGATTTGAGATTGGTTGTGTGCTTGGCATTTTTATCTAAATCCTAACACTGAGTTCATTCGCAATGCTGTACTTCCATAATCACTATCTAGATCTAAGGAATCTCTGTCTCCCTGTAAGGAAATTAAGTGGTTCTTCCTCATGCCTTGGCTTCTAGTCTCTGGATTTGCTTATCCAGAATACTTCCTATCAATGGACCCTTACACCATGTGACCTGTTGTGTTTACGAATGAACAATATTCCATATTGATCATGATGTGCTCCTTCATTTATCAGCCAATATGTGTGAGTTGGTTCTATCCTGCCTACTGTGAACATACGAATGCAGGTGATGGGCTTAAAGACCTGCTTTTGAGCTGCGGATGTAGCTCATTTGGTACAGTGCTTGCCTAGCATGCAGGAAGCTCTGGCGTTAAAGTCATGCTTAGCTATAAGTGTGTTTGAAGTCCACCTGGGTGATGTGGAGACCTGTCTTTATAAGGGGAGTAGACATTTGTTGGGGATGTGGCCTAGTGGGGAAAGTGCTTTTCTTAAAAGCATGAGGACTGAAATTTGAATCTCCAGACCTGTATAAAAGCCAAACAGACTTGCTGGCCACTGGCTGGGAAAAAGGCAGCCATCCACTTTAGGCCCATACAAGAAAACACACACACTAGACACATGCAGAAAGAAGAGAGAGAAAGAAAAACCTGCCCTCAGTATATATCCAGGAGCCAAACTGACAATCTGGTGCTGACTCTGTTTAACCTGAGGTAGTTCTGCAACACTCTACGTTCCCACCTGCAGTGCACAGGGCCCAGCGTCCAAGCATCCGCAGTAAGCTACTGTCTCCAGTGTTTTGGAAGCCTTTCTGAGCAGTGCGATGTTGCTACATTGTTGTTTTGACCTATATTTCGGTAACCACTCACGCTGTGATGTTGAGTATCCACTCATAGGCTTGCTGCTGGCCTGTATCTTTTCAAGCCCTTTTCTCACCTTAAAGAAATTTTACAGATTTGGCATGGTGGAGCACACATTTAATGCCAGCACTCGGCATTAAAAGCAAAGGCAGGTAGATCTGAGCCCAACGCCAGCCTGGTCTAATAGAGAGTTCCCAGACAGCCTGAACTACTTGAATCATCTCATTAAACCAAAGCTTCAACAAAGCAAAAAAACAAATTTTATTACATTAATAAAATGTAGCATCACATGTGCTGTGGTGTTGTTGTGGAGGTCAGAGGACAACTTCCTCCATGTGGGATCTGGGGATCAAATTCAGGTCATCAGGCTTGGCAGTAAGTGCCTTCACTACCCCTTGTCCCCTTTGCCTGCTTTTGAACTGGGTTTGTTTTTTTAATTGAAGTTGTGATTGGCTTATTTATATTGAAGTTGGCTGGTTGATTGATATGCGGTGTGTGTGTGTGTACAGGCATGAATGTTCCTTAGTGTTTATGTGAAGGTCAGAGGACAACTTTTGGGAGTTGGTTCTTTCTGCCAAGTATGTTCTGGGGATAGAACTCGGACATCAGGCTTGGCATCAAGCAACCTTACCCACTGACCCATTTTGCTGGCCCATGAAGTTGTGATCTGTGTCACTATTTCTTGGTCCACTTAAACTGTTGCTCAGTTTCTGTACAGGTCAGGCATTGTCTGTGACCTGGGAGTACAGGCGACTCCAGTACAGTTCCTGCCCATGAGGAACTTGCTGTCTAAAGCAGTTTCAAAGCCTCGAAACTGCTGGCTTCATAGGAGGGGACAGCTATCTGCTTACGTCATTGAGATGTCAGGAGCATTCTTCCTCCAAAGTTGTGACAACCAAAAACCTCTCCATCACCAAACGTTCTGTGGGGGAACAAAATTCCTGCTTGAGAGTCACCAGGTTAGAGGTGTTGTGTGACTAACTGTACCTTTGGGGGCATGAGGAAATGGCAGATACCCAACAACAGACTAAGCATTCCACCTGTTAATCTTGGTGAACTAACAAGTTCACCATGGTTATCTGCATAGGAGTGAAGCCACTCCAGAGCAGCTGTGTCATTGAAAAGTCCCACCACGGCACGGGTGGCAACTCACAGACACTGCACCCAAGAGCTCCTTGCCCAGCTTGCAGGCAGGTTCACAGACAGTCTTCTCTTTTCAGCAACTGTATATTGCTTTTATAACCTTGGGGAGAGTCCCGATGGCCTTATAATTTTCACAGGCTTGTAAGTTTCCTTGGCTTCCTGAGTCATATAAGTCTCTCTTCCTCTCCTTGCTCTGGAAGGGGAAATAACTATTCAAGAGGCTGAATAAATATAGATACCCATAATTCCTGTACTTGAAGCATGTTTGTTGGGTGTTGGACAGGCGGGCGGGTAGATACATGGATGAATGAATCGATGAATGAGTAGGTGGATGGGTAGACCCGACCGCTTTTTTGGTTGGACGGATGGCCGATGGGTGGATGGATGTGTGAGTGAGTGAGTGAGTGAGTGAGTGTCTGCGCTTGTAAGATTTGAAATGTTGCTGAGGCTGTGCTGAGGCTCCACTCTTCCTACTGGAGTATTTTCACTCCTGAGCATGGTAGTCCTCACATTTTTAACATGGGCACACCCTCAAGAGCTTTGTAGAAACAGACCCAGCTCACCCATCATAGTCTGAGTTTAATAGAATCACCAGCTGATAGACCACTCTCAAACCAGCCTCCTTGCCCTCTGCAAATCCTGACCATCCTATCAATCTGTCAACTCCCAGAAATCCCGCTGCCTTCCGCCAGCATCTTCATTAGATGCTGGCATTGTAGAGTAGCAGACGTCTGTCCTTGGGCTGCACTAAGTCCTTCCGGTCTGGGACCCACTGTGCTTTAGAACCTTGTTATTTGGACTGAGGAGATGGTTCAGTGGATAAAAGTACTTGTCACAGAGGATGAAGACCTGAGTTCAAATCCCTGTAACCTGTGTAAAAGTCAGATGCATGACACAAGCATTTGTTACCCTGGTGCTTCTTTGAGAAGAGAGACGAAGTCAGGGTAACCCCAGAAGGCCATCAGCCATGCAGAGGTGCTGACCCTCTTCAGTGTGACACATGCAGAGGTGCTGACCCTCTTCAGTGTGACATGCCTGGTGATCATGTAAAACAACAACAAAGAGACCCTGACCCGAGCGAGCGAGAGAAGTTGGAAGGCAAGTACTGACACCTGAGGTTGCCTTCTGACCCCCACAGCTCTGACATGTAGCTCTGACATTCACATGAGAATCCCTGGGTAGACCCAACATTTTCTTCAGTGCAGAAAGAAGAGAAGGGGAAGAGGGGGAGAAATAGGGGAGAGAGAGGGAGGGAAGGAGGAAGGGAAGAAAAGAAGTCTTTAAGAACTGGAGAGATTACACAGTGTGTAAAGTGTTTGCCACAAAGCCATGAAGAGCTGAGTTTGATCCCCAGCACCTGTGTAAAAAGCCAGGCATGGTGGCCCACAGGTCACCCCTGCACCAGGGAGGGAGAGCCAGAAGCATCCTTAGTGCTCGCCGACCACCAGCCTGCCTGACCAGCTCAAGTTCCCATACGAGAATGCTTCTCAAAAACAGGGCAGACAGCTCCTAAGTAATGCCGTTCCCAGTTGACCTTTGCCCCCCCCCCATGTTACACATGCATTCTCACATGTGTGTGCACACAACAGAAAAACAAGTAGTGAGGGAAGGGTGAAAAGTCATGGCACTCATGAAATGGAAAAATGAGTGCTTGTTACTGGGTTTATTAAGCAGATGTTACAAGTTCAAAAGAAAAGCCAAGTACAGCACGACCATGTATGCGGAAAGAAATGGCATGCATCACAAGCGGAGACTGAAATGGTCTGATGAGGCAGAACTTGCTTATCTATCGGTTTCTGCAACTTACAAGGAGCTTAAGGAGAAAAAAGCTGGCTCGAATGTAATGAACAAGGCTGGAATCAGATGACCCAAAGGCTGGTGTTTATGTAGACAGGGTGCAGTCTCCAACTGACGAACAATTTCTCCCTATAAAACCAAGCTTTCCAGAATGGGGAGGCTGGAATGGGGTTGGGACAGAGGCAGGAGAGTTCAGGAAGGGGCAGATCACCACTAGCCACCTGACCATTTACAAGTTTGGACCCAGAGACCCACTGGGGACCACAGTGGGGTTCTGAGCAAGGTGGTGATATGATTTGGTTAGCACTTGAAGAAGCTGGGCAGCGACTGGTAACTCATCTTCTCCCACCACTGAGCCCAGGCCCCTCCAATCCTTCAGGCAGGTTGCTGGCCTTGTAGCAAAAGCTTTTAAGACCTTAAAGCGCCTTGGGGACAAGGCTGGCAAAATGCCAGCCAAAAGAGCAAGGCACCACCATACAGGCAGGCCTGTTCCCAAGCAGGAACAAAGGCTGCCTCCCCTCTCCTTGTCCACAGCTGTAAATAGCTCTCCGCTGGCTTTGCAGTCTGAGCGCCTTTGTGGGGACAGGCTGGAAATGAGCATACTGAGAAGTGTTTGTGCAAATTACTGCCTGAGTGCACAGTGTACACCTGGCAGCCTGCCCCGGCCCTGCATGTGCCACCCTCCCAGGGGTTGCAAGCACGTCTCCAAGAACAGACACACACAAGAGCATGGACATTGTGACCTAGGAGCAAGCTTGAGGAAGGCTTCCAAGTGGAGTAGTAGGGCCGAGTTAGGAAGAGGAGCAAGAGGAAACCTTCAAAGGACCCCAACCAACTTTCATTACCATGACAGTCACGCTTGAACAAGGAAGGAGCAGACATCCTAAGATGGCCTTCCTGAACCTAGGCACCCCACAAGGCAGGACTGAGCAGACATGGGGAACAGGCTCAGAAAGGAGACCCCCCTCAGAGGGCTGTTCAGAAGAGCAGCACCCAGTGTCTCAGGTAGCCACATGGGTTCCTCTGGGTAATCTTGTAGCTCCCTGCGTTAATGTTTCTAGTCACTGAGAATTGGGGGGGGGGTGTCAGCTACCACAGCAAATAGAAAGGTAGGGTCAAAACATTAAAAAAAAAAAATGGGGCTGGTAAGATGGCTCAGCAAGTGAAAGTACCAAGCTGGATTTCCCAGGACCTACTCTGGAGCAGAGAACCAACTCCTGCAAGTTACAGCCTGATGTCCACACATTTGCCATGATGCCGTGTGCATCCCCGAATAGAGTAATTTTAAAATGCAATAAAAATTCTGTTGTATGTGATGATGAATGGCTGTGATCTCAGTATTTCGGAAGCTGAGGCATGAGAATTGTGAATTTGAAGTCAGCATGGAATATGGTTCCAGCTAGCCTGGGCTGTACGACAAGGCAGAGAGAGAGAGTGCTAAGGGTGTAGCTGCATTGGGAGAGGGTGTGCCTAGCACATCCATCTCCGTGTTCCATCATTAGCTCAACGTCAACCAGATATGGTGGCACATGGCTGTAATTCCAGCACTTGGGGAGGCAGAAGCAGGCATATTGCTGTGAGTTCAAGGCCGGCCTGATCTACAAAGCAAATAAAGAACAGCCTGAGGTACACAGAGAAACCTTAACCCCCCGAAAAAAAGCAAAAAAAAAAAAAGTTAAGGGGTCCAAGGTCACCCCCAGCTACCTAGCAAGTCTGAGCTTAACTTGAGAGGGGAGAGACCCTATGCAGAGAGAGAGAGAGACATGATTAAGTGCCATGCATGGTGGTTCACAACTATAATCTCGGCATTCTAGAGCCCAAGGCAGGAGGATCACCTTTAGTTTCCTACCAGTCTGGGCCACAGACTAAGACAAATGAACAGCCAGGCTTGGTGGCACATGCAATTGATCTCAGCACCCAGGTGGCAGAGACAGGCAGATCTTTCTGAGTGTGAGGCCAGTGTGGTCAGGAGAAAGCAGGTGGGCTGGTGAAACTTGGCTCCTACATGGTGTTTTCTGGGACCTTCCCAGAAAAGCGGACTCAGAGCTGGATTGGTTGGTGGTTAAGAAGAACAGCTTCCCTACAGGAACTGGAAAACTCTTAGCAGCCGCCATGTTATAACATTCCCTCTTGGAATGGAGCAGGCTCACAGGTTTACATTCTTTCTGTTTGTCATGGCTCAAACGGTCACTGCCTTTATCCAGGTCAGCCCCCTGTACACGTGTCCTCCTTGGGCCAAGCAAGCCTTTTGTGTTACAAATTTTCTGGTTGGTGTTTTGCCACCTGCTCTGTTAAAGAACACTTCCACCAGCAAACAAAAAGAGATAATTGCTCAGGATCCAAAGGATATTTCACCCCAGGCCAAAGATACTTTATCGTAAGTGATTGTAGGTTACAACTGGGGTTTACCAAGACTGCTAATCTTTAAGTTGGGAAAGTATACAATGGGGGCACAGTCCTTTTGTCACCTGGACTGACAGTCAAGTTCCTAGAGAGACTCAGCTAGGAACTGCAGGTGCCCCTCTGCTCTCAGCTTAGGGGAGCAAAGGACAGCTGTAGGAGTCAGGAGGCTCCTCACACGGGAACTTATCTCATATATGGGCTGACTTTGGGAGCTACAACAGGACCTGGAGGAAGTGCCAGGCTGTGCTTTTACTAGGGAGCAAAAGGGCACTCGAGGCTTTGCACCTATTAATCATTGAACCCTGCAGCAGCTGTCATAGCTCTCACCACTATATCACAAGCAGGGAAAGTGAGGCACACAGAAAAAAAAATGAACCCTGAAATTATACACACTCAAAATCCCCATACTATTTGGGTAGAGTTGTAGCCAGGACAGGCTGGGTCTGTAGGTGGGTAGCAGAGCGCTTAGCTAGCTTGCAAGAGGCGCTGGGTTGACTGAGCCTCCACCACAAGGGACTGGGGAGAGAATATGCATGAATTGTTGCAGGAAGTCAGTGCAGAGAGGCAGTCACCATGGGTGCAGGGCAGGTCCTGTCATTCACAGAAAAAGCCATTCTGACGCCGAGGTTGGGTTGCTCTTTGGGGAGGTGATCTCCCAGCCCCCCTCCCATCAGTTGTAATCCTTCATTCACTTCTCTACCCCAGCACAAGATCACACATCTCTTACATTCAACGTGTAAGCCGGGTGCAATGGCGCATGCCTGTAATCTCAGCACTCAGGCAGGCGGATAACTGTGAGTTTGAGGTCAGCCTGGTCTACAGAGCCAGTCAAGGACACCCAAGGCTACACAGAGAAATCCTGTCTTGAAAAACCAAAAATAATAGAAAAGATTCAACATGTCTGAGCCTTTCTATGTCTCTAGCATCTTTCTAGGATTATCATCAAAGGAAACCTGTCACTTTTAGCTGAATGAGTGTGAGGCACTGTTATTTAGCACTTTGGAGGTGTTTGGTGTCCTGATCTGCTCAGAGGGGCTTGTTTTCTTTTGCCTTGCCTGCCATTTCCTCCTCCTTTTCTCTTTTCTTGTTGTTTTGAGAAGTAAAGCACACGGTAGAGCCTCAGACTTGCTACATAGACAGGACTGGCTTTGGATTCCTGATCCTGCTGCCTCTGCTTCCCACATGTGAGATGGGATTACAAGCATGTAATTGCTGTGTTCGAGTACATGCCTTTCTTATGAGTAAACTTTTTACATTGAGATGGCCATCAAAGCGTAGAAGATACACAGAGACCCCATGTGCCCTTCATCAAAGGCTCCCCACGACCCCCATCTTTCTAACCCACAGATAACACAGTAGTTCTACTAGGAAAACTATACTGACATAACTGTCCTTCCACTTCACACATACTCACTGTGCACAGTTAGGGTTTTTTGTTTTTTTTTTTTTTTGTTTGTTTGTTTTTGTTTTTTTTTTTTTTTGGTTTTGTATTTTATTCTTTTGATTTCTTCTTTTGAGTGGTGCTGGAATCAAACTCAGGACACTGTACTCCATCTACTGCTCTCCCAACCCCCACCATGCATGGATGGCAGCACCGTCTCAGGACCGCCCGCAGTTTGAGTCTGCAGGGGAGGCTGTGGAGAATGAGGTTGAGCTATGAGACAAGGAGTAGGATGTGGCCTGAAATCTGCCTCTGTGGGACAGGGAAGCGCAGCATGGAGAGCCACGTGGTTTGGGGAGTTTAAGCATATGCAGCTCATTGTTCCTGCAGCCCCATCAGTGCTGCTCACTCAGGGGTTTTGTCTTCGCTGAGCACCACCTAAGCCCAGCCTGTGGGTTTGAATCCCAGCTTAGCTGCTTCCCTGCAGAGAAAGCTTCAGCAGGTTGGCCAATCTCTGCTCACCTCTCTTGTGAAAGGGGGCAACAGCCACATGGATGCAGGAGTGTTGTGGAGGTTGAAGAGGGGATTAGCGGAAGGCGGCCAAGGAGCTGGAGCAGGCCTGAAGCTGGGCAGTGCTCACAGAACAAGGGTGTTATTTTTAGCGCCCATTATTTCTTTTAATCATTTGGTCTGTGTAGTTATGAGCTTCAGCTATAGGTGAGTGGTCACAGGTCTCTTGTGTTTATTTGCTTGTTTCCTTTTCTTTCTTTGAGACAGGGTCTGGTGTAGCCTGGGCTAACTTGAACTCTCGATCTTCTTGCTTCTACCTCCCAAGTGCTGGGATTCCAAGCATGTACCTTCACCACACCTGGTTCTCTCTGTCTCTCTGTGTCTGTCTCTGTCTCTCTAGGTCTAGCTCTCTGTCTCTCTCTGCCTATTTGTGTGTGTGTGTGTGTGTGTTCATGTGGAAGTCAGAGGGTTTATGTAGGATGTCTTCCTCAATCAGTCTTCTAACTTGTTTTGGAGACAGGGTCTCTCACTGAACATGAAGCTCACTGACTCAGCTAGATTATGTGATCAAGGAGTGCCAGGGATCCTCCTGCCTCTGCATACCCCCATTCCCACCCCGAGATTACAGGTACATGCCACCGAGCCCAGCTTTATAAGTGGTTACTAGAGATTCAGATCCTCATGTTTCCATGGCAAGTGCTTTACCAGCTGAGGCAACTGCCCAGCACCCACAGCCTTTTTTTCTTAATGCACATTAAAGGGAAAATTTACCATTAAGATAAGTGTCATCGAGCTGGGTGGTAGTGACACACACCTTTAATCCAGCACTCAGGAGGCAGAGACAGCAGATCTCTAGCCCAACCTGGTCTACAGATTGAATTACAGGACAGCCAGGACCACACGAAGAAACCAAACAAATAGACCACAAAACAAACAAACAAACAAATAGACAAAAAAAGATAATGTCATCTATGGTCATTAGAAACTGGAAGAAGCATTTCAGGACTCTGGGATCCTGGTGAATGCTTTCTAGCATTCTTTAGTCAAGTCATGTGACTCTGAGCTTCAGTTTCTTCATATGGAGAATGTGATCTGCCTTGCAGAATGTATCAGGAGATTTGGGTTGTGGAGCACATAACCGGCCCTCCAGAAATGCCCCTTCTTCCTGGCACATGCAAGCTGAGGCACCACATTGTACTCTCTGGGCCTTGGAAATAGAAAAGTTGGACATGATGTCAGTGAAGTTTTCAAATTACATTATTTAGTGTTCGGTTCAAAGTTGTCAGCTGTTACAACCACTTGGTTAGGGGTGGGGAGGGCTTGCCGTGATGGTGTGCCTACTATGATAAGCACATCTGCAAAGCTGAGACATTCCTGAGGTAAGTTCTGGTTTGTGTCCTGAGCTAGCATGGGCCGGGAGTTCCCAGACAAACAAAGAAATGCAGGAAAAGGAAAATCCAACAGGCTGCCTCATCCCACTTCAGTATAGAGCCCCCGGGGTCCTGGTGCTTGGAGACATGGAGCCTGTCCTTGTCTGACCAGTGCCCACATCTGGGTAAGTGCAGTCTTAGCTGGGTTCCCTTGAGTCTGGAACAGCAAGTCCCAGCCTTGTCTTGGGATGTCCTCTGGGAATGAGGGTGTCATGCTGACAAGACATGGCATTTGGGGGAAGTTGCTGAGTCGACAGGACATGTCCCAGTTGAGGAGTTGGTGCTGTGGCAGTGAGGAGAGCTCCCCAGAGGCTTCTGTTTAAAGATGGAGTGAGAAGCAGATGGCTCCCAGGGCTTGCGATAAGAGCCTGGCATTGCTGTGGCTTTAATTTCCTGCAGAAGCCAGTGATCATGAAGATTGCCATTCCTGGGCCCTGCAGAGCACCCCTACGCTCTGGCTTGTGACTCTGCAGGAACAGAGGCTGGTTCTCAGTCCCTACCCCCTTACAAAATAGCCCCACCATGTTGTCACAAGACACATGCCGGTGACGGGCTGTCACTGGGGAGATGGCTCAGTGGGTAGAGCACTTGCTGTTAAAGCATGAAGATCTGAGTTCAGATCTGCAGTAACCATGTAAAAAATCCGGGGAAGGCAGCATATGCCTGTAACTTCAGGAGAGACAGACAGCTCCGGAGACTAGGCCAACCTAGTCAAAACAGCAAACTCCTGGTTCAGTAAGAGAGTCTGCCGCTTAGTTAATTAGAATAAGGTGGAGAAGTGGTTGAAGAAGGCATTTCAGTGTCAGCCTCTGACCTGCATATGTTGCCTATCCAGAGCATGCCTGCGCGCACACACACCACACACACACAGTTATACATAAATAAGAAAGAGTTAGCCATGTCTGAAAATTAGTTTCCGTAGGCTGAGCACAGGAAAAGCCTGACCCATGGAAGGACTTTGCAGCTCTCTCCTATCTTCTCATCTGACAAGAGGGGAGAAAGTTTCCCTGTGGTGGAGAGATGCTGAGTCTAGTCTAAACAGTACTGGTGGTTTGGAGACAGACAGGCAGCTTTGGGTGGAAACTGGAGAGTGATTTGCTCCTTGGACACCACAGCATGTACCTGCGATTCCTTGGGGCAGAGAGTTTGCCTGAGGGAGTGGACAGCCAGCAAGGATCGGAAGCTCAGTGTGTTGATGCGTACCTGTCACCCCAGCTATTATGCCAAAGGAGAATCACAAGTTCAAGGCCAGCATGTACAACTGAGCAAAACCTCATGTGTGTGTGTGACTATGTCTGTGTGTCTGTGTCTGTGTATCTGTGTGTGCCTTCCTCTGCTGCATAGTTTTTGAGACTGCACTCAGAGCTCACCAAGTGGCTAGACTAGGGATTCCCCTGTCTCCACCTGCTACCCCACTATGGTATCACATGCCAGGCTTTTTACTTGCTGCTGGGGATCAATGCAATTCCTCATACATGTATTGCAAGCCATTGTGCAATCCCTTTGCATAGCCCTTTGGTTTTTGAGGTGGGTTCTCACTGTGCAGTCCTACCTGGCCTGGAGCACACTGTGTAGCACAGCAGCCTTGAGCTGGCAGTGAGACTTAGACCCCTGCCTGCTGTGTATGGCTCCTTTCAGGGCTGTGCCACCATACCTGATTTTTAAAATAATTTTAAAAGTCTTGGGAAGTTAATAAAATAGTAAAAGGGGCTGGGCTGTAGCTCAGAAGTAGAGTAATGCCTAACTCTGGGGTCATTCTCCAGCAGCAAAAGGTGGGTGGATAGATGATGTACACAGAACCCCAGAACCTGGGATGTGTGGATCCTCTGAACTGACTGACTGAACTAATGCCTGAAGCTTCTCTCCAGCAGCCTAGACCAAAAGGCACCCAGCCTCGGGACCAGTCCCATGCCATGCAAAGAGCTTCCAGTTCTGCAACTTACAGAACATTGCTGCCACAGTATCAGGCAGAGCTAGGACTTGAATCCAGGTCAGAGTACACAAATCTCACCTGCGACCCTTGAATCCTATCTCCTCTGCAACCCAGCTTTCTCTGGCTGCATTACCTTCTACCCAGGACTTAGAATATTGCTCTGCGTGGCAGGGCAAAGAACCCTGACTGTAAACAAGAAGTCACAGGGACAGGCAGGCCCCTTTACCCAGGAGTTCTCCAGAAGTTTGGGCATCAGTAGTCTATCTGTGTTGCTAGAACACTATTCAGTTTTATCTGTGGGTACTTATGTGATTATGGAAACATTATAGGAAGAATCAGGGAGTGTTCCTGGCAGCCAGGTGTTTCAAGGGACAGACTTAAGAAGCCTGATCTTGTGCAAACCTGTCTCGACTGACCAAAAGCAGTCTATGTTCCTTGTGTAGGAAGTGCCTCAAGTTGAGTTATTCGTTGGTTTTAATTTTTTCCTGTTGGAAAGTTGGCCTGCTGTTCCCATCTTCAGGAGCTACTGTGTTGCAACCAAGGTGAACAAGGGAGACATGGAGCCTGCGTGCCTCTCAAGAAGATCAGTGTGCCACTCACAGATAAATACAAATGCAACATGGTGGGGCCACTTTGATCAGGTTATGGACTGAGAGAGGTCTTCCTCAAGGAGACATGTGTATCGTGTGGGGAAAGAGCCACTGGCATCAGGTGGAGGCCAGCAGGTGGACAGAAGGGCCTGCTGGGAGAGAGAACACCAGCCTATAGCCAGAAAGTTGTCTTCTATTTTCTTTGCAGTCAGAGCCCTTTGGTAGACATTTCCTCTCTGATTGCTGCAGCAAAATACCTGACACAAACAAGGAAATGAGCTTATTTGGCTCATGGTTTCTGAAGGCTCAGTCTGTGGTTCCCTGGCTCTGCGCAGAGGGAAAACATCACAAGAGCAGAGCATGTGGGGATGAAAGCTGTTTACCTCCTAGTGGACAGGAAGCAGAGAGGAAGAGATGGGAATGAGTGTGGCCTTTAAAGGCATATTTCCAGTGGTGGGATAGTAACACTAGTCAGCTGGAGGTGATTTGAAGGACACAGGAAGGCATGCACAGGTCCTGTGGCAGTGCTACCCTGTTTTATACATGAGGCTTGGGCATGTGCAGACTTTTAGTCTCACAGAGGTCCTGGAGGAAATCCCCACAGATGCCCAAGGCTGACTTACAGTAGTGTCCTAGGATTGCTGTAAGACATGACCATTATCTAGGTCACTTAAAGCAGCAAGGATAGGTTCTCCTACAAACCCCGGTGTTAGCAGGGCCCCACTCTCTGAGGGTTAGACGCTCCCCCCTTAACTACTGCCAGAGGAAGAGCTGAGAGTGTTCGGAGAGGAAAGTGAATTTGGAAAGTGACAGCAGAGACTGGAAGCAGATAGAGGGGCGCCATGGAGAAGGCAGTCTATAGATGAGAGTTCTGAGCAGTGGGGAGGGAACAGCAAAGCTGAGACGGGCTCACCTTGCGTATTGTAGAAACAGCAAGAGGCATACTAATTGGGAGTGGCAGGGAGGAGAGGAGAGAGGTGGCAGGTGGAGGGGGTCATGCAGAGTCTCTTAGAGCCCCCTGTGACAGGGATGTCTTTCACCTGGGACAAGAACCATTGCAGGACTAAGGCCAACTTTTATACAGGATCACTGTGGCGTACAGATCACCAGAAACTGAGAAAGGCCCAAGGGGGTTAAAGGCGACATAGCAGGAAGCCTAAGCTTGGACCTGGAGGTGATGGTGAGGGTGGAAATGGAAGAGAAAGAAGACGGCTCTGGAGCTGTTCTGCAGGTGAAGCCTAATACCAGGACAGGTGTTTGAGTTGAACAGTCCTGTTGTGTAGTTTTTACAGGAGCGGTTTATTTATATGAAACTGTGTGGGCTTTCTAGATTCAATAGTGATATAACTGTCCACTTAAATTTATTGCTGTTAAAAGTTAGGGTGACCCATCAGTTAAGAACACAGGTTGCCCTTCCAGAGGACTGAGTTCAATTCCTTGCACCCACATGGCAGCTCACAACTGTCTGTAACTCCAGTTCTGTCTGGGGGTGGGATGGCTGATGCCCTCTGATGGCTCTCACAGGCATCTGGCACGACTGAGGTTTACAAACCGCACATGCTGGCGGGACACTCACATCCATAAAATAGAAATAAAATGTTAGAACGTTATTTACTCTATGAAAAAACTTAGAATGATTTCAAGGAAGCATCTTCTGTTCTGTCTCCTTGTAATTTATATTTACAGGTTTTATCTTGTGCGTGTGTGTGTGTGTGTGTGTGTGTGTGTGTGTGTGTGTGCGTTCTCTAAACTTGAGCTCCTGGTAACCAAGCACAGAGTAGACAGGCCACTTGTGTATGTGTGTGTGTGGGGGGGGGGGGTGGGGGGGGTGTTGGGGGAGTGGGTGTGGGGTGTGTGGGTGTGGGTGGGTATGTGTGGTGGGTGTGTACCTCAGTGTGCATGTGAAAATCAGAGGACAATTTACTGGAGTCTGTTCTCTTCTTCCTCCATGTAGGTTTCAGGGATCAAACTAAGGTCCTGAGTCTTGGTGTCAGGCACCCTTACAGAGATATTTCTCCAGCCCTTCTCTCCTCTCTCTCTCTCCCTCCCTCCCCTCCCCCATCTCTCTCTGACCCACATTTCCAGTCCAAGGAGAAATGTTATAAACATACCCTGCTTTGGACTTGGGAAGAGATATACTCTGTGTCTTGCTGACACATTAGGGAACACAGAAGATGATTTCTGATAGCAGAGGGACCTAGAGTCTGGGAGCGTTCTCTAAACTTGAGCTCCTGGTAACCAAGCACACAGTAGACAGGCCACTTGTGACTACACAACTAAGCTTGGAACACTTAGACCAGTGGCCATTTTCCTAGCTACTAAACTCTGCTCTGTAGTGCAAAGGCGGCCACTGACAAGAGGGTATAGCTGTGTTGAAATAAGGCCGTGGGCTGCAGGCTCCTAGTCCAGAAATGAATAGGCCAGAGTAACCTGGCGCCAAGAACACCTTTTTTCCTGGCCTTCTGGGAACTCTGGGTACTTCCTTCAGGCTTCCCTGCTGTCCATTGATGTGAGATGATAAAGTTTCACTTTATGCTGTGAATGTGCTAAACTCCCTGATTGTGCTGACCTACTTTCAGCTTTTAAGTATTTCTCCCTGGGGACTGGAAGCCATTTTGACCTGGTTCAATGCCAGAACACTAATGTCCTTTTATATCCATTCGGAAGCTCATCTCTTTTCACACTTCTCAAAACCAAACTGAATCCAGATCAATGTCCAAGCGCCTTTGGGCTCTTTCCTAATACCATGCCATGTATCTCAGCAGTGTTTTCCCATAATTAAATGCCTAGACACATTCAGATGCTGCCTACTCAGGTTTCCCTCCAACCCTTGACAGTTTGTTGAGGAAACCAGACACGCTCTTTTACTCACTTGGTAAAATTAACTATATAGACCACAAACAAGCAATCAGAATGTGGGCAGGGGATGTGGCTATTGCTAAAGTGCCTGTCTAGCATGCTCAAGGTGTTTGATTCAATCCTCAACACAACATGTAATTTCAGCACCTAAAAGGCGCAGGAAGATTGAAAGTTCAAAGTCACCTTCAGCTACATAGTCCACGTTCAGTCTGGGATACAGATGGCCCTGTCTCAAAAACGAAACTGAGCAAACATGGAAAAGAAGAGGAGGAGGAGAGGACTGAGGAAGGAGAAAAGGGCAGAGAAATCAGCTTCTACCCAAGAACCTTATCTTCAAGACCACACAGGGCTAAATAGGCCCTGCTCTTCCAACTTTCTTCTTTCACCATAGGCTTGAATTATGGCTACAAATTATACTCTGGCTTTATGTAAAATTTTATGGGTTTCTAGGCCAGGTGTAGTGACACACCTTTAATCCCAGTGCTCAGGAGGCAGAGGCAGGTGGATTTCTGAGTTTGAGGCCAGCCTGGTCTGCAAAGCAAGTTCCAGACCAGCTGGGGCTATGCAGTGAGACTCTGTCAAAAATAAATATAGATAGATAGATAGATAGATAGATAGATAGATAGATAGATAGATGATAGATAGATAAATGATAGATAGATAGATAGATAGATAGATAGATAGATAGATAGATAGATAGCCCAGGAGCTAAGAGTGCTTGCTGTGCAAGCCTGAGGACCTGAGTTCTGATCCCAGCACCCACATAAAAACAAACAACAAAATTAGGTGAGCAACAGAGCCCCTGGGGCTCACTGGCCAGCCAGGCTAATTGAAAAATGTCAAGTCTCATGTTCACTGAGAAATTGAGTCTCAAGAGGATAAGATAGAAACTGATAATGGGGACCTGATGTCTTCCAGTCTCTGCATGCACTTGTGTGCATTCATAATTAAAAACAAGAGACATGCTGGGCATTAGTGGTGTGCACCTTTGATCCCAGCACTTGGGAGGCAGAGGCAGGAGGATCTATGTGAGTTTGAGGCCAGCCTGATCTACAGAGGAAGTTCCAGGACAAGCAGAGCTATGCAAAGAAACCCTGTCTCAAAAACAAAACAAGAACAAAACAAAACAAAACAAAACAAAAAAAAAGCCTCTCTTTAGCCCTTGTGGCAATATTGTTTTCCAAATGGGTTCGACCCAGGCAGTCCTAGCAATGTTCCGACACTCAGACATGAGATGTGCAGATAGTGTTACTGCCTCAGCGGTTTCCTAACTGACCCCACACACAGAATACACAGCCTCAGTTGTTTTGTTTTGCTTTAAGCAGTTAAGAGGATAGGTTTCACAGTCCTTGCAGCTAACGATGCCATTGCCCAGGTACAGGCACCAGCCATTTCCCACAACCCTCAGTAGAGCATCAATGCTCATGGCAGTTCTGCAGCTGCAGAAGCTAGGTTTCTTTTGAGCCCTTGTCTCTTTCATCTGTGAAATGGACTGGTTATTCACTAGACAGAGGCCAGCAAGATGGCTCGGTGGGTCTCAGAAAGCCTGGGCGCTAACTCTAAGCTGAAGAGTGACAGGCAAAGGCTGTAAGTGATGACCAATGACCTTGGTCATCTGGAGGGCAGAGCTGAAGAAAGTGAATTTGAGATACACTGGAGTCAAGTTAGAGTCTCTTCTCCCCTCCCTGAGTTTTTTTCCCTCAAACTCATGACCAGCTCAGTCTAGTCCTGTTGGAAAATCAAAGCTAAGCCGTGGTTTCCTTTTATGACCGTTTGCAAAAGGCAAGAGAATTACATATATTTCTAAGGCTGTAGCCACACTGTAGGAAAAAAAAAAAAAAAAAAAGCCTAGCTGGAATTCACCACGAACATACTAGCCCAGTGATGTTGGCTGCCAGGTCACATATTGGTACAAGATCATGCCAGGCCCCAAACATAAAGTCATTTCCTCAACCACACAGTCAGTAAATGAGAGTCTGGACCTGGCCTTTGTAGGGGAGAGCTGGAGCCCCAGCTTTCCTGGGATGGGATCCCACAAAAGAAGCTGCTCTTCGCAAGTGGAAATTTGATCTGTCTAATTCACAGCTCATTGAGACAAAAGGCACACTACTGGGAGAGCCCAACTATTGGGGTTATTAATTCTTAAGATCTCTCACTGTTGAGTTCACCACATACTTTTTTTTTTTTTTTTTTTTTTTTTTTTTTGTCTGTTTCTGACTGATTTTTTATGTCTGGCCTTAAATCCTGTATGTGAATAAGGATGGCTTTGCACTTCTGATCCTCCTGGTTCCACATCCTGGGTAGTGTGATAACAGGTACACAGCTCTGCACGTGTTTATGTGATGCTGGGGACGAAACTTAGGACTTTGTGCATTCTAGGCAAGCACTCCCAAACCCCTACACACGTTCACAGAGCTTGTGTGTGTGTGTGTGTGTGTGTGTGTGTGTGTGTGTGTGTGTGTGTATACGTGTGCAGGTGCCCATGGAAACCAGAAAGAGGATGTCATGTCCCCAGAGTTGCACGAGGTTGCAGGCTGACTGGGGATGCTGGGAACCGAATCCTAGCCCTCTGCAAGCACAGCAAGGGCTCCTTTTTTTGTTTGTCTGGTTGGTTTGGTTTTTTTAATTTAGAACAACATATTTTGATCATATTCATGCCTCCAGATCCTCTCCCCTCCCTGCCCAGCCTACTTTAAGTTCTTTGTCAAAAAGTAAACGAAAACCCTCAAAACCAAGAAAACAAAATAAAACCACACCCAAGGGAAAAAAAAAACAATGATAAAACCCACCAAACTGTAACCAAATAAAAGCACACACACTCACACACCACCACTACCACCACCAATAACAACAACAACAAAGACAAAACAAAAAAAGTGGAGTCAGTTATATGTTGGTCATCTGCTCCTGAACATGTGGCTGCCCTGAGTGGTTGATATACAGTGTGGCTCTCTAGGAGAGAACTCATTTTTCCTCTCCCACAGATGGAAGTGACAGTTCAGTTGCTAACCCTTACCCCAGTGGCTAGGTTTTCATTCATTCGTTCATGTTTTAAAAATATAGCAAAATAAAATAGAATAAGATTTTAAAAAAGCTATCACATCGAAGTGGGATTAGACAAACTGGCAGAAGAAAAAGAGCCCAAAAGAAGGCACAAGGATCAGAGGCCCATTCATTCGCACACTCAGGAGTCCAATCAAAACTCTAAACTAAGCCAGGTGTAGTGGTACAACACCCGTCATCCTAGCACTCAGAAAGGCAGAGGCAGGCGGATCTCTGTGAGTGTGAGGTCAGCCTGGTCTACAAAGGGATTCCAGGATAACCAAGGCTACACAGAGAAACGCTGTCTCAAAAAAAAAATCTCTCTCTTTCTCTCTCTCTCTCTCTCTCTATGTCTCTCTCTCTCTCTCTCCTGGAAGCCATACAGCATACACAGAGGACCTAGAACAGACGACTGCTGCTCTGTGCATGCTGCCTCAGTCTCTCAGTTCCCATGAGCTACAAGGACTCTTAAACATGGAGCCATCTCTCCAGCCCCCGGTATATACTTCTTAAACGAATGCTCAGCCAGTGTATTGTGTACTGACTAGTAGTTTTCTGTATACACGTGTGACTGACAGTAACAAAATATTTGTCATCAATGGACAGCAGCAGGAGAGGTCGAGTTTTGCTCCTTAGATTAGTGCTAATATGCTGGGCAGATTCCTGAGAATCTGAGGTTTGTTCTCTATAGCTCATAGGAACTCTTACTCCCCAAGCTCGTGAGAATAGACAGCAGGTGCTCCATGAACACTGGTGCGCATCCTCACATAAAGGTGGCCTGGTCTAGATATACCATTAGTCCCACCTAAACTACATTCCTCAATGAGATACCTGGCTCTGAGCACATGGAATGTGTCTGGTCTAAACTGAGACACCGTAGGCATAAAATACATACCTCATTCTGCAGATGGTTTGCCAAGAGGAATATGAAAATTTCATTAATTAGCTTTTGTGCTGATTACATGTTGATGTGATGAGGTTTTGGACACAGGTTAAATAGAATATACATCTCACATGAACTTATCAATCTCTTGTCTCTTTATTGTGAACTATTAGAAAAGTTTGTCACACATACGACTTTCGTGTGGGATGGGTAGAGATTGAGCTCAGAGCCCCTTGCCTCCAAGGCACACTCTCTACCACGGAGCTACCTCTCTGTTTCCTGTAGTTCTCTTCAACAGCACTTTCCCACACATATTATTTAAGAAGTAGGGATGACTCCACAATAGGAAAAGCATAAACTTTGTAACCAAAAGATTCAGGGGCCACTAAGGTGGACAGATAAACAGGATGACTGGGAAATAGAGGGATAAAAAAAAATCAGATGGATGGATGAACAGAAAAACCTAACAGACTTTATTCTGTTTATGTTGAACCACAAGTCAACTGGCTTTGTTCTTATAAGATGATCAAATACTTCATTTTATACAGGCTCGAGTATTTTAGGGAAAGGCACAATATCTGCAATTTACTTTAAAATGAGTTTAAACACCAGTCAGGAGGAGGAGCACTCATGGTAGTTGTCAACGGCTGGAGCTGCATGGTGGGCACACATGTTTAAATTTGTCTCAACTTTGCTGTGCATTGGAAATTCCAAAGATAAATTTATAGGAAACATTTCAAAATGACAGTTAATTAGCAACTTCATGTAGCTTCACCTAATATTTATTTGTCCCTTGGCTAAGTGATCCTTCCAAGTTTACATCTGTAATATCAATATTTCTACCTCTGGGCTTCCTTTGGCCTATTCTCCCCAGATTTGGGGGCCCGAGGTCGGCATTTCGCCTTCCTGGGGTTCAGGTTGAATTACCCTGGCATGCTGATTGCTGTGCTGAACACACAGTATCTGGCTTGTAATAATTATAGATTTCCTCTGCGATTTGATCCCATTGGTTGTCCCGGCAACAGCGTAATAGCTCAACCAAAGTGCTGTCACTGTGATTTAGAACCAACGAATCTCAGCCTCCTGTCTGGTGCCCCCACTCTCTTGCTGTCGTTGTCATGGCAACTGATGAGCAGCACATGACCAAATGCTCTGCATCATACCCCTCACTGCTCCCTCTATCCTGTGACTGTCCCCTCTTCCTCTTCTGGACCCCAAAGGCAATGACCCTGGTTTGGGAAGTGCTTGATTCCCAAGGTCACCGCTCATCCTGAGAAGGGAGGGCAAGTGGACCACAGAAGCCAGAGAAGCCCCTGGTCCCTGGAGGTGTTGGTGTGACTACATACACTCCAGCAAGCCAGGGGCAGCATCTACTCAGCACCGTTCACAGACACCTGAGTGCAGGGGAGCCATTTAGATCTGAGGCTTTGCCTGTCAGAACATTCCTTCCAAGAAAAGGCTGAGGAGAGCCCCCCCCCCCATGAGGAAGTGGAGAAAAAGCCAATTTCAGAAGATTCCGGGTTCTTTGAGTCCTCTTTCTGGCTTCAACCAAACTGGGCTAAACACATCTTTTTAAAACAACTGTGTTCTATTTCTTCTCTCTACTTATCTTTTCCTCTGCCTGTTTTTCTTTGTTTCTTTTTCGTTTCTCCACCTTCTCTCCATCCCTTTCCCTCATGCATGGGCTGGGTACCAATTTAGTACATCCTTTCCCCATGACTGCTTTCTTTCCAGAGGGTCCCTTTTGCCCTCAGTCTGTGTTTTGGGGACTTCCTGGACATCCAGAGCCCCTCATGTTCCAAGGATGAGCCCAGCTGGCTTCTTTGGCTCCTACAGAAAGACATAGAGGAAATGTTTTAAAACAGGAGAGCTGAGCTGGTTTGAGAACACTGATCACCAAACACGTGAGTGGAAGTTTACGTGTGTGTACGTGTGTGTGTGCATGCATGCATTGCATGTCTCAAATTTAATGCCTTTCTCCTGGTATATATGGAGGTGTGTCTCAGTGTGATATCAGAATATGGAAGTGTGTGCATGCAGCCCTATATAGTGTATGTGACCTGTGCGTGGCTTCGTGTGTGAAGAACATGGAGATGTACATAAAAAGTTTGAAGGGTGCTTTATGGGGGAACACAGTGGGTTGAGCCCCTTTAAAGTGGGAGCAAAATAATGACAGTTGTAAGAACAATAGGTAAAAAAAGGTCTTTTCGGAGAGAAGATGGAGAAGTGCCGTGGGCATTTGTTCTCTGGAAGTGAAGTAAAGGGCACCTTGAAAAGGTGTCTTACTCGAACCCCAAAATAGATGCTTTTCTCCCCTCTTCAGGACAGAACTGCACCTGCATCTCTTTGTCTTTGAAGCCACTGAACAGGGTGCTCAAGTAACCACCTGCAGCTCGTTACTTGATTCCACTAGACAGAAAGTTTGCACTGAGGATCTCGGGTGCAACCTGGAAAGCTGATGCCGAGAGGCGTGGGCAGCTACAGAGCCCAGCTACTCACACGTCCCGTGCTCAATTAGAAGTTCATTTTTAATTTTTCTCCAAAGCAGCCCATGCCCCAAGAGGCAGCCGGAGGAAGTGGTTTCAGAAAGTGAAATTTCATTTGCAGGGAGAGATGTGGGAACCCTGGCGGCTTGCCTGCTGAGCTCCCTCGGCCAGTGTCTGCAGCCAAGGCACCGTGGCAGGGAATCCTTTGTGCTTAGCCTGGCCCTGAATACGTGGGAGACTTGGCAAGCAACTGACAGACAGCAGGCTGGGTGAATGCTGGCTGTGATGTGGGAGGTGTCCTGGGCACCCTGAGAGAGGGCAGATAGCCGGACTTCAGCCTCTGGCAGTTTCTACTCCAAACTAGAACAGATCAGACAGTTCCAGGCCCACACAGAGCCCACTCAGAGCTCTGAAGCCATTTCCTCCTCTCTATGGCCCCTCTGTCCATCTTTCTGCACTCTGTTCTGCTTCTTCATCGAGTTGCTTTGTCATGGCCACCTCTGTTATCTTGTGTCAATACAGACATCTGTAAACTTCTCTATTCATTGCTCGCAGGAAAGTGTTTGTGACAGGGCTTCCTGTAACCCACAAGACCCTGGGTCCCACCTTTAGGAACCCAGAGAACTAACCGCTAGTGACCGTGGAACCCTCAACTGTTAGATGAACACGTTACCACACACCTCTTCACACACTCTGTTGGTTTCTTCAAATTCAAAAGAGGATTTTATTTTGCCAGTGATCTTATTTATTAATTGCTGATTGACTTTAAAAGATATTTGACAGTTTCATAATATATGTATCATATTTATCCTCATTGTCCCCCCTTATTCCCCTGCTGCATCCTTGAACCCTTACCCTCTCTTCATATCTTTTGAAGTGCCTGTGACCCATTGAGTTGGATTAGTGTTGTTTGCATGAATGGACAAGGAGTTTTTAAGAGGAACACGAACAACTTAGTAATGGCTACAGCACTGAAGAAAATGGCTCCCTTTTAGTCATGAGTTTCCAGTAGCTCCTCTAATGGAGCCTCCTGAGCCCCACACCTGGCCTCGAACCCTTGATTCTCCTATGTCCATTTCCCAAATTATGATCGCAGGTGGTCAGCACCTCATGCCATTTCAGGGATACCTTTAACTTCTACCTACATACCCCAAATATATGTGCCTCTCACATCACCTGTCTTGACCTCTTTCCTCACCGTTGCCCATGAACTCCAGCCTATTTTGCAGAGAATTAGAGAAAATTACTGACCAACTAAGAAAAAATATGCATAAAGTTACTGCCTTCAGCTCTTAAAATGTCAGTGTCTTCAGAGGCAAAATGGCTAAGGAATGCTTCCAGGTTAAATGAAATAAAAGCTATGAACTGAAGTGCAGTGTGTACCTTGGGGTGAAGCTTAATCTGGGGAACCTCATATAGCCTCAGAGACGATTTGGAGAAATGCTGAAATCTGAGCACAGCCTGTGTATTAGATAACAGTGTTTCTCAATGGTACATTTCACTCTCTTTGCTCTTGAGTCATTTATCCAGAAGTTCCACAGGAAAATATCTGGTTTTTAGAAGGTACAGGCTGGGGAATGAAGAGAAGAAATATCGAAATGGTGGTGACTCAACTCAGAAGGCAGACTTAATGGGGAGATGAGGGGAGTGTTGACGATAGCTCAATGTATTCTAGAGCTTTCTGTAAAATGTAAAATATAAGAACCTGAGTTCAGATCCCAGCACCCATGTAAAAATCCGGGCATGGTACCCACTTACTTGCAAACCCGGTGCTGTGGGGGATCGCTGGGGCTTGCTGGCTTCCAGTCTAGGTCCAGGATCAGTGAGAGACTGTGATAGAACAAGACATCCAACGTCCTTCCAAGGCCTCTGTGTGCATACTCCAGACATGAAAGAAGAAATCAACAGTGTGTGAAGAGGTGTGTGGTAACGTGTTCATCTAACAGTTGAGGTTCCACGGTCACTAGTGCTTAGTTCTCTGGGTGTCCTGGAGGTGGGACCCAGGATCTTGTGTGTCAGCAGGCGTCCTTCCACAGAGCTATACCCGCAGCCTTTGTATTTCTTTATGCTTCTTTTGAGACAAGATCTCATCAAGTTACTCACACCGCCTGGCCCTTAAATCATTCTGTAGCCTAGGCTGGCCTTGGACTTGTAATCCTCTTGCTTCAGCCTCCCCAGTGCTAGAATTATTACAGCTATGTCATTATAGTAGGCTACCAGTCACTGTCGAATGATGTTCCAAACATTTTTATAGGTGCAAAAGTCTGTTCTGTTTGTACACGGATTTTCCCGTTTCACCCTCAGAACAGCCTGGGATCACAGAACCCCTTCATACTTTTTTCCAGTTGAGGAGCAAGCAGTAGATCCCTGCCTGCTGATTCCTGTGAGATTACTGAGGGCGACCCAGCAAGATTTTAACTACAAGAAGCACTTTACTTTTGAGTCTGAGGGGTGTTTGCTCCTTCCTAAGCTGCAAGGTGAAGGCTGCTGCAGTTATGCTCACACCTACAACCCCAGTGCCTGGCAAACAGGCAGGAAGGCCAAGAGTTCAAAGGCAGCCATGGCTACATTGCAAGCTCTAGGCTATCTTGGGCTACAAGGGACCTTGTCTCAAACAAAGAACACTGGATGGAGAGGCAGCCTGGGCTCATGTCCTGGCTCAGCCACCTAACTGCTGTGTGATGTTGATACACCGATCCTCTCTGCCATCCTTCTGTTCTTTTTGTGAGTAAGTAAGTGAAGTATTTACTTTGGAGACTGTTATGGGATTTAAAGATGTTTTATATATGCAAAACTTAGGGCAGGGCTTGGTCCAACGGTGGTGATGAGGAAATGTGCACTGCCACTGTCTCTGCTGTTACTGTGGTCATGTGATCACACCGTCCCCTGAGGGCCAGTGATGAACAAGCCAGAGAGTCCTCTCTCATGTACAGGGCCTGCTTTGTGGTTTTCGACCACCATAGCTGTGTGACACTTCCAACACAAACGGTTGCTTTATGGTTCTGATGACATTACCTTAAAACTCCTAGTAATTTTTTTTTCCTTTTTTACCTGAGAATTTGACGGTTGTCTTTGGCACTAGATCTCACATGTCATGGTCTCTGTCACATTTCATCTGCAGTCAGGAAGCAGGGAGAGATGGATGCTGGCACCTGCTTTTTCTCCTTTTTATTCAGTCTCTGATGCCAGTCCATGCTATGGGCCATCCTGAAAATGTCCTTACAGACCTGTCCTGAAGTGTGTCTTCTAGGTGATCTAAATACAGTCAAATTTGACAGTCAAGGTTACATATCACACAGGGAAAGTCCCAGTGGTGGCTCTTAGGGTCTCATTTATATCACATAGTGTTAGATGTCTTCTACATACTTAAACTGACGAGTCACTAGGACATACCTGCAAAGCAGATATTAAGCCTCTGGGGTTGCAGGCCTAAGACTGACTCTGGAGTTCTGTAAAGAACTCTGTGTATACACATCTGTTCAGTAGGAGGTTCATAGACAACCTCACCAGAACCTTCGAAGTTGGGCCCTGGAGAGCTGGCATAAGGCCCCTGCATTGTGTTTGTTTTGTTTTATTCCCCTTCCTTAATATGATCGCTCCTTAAAGGAATCAGAAACTGGAGTATTTGTGGTTGTACTCCTGAGTCTTCTGGCTCTTTGGAGAAGAGATAAAGGAGAAGGAGCCATTTGAGCACTCATCTGGGTCCCGCCCAGGATCTGGAGAGCAAAGACATCACTCTGTGATGTCTTTACTTTGGTCTTCCTGTTCTGATGGAATAGAAGGCAGAGGTTTTCCTACCTGTTTCCACAACCTTTACTCGGGTCCTTAAAACTAAGTATTGTGTCTCGTGGCAGTAGGTAGTCAGGAAATACTAGTATCTAACAATGGATGAATGATGGTTGGGTCAATGGGTGAATGGATGGATGGGTGGGTAGATGAATGAATGGATGGGTGGATGGATGAGTGGATGAGTGAATGAACAGACTAAAGGGAAAGATCTATACAAAAATGTAAACAGTGAAATGGCCCATGCTATACTGGGCTGAGGTGTAGCTCAGTTGGTAGAGTGGTTGCCTAGCATGCACAAAGCCCTGAGTCTGACCCCCAGCACCACATGAACTGCATGTAGCGATATACATCTATAATGCCAGCATTCAAGAGGTCGAGGCAAGAGGATCAGAGGTTCAGGGTTACACCCACTGACATAACAGCTTCAAGGCCAAGTTAGCTACATGAGACAGTATCTCAAAATGCAAAGATCTTGTCATTTAAGTTTGTAGGTAGCCTGAGCATGGTAGATATTAGCAAGTGTGAAAACTGGAGGGTGAAGGGTGAGTACAGCCGGGGCTATTCAGGCCTGCTGTGTACATGAAATCTTTATAACAAAATAGGCACACCGGCCCATGCCTGTAGTTATAGCACTTGGGAGGCTGAGGCGAGAGGATCACCATGAGCTTAAGGTTAGCCTGGGCTACAGAGTGAATTTTAGGCCAGCTTGGGATTCAGAGTGAGGCTTTCTCAAAAAAAAAAAAAAAAAAAAAGGAGAAGAAGAAAGAAAGAGAAGGAAAAAGGGGGAGGAGGGAGTGGGAGGAAGGAAGGAGGAAGAAAGAAAGGCAGGAAGTGCAGATGAGTGGCATCTAACCCAGTTCTGAAGGTAAAAAGGCTCTAGAGGAAAGAGGTGAGCGGACAGGGAAGGTGGTTCAGCTGGTTAAGACCCTACCTCATAATCATGAAAGTCTAGTTCAGGGGCCTGGCACTCAAGGAAAAACTGCTGTGCTTTAACAGCAGGGCTTGGGGAGCAGAGGCAGGAGGACCGCTGAAGCTCACTGGCCGGTCAGCCTAGCCAAGCAGTGAGCTCCAGGTTCTGTGACCGACCAACAGTCTCAAAGCTGTAAGGCTGAGAGTGATGGAGGAAAATAGTCGTCGTTAGCTTCTAGCTCTACATGCAAGTGCACGCAAATGCACATGGCACTCACACACATGCACACACCCACACATACACAGCTGTAGGTCACGTCCACGTGCACAAAAAAGAAGAGGGAAAAAATGCCCAGGACTCTGTCAGCAAGGACTGTGCATAGAAGAGACTTCACTGCACACGGTGCTGGCTGAACAACAGGTGGGCACTGTCATCTCAGGTGAGACACACAGCCAGGGGAGACGGGGACTAGGTGTGTCCCACTAAGACTTCGGCTTTATCCTCAAGGTACCTGGGAGCCAGCTCACGTCCAAGCAAGAGAGTGACTATGTTAGTTTACAACACACAATCACTCACTCACCCAATCACTCAATAAAGGAGTTTAATGAAAGCCCTGAAGCTGGCCCTTGTAGCCCCTCTCCCTCCACCTGGAGGACCACTAGGGATTTCAAACATTTCCCTGCAATTGGTTTAAAGGTCTGCTTTACTTCAGCTGGCAATCGTCAATCAGAAATACCAGAGGGGCATTTCTCTCAAAACCAAGTTTGGAACTAGCCTCCGCAGGAGATCTGGTAGCTGTGGACACGTTGATGGCCTCCCCCATCCTGGAAAGAATGCCACACAGCATAAATTCTGTCCCATTTTACTTGTCTACATACTTAGCTCAGTGTAGATAACGTATTGAAGAAAAGCTGATTCTTTTTAAGAGAGACAAAAGTAACAGTGGCTGGCCTTGAGCGCTGATAATCAGGAGCCACCTGTGGCCAGCCTCCCCTAGACAGCTTCATGGCTCAGCTCTCAGTTCCCCCTATTCACCAATTCCCGTTTACCTCACTAAACAAACCTGAACTACACAACTCAGAAGACTGTGGGCGGCCCAGTCATAACCCTTGAATGGCTCCAGCCACCTGCTTTCTTCTAGCCTAGGTGAAGGCTCCAAGCACCCGTTCAGTGGCTGGATTGAATTTTGTGTCTCATGCAGAGAAGCCACAGGGAGGTAGGTCCAGGCCGAGGATTTTCTAAAGACCCAAGTACCATCCTGGTGGCCTAAGTGTTTGGCAGGTACCAGATGGCTGTGATGGCCACACCAAAAGCAATGAATAAGGGCAGAAACAACCACAAGCTTCAGGATCAGACACTCCCGCTATCCTTCCTGGGCCAGCAATGTCGCTCAGTGAATAGAGAGCTTGCCTGGAATACGTGCAGCCCATATCACATGAAGCCAGGAGTGGTGGTCCCGTCTGTATCTCCCGGACTAGGGAAGTGAAGACAGAAAGATCAGAAGTTAAAGGTCATCCTCGGATTCATAGTGAGTTCATAGTGAGCTAGCCTGAGATAAATAAGACCTTGTCCAAAAATTTTTCTTAAAAAAAAATTGAAAAAGATTGGGGAATATCTGAACAGCTCTTCACACAGCTTCTCGAGAGCTAAGGAAATCATTGTATTAAGAAAGTATACACCTGGGGGGAAAAATCGGTAAAATCTGATGCATGCAAACATGAGGACCCAGGCTTGACTCCCCAAACCTTGGTGGTGGGGTCGGGGGCACAGACATGGTACCTCGTACCTGTAGTCCCAACACTTGGGAGAATCTCTGGGGTTTGCTGGCCAGCCAGTCTAGATGAATTGGTGAGCTCCAGACTCAAGGAGAGACTGCTTCAGAAAATAAGGTAGAGAGAGATTAAAGACCTGACAGGGACCTTCAGCATGCAAGAGGCAACCGTGCACCTCTCACCCCTCACCCCACACACACCACACACATGCGTGTGCGCGTGCACACACTGAAGAAGACAAAGGAAAGAGCCGATTCTATTACTTCTCCAGCTCCGAGGCATACATCCTGGAGGTGCACGCTCTCACTTTGGAGGACAGGAAGTGCATCTGGGTCTTAGACTTCAGACAACTACAAGGCTAGTGGTGGTGAGTCTCAGTATCGAGCAGAACCCCACAATCCAATGCAGCAGGCCAGTGCCCAGGCTGAGCCCCAGATAAGGGGCTGTGGGTACCATCACTTCCCCAGCCTCCAGCAGCACAGGTTGGAGGAAGACTCTATCCCCCCGATGTGGGGCAGGGCAGTGAGCATGGAGCTTTATCCTGGAACCTATGCTTGTCCTAAACCCCAACACTGAGCAGAACCCAGCAGCCAGGCCCATGCCTGTTGACAGAGTGTCTAGCCTCACCCTAGACCTGCTGAGATGGACCTGAATTTCTGTGAACATTACCTTCGGCCAGCTGCAGTGGCATTGCGCCATGAAAACACAATGGCAGGCAGGCTACAGCACCCCTGGTCTTCATCCCATCCCTCTGGGGCACTAGTTTTGTCAGTGAACTTTGGGTACAGTGAAGCATTGTTGTATTGTTGGCCATGGGATTGCTCACCCATCTCTCCGAAAACCCCACCACGGCACCAGGATCTGTGTGGGAAAAGAAGAGGGAGGCAGACACCAAGTCATTGCACCAGTCAGTTGAGGGTGAGCCAGCTCCTCTGTGGTGGTGCTCAGTGCCTGAGCATGGACCCCACCCTAGCCTCAAATGGATGTCTGAAGTTAGAAGAGCCTCTTTAGAAACACCCCAGGCTGTCCTTAATAACACCCCAACTAAGATTCAAGGTACACCTGGATATGGAGCCCCTTAACACTGAAACAGTAACATCACAACACAGACTCACATCAGGCCTTCATGTAAACATACTATCTAGTGCTAAAGTACCAGCAGGAACCGCAGATGGGACAAGCAGTGTGCCTAGAACGTCAGGACAGAAACAAATGAAGGCAGGACAAAATGACTAATCCTTCAATATACTGCAGTCTTCACAGGCCAGTATGCAATAAAAACTTCCTGGGATAGGCTGGGGGTGGTGGTGCAAGCCTTTAATCCCCATTCTTGGGAGACAGAGGCAGGTAAATCTCTAAGCATTTTTTTTATTTTTTATTAATTACACTTTATTCATTTTGTATCCCCCCATAAGCCCCTCCCTCCTCCCCTCCCGATCCCACCCTCCCTCCCCTTTCTGCATGCATGCCACTCCCCAAGTCCACTGATAGGGGAGGTTCTCCTCTTCTTTCTGATCTTAGTCTATCAGTTCTCATCAAAAGTGGCTGCATTGTCCTCTACTGTGGCCTGATAAGGCTGCTCCCCACTCAGGGAGAAGTGATCAACGAGCACGCCAATCAGATTATGTCAGAGGCAGTCCCTCTTCCCATTACTATGTAACCCACTTGGACACTGAACTGCCATGGGCTACACCTGTGCAGGGGTTCCAGGTCATCTCCACGAATAGTCCTTGGTTGGAGTATGAGTCTCTGGGAAGTTCCCTGTGTTCAAATTATCTTGTTCTGTTGCTCTCCTTGTGGAGTTCCCGTCCCCTCCAGCTCTTACTATTTCCCACTTCTTACATAAAATTCCATTCACTCTGCCCATCAGTTGGCCATCAGGCTCAGCATCTGCTTTGACAGTCTATACTGCAGAAGCTTTCGAGGCCCTCTGTGGCAGGTTTCAAGGTTGTTTCCTGTTTTCTTCTGGCTTTCAGAGGCCCTCTGTAGCAAGTTCCGAGGTTGTTTCCTATTTTCTTTTTCTTCTGATGTCCATCCTCTTTGCCTTTCAGGATGGGGATTGAACATTTTAGTTAGGGTCCTCTCTTTTGCTTAGTTTGTTTAGATGTACAGATTTTAGTGGGTTTATTCTATATTGTATGTTTATATGAGTGAGTATATACCATGCGTGTCTTTTTGCTTCTGGGACAACTCACTCAGGATGATTCTTTCCAGGTCCCACCATTTACCTGCAAATTTCATGATTTCCTTATTTTTCATTGCTGAGTAATACTCCATTGTATAGATATACCACAATTTCTGCATCCATTCTTCAGTTGAGGGGCATCTGGGTTGTTTCCAGCTTCTGGCTATTACAAATAAAGCTGCTACAAACATGGTTGAGCAAATGTCCTTTTTGTGTACTTGCGCCTATTTTGGGTATATGCCTAGGAGTGGTATGGCTGGATCTTGAGGTAGCGCTATTACTAGTTGTCTGAGAAAGTGCCAGATTGATTTCCAGAGTGGTTGTACCAGTTTACATTCCCACCAGCAGTGGAGAAGGGTTCCCCTTTCTCCACAACCTCTCCAGCATGTGTTGTCCCTTGAGTTTTTCATCTTGGCCATTCTGACAGGTGTAAGGTGAAATCTCAGGGTTGTTTTGATTTGCATTTCCCTAATGGCTAATGAGGTTGAGCATTTCTTTAAGTGCTTCTCTGCCATTCGATATTCCTCTACAGAGAATTCTCTCTTTAGCTCTGTTCCCCATTTTTTAAGTGGATTACTTGGTTTATTGCTTTTCAGCTTGTTTAGTTCTTTATATATATTGGATATGAGTCCTCTGTCAGATAAAGGGTTGGTGATGATTCTTTCCCAATCTGTAGGCAGTCGCTTTGTTTTGATGATGGTGTCCTTTGCTTTACAGAAGCTTTTCAATTTCATGAGGTCCCATTTATTGATTGTTGCTCTTAGAGCCTGTGCTGTTGGTGTTCTGTTCAAGAAGTTTTCTCCTGTACCAATGAGTTCTAGGGTATTCCCCACTTTATTTTCTAGCCGATTTAATGTGTCTGTTTTTATGTTGAGGTCTTTGATCCACTTGGACTTCAGTTTTGTGCAGGGTGATAAGTATGGGTCTATTTTCATTTTTCTACATGTAGAAATCCAGTTGGACCAGCACCATTTGTTGAAGATGCTATCTTTTTTCCATTGTATGGTTTTGGCATCTTTGTCAAAAATCAGGTGTCCGTAAGTGTGTGGGTTTATTTCTGGATCTTCTGTTCGATTCCATTGATCCACCATTCTGTTTCTATGCCAGTACCATGCAGTTTTTATAACTGTTGCTCTATAGTACAGCTTGAGATCAGGGATGGAGATACCTCCAGAAGATCTTTTACTGTAGAGGATTGTTTTAGCAATTCTCGGTTTCTTGTTATTCCATACGAAGTTGAGAATTTTTCTTTCCAGGTCTGTAAAGAATTGTGTTGGCAATTTGATGGGAATTGCATTAAATCTGTAGATTGCTTTTGGTAAGATGGCCATTTTTACTATGTTAATCCTGCCAAGCCATGAGCATGGGAGATCTTTCCATCTTCTCATATTTTCCTCTAATTCTTTCTTCAGAGACTTGAAATTTTTTTCATACAAGTCTTTGACTTCCTTGGTTAGGGTTACACCAAGGTACTTTATGTCATTAGTGGCTATTGTGAATGGTGTTGTTTCTCTAATTTCTTTCTCAGCCCTTTAAGTTCATAGCACTAAGTGCCTTCAAGAAGAAATTTGAGACAGCTCATTCAAGCAACTTAATGGTCCACTTAAAAACCCTAGAAAAAGAAGAAGCAGACACATCAAAAAGGAGTAGACGGCTGGAAATAATCAAACTCAGGGCTGAAATCAATCAATTAGAAACAAATAAAACAATTCAAAGAATCAATGAAACCAAGAGCTGGTTCTTTGAGAAAATCAACAAGATCGACAAACCCTTAGCCAAGCTAACTAAAAGGCAGAGAGACACCACCCAAATCAACAAAATCAGAAATGAAAAGGGGGACATAACTACAGACACTGAGGAAATCCAAACAATCATTAGGACTTACTTCAAAAGTCTATACTCAACAAAATTTGAAAACCTAAATGAAATGGACAATTTTCTTGATCGATTTGACTTACCAAAGCTGAATCAGGACCAGGTAAATCAATTAAATAGTTCTATATCCCCCAAAGAAATAGAAGCAGTCATCAAAAGTCTCCCATCCAAAAAAAGCCCAGGACCAGATGGCTTCGGCGCAGAATTCTACCAGACCTTCAAAGAAGAGCTAACTCCAATTCTCTTCAAACTATTCCACAAAATAGAAACAGAAGGAACATTACCAAACTCATTCTATGAAGCCACAATCACCTTGGTACCTAAACCTCACAAAGACTCAACAAAGAAAGAGAATTTCAGGCCAATCTCCCTTATGAACATTGATGCAAAAATACTTAACAAAATACTTGCAAACCGAATCCAAGAACACATCAAAGATATTATCCACTATGACCAAGTAGGCTTCATCCCAGGTATGCAGGGGTGGCTCAATATACAGAAATCCATCAATGTGATCCACCATATTAACAAACTGAAAGAAAAAAACCACATGATAATCTCCCTAGATGCTGAAAAAGCATTTGACAAAATCCAACATCCATTCATGTTTAAAGTACTGGAGAGATCAGGGATACAAGGCACATATCTAAACATAGTAAAGGCGATTTACAGCAAGCCTATAGCCAACATCAAACTGAACGGAGAGAAACTTAAAGCAATCCCACTGAAATCAGGGACTAGACAAGGCTGCCCACTCTCTCCATATCTCTTCAACATAGTGCTGGAAGTCCTTGCTAGAGCAATAAGACAGTTGAAGGAGATCAAGGAGATACAGATGGGAAAGGAAGAAGTCAAATTATCACTATTTGCAGATAGTATACCTGAGTGACCCCAAAAACTCTACCAGGGAACTCCTACAGCTGATAAACACCTTCAGCAAAGTGGCCGGATACAAAATTAACTCAAAAAAATCAGTAGCACTCCTGTATACAAAAGATCTCTAAGCATTTTAAAGCAGCCAAATCTACATAGTGAGTTCCAGACCAGCCTGGCTACATAATGAGATCCTGTCTCAAAAGCAACAACAACAAAACAAAACAAACAAAAACTTCCAGGGAGGTCTGACAATACGACTAGCCATGTAAAGTACCAAGCCTGATGACCTAAGTGTGATTTCCAGAACCCACTTAGAAAAGGAGAGAAACAATTCCCAAAAGTTGACCTCTGAACCTCCCTCTACCCACCCCCACAAATAAACAATGACTTTTACTTAGTGCATGAAGCAGGACGCCAGAAGTCTACCAGAAAGAGGCTGATCTATATAGTTTCTCAGAAAACTTTATTCACTTATTTTGCTGCTTGTCATCATTTTATTTTTTTTAAATATATAATTTGAATTATTTTATGTTTCTGGTGTTTTGCCTACATGTAGGTCTGTGTCAGAAGCCCTGGAACTGGAGTACAGACAGGTGAATGCTGGTAATTGAACCTAATTTTCTGGAAAAGCAGCCAAAGCTCTTAACCTCTGAGCCGTCTCTCCAAACTCTAGAATCTTTATTTATTTTTCCTTCTTCTTCTTTTCTCTGTGTAGCCCTGGCTCTCCTGGACTCTCTTTGTAGACCAGGCCGGCCTGAAACTCACAGAGATCTGCTTGCCTCTGCCTCCTGAGCGCTGGGATTGAAGGAGTGCACTACCACAGATGTTTAAAACTCCCTCTCCACTTTCCTTTAGTGTCATGGCGGGGCATCACATCTCACTTCGCAGAGCAGAACAGGCCAACATTCTTGTTGCTGTGACCACAGATCTTGTACATGTGAGTAGTTTGCTCTGAGATGACACAGTGCAAACAGAACACACCCAGAGGTCATGACTTCTGGGTTGTCTCCACTCCAACAGTTGATAATATATTTTTTTTAAATATTTGTGGGCATAAGTGAAACCAAGCTATACTTTGAGAGAGAGGATTTTTTGGTTTTGGTTTTGGTTTTGGTTTTTTTGTTTGGTTGGGTTTTTTGTTTGTTTGTTTTTATGTTGGTTTTTTGTTTTTTGCTTTTTCAAGACAAGGTTTCTCTGTGTAGTCTTGGCTGTCCTGGAACTCGTTCTGTAGACCAGGCTGGCCTCAAACTCATAGAGATTCACCTGCCTTCACCTCCCAAGTGCTGGGATTAAAGGCCTGTGCCACCACCACCTGGCTGAATTTATGACATTTAACAACAACAAAAAAAAAAAAAAAAAAAAAGCAGAGACAATTAGTACTTCATAAAAGAGAAAAGAAAAATATTGTGATTTTTTTTTTTTTAAAGAAACTGGGCTGGACAGTTTGCTCAGTGGTTAGGAACACTTGCTGTTCTTACAGAGAAACCAAGTTCAGTTCCCAGCCCCCACATCAGGCAGCTCACAACCACCTGTAACTCCAGCTCCAGGAGATCTGGTGTCCTCTTTTAGCTTCCTCTGGTACCTGCACTAACACATGCATGTATACACACAAACACACACACACACATGAATGCACACACAATTAAAAATAATTTTAAGAAATTAAGTTTTAAAAGAAACCAAGCAAATCAAAAAAGAAGGCATTACAGAAGGCATCAATAGTAGACTAGATCAAACAGGAAAATCAGTGAGTTCCAAGAGATACTCTTTGAAAGCACACAATTTGAGAGGGGAAGAGCAAATATGAATAAAAAATTTGAGGGCTTTGGTATAGCATTAAAAGTGCATGTATTCAAGTTGTTGGGGCTCAAAGGGGACCAAGAATGCCAAGACAGCTTTGTAAAGAGGTAGTAACAAAACAGCTCCCCAAATTTAGAGAGATTATAGATGCCTAGATAGGACCATCAATGGGGACACATACATTCAACTCAACTAAATCTACTACTCCAGTCTCATTCCTGAGGCTGTGGTAAAACACGACGACCAAAAGCAACTTAGATGGGCAAAGGGTTTGCTGGGCTCAAGCTTCTGTGTCTCAGGTTATCACTGAGGAAGTAGAGGCAGGAAGTCAAGTAGGACTGAAGCAGAAACCGTGGAGGAAAGCTGTTAGTTGGCCCCCACTGGCTTAGTTTAACTGGCTGTCTACACAGCCAGTTAACCACCTACAATGGGAGAAGTCTGCCTATAAAAGTGACCAATCACAACAGCCCTCCACCTGATTGGGCAACCCCAAATTGAGGCTTTTTCTCTCAGATGATTCTAAGCCTTGCTGGCAATGAAACCGAACGGACTTCCACCTCAACAAGTAATTAAGCTCTCAAAGGTTAAAGACAAAGGCTTGTCAAAGCAACAAGATAAAGGAAACGACTCGTGAGGGTGTTTCATTTAAGCCATCTGTAGACTTCCCAGCAGCAAGGAGGAGAAAAGATAAGAGAGTCCCAATGTTGAGGAAAAAAACGAAACAAGTGAACAAAAACCCTACCAACCAAGGTCACAGTGCTCTGCAGAGCTATCTTTTAGAAAGGAGGGATAGAAGAAGGGATTTAGAAAATGGCTCAGCCAAACAAAAGCCAACATGGCCACCAGAAATACAAGAAATGCTAGAGTTTTTCAAATTTAAAAAAGTAAAAATCAGTATGGAGAAAACATTGGGAGATGCAAACTCCCTGGTAGAGGTGGTGCAGTGGTCAGAGCTGGAGAGGTGCTGCAGTGGTTAGAGCACTTGCTGCTCTTGCAGAGGACTTGGGTTTGGCTTCTTGCACCCACCGCCTTCTGTACCTCCAGGGACCTAGTGCCTTTCCTCCCTTATCTCTTTCTTGGTCAGATGTTTGGTCACACCAATAAGAGAAGCAACTAATATAACAAACTAGCAGTAAAGGACCAACTTACGAGTATACACTTTCCCAAGATTCATTTATAAAAAATAGAAAACTCACCGGGCAGTGGTGGCCCACATCTTTAATGCCAGAGCTCAGGAGGCAGAGATAGGCAGATCTCTGAATTCGAGGTCAGCGTGGTCTACAGAGCAAGTTCCAGGACAACCAGGGATAGACATAGAGAAACTCTGTCTTGAGAACAAACAAACAAACAAAAAGAAATAGAAAACTTAAACATACCAATAACAAATAATGAGATTAAATCAATAATGAAATGTCTCCTTTCAGAGAAAAGCCTGGGACCAGATGGCTTCATTCTTAAAGTCAACCAAACATTTAAAGAACAAATAATAATTCTTTTTCAACAGCACCAAAAACAAAACAAAAATAACTGAAGAGGAAACAAGTCTCCCAAACCTGTTCTCTAAGGCCAGCATTAGTTACCCTGGTACCAAAACTAAACCAGGACACAATGGAAACTAAAGAAGCTACAAGCCACTCTGCCAAAAATCTTCCACAAAACATTGCCAGACTTTTCCAGTAGTACGTGAAAAGAGTGTCCACCCTGATGGAGTAGGTAGGAGGCATCCCAGAAAAGCAAGAGTGGCTCAATACACTCCAATCAGAAACTACAGTCTACCGCAGGAGAACGAAGAACTGTACGTTTGTCCCAGGAGATCCAGGGGGAAACTATTGAAACTCAGCATCCCATAATTATGAAATCCAGAGTAAATTAGGTATATAAGGAACATAATATAACGTAAAGCAGGCTGTGTGTAGCAGGCTGAAGCCGATGTGCAGAATGGGGGAAGTACAAAAGTTTTCTCTGTAAGACACAGAACAAGACACGCGTGGTCACTTCCGACACTTTATTTCAACAGAATAAAAATTCTAGGACATGATAAAAAAAAAAAAAAAAAAGAAGAAGCACTCAGCAGGATCTGTGTAGGAATCAAAACCTACACTAAGAAGGTCACAAGATCATATGAGAGGCCTATCACTGCACCTCTAGGAGGCAGAAAAAAACTGGGCAAGAGAAAAAAATTAAGACTATCCAAATGGAAAGGTTGCAAATCACATGGTGATTGCTTGGAGGTAACATGGTCTTCTAATGTATAGAAAACACTAAAGAGTACCAAAAAATACTAGAGCCATATATCAATTCAGCAAAGTTACTTATTTCATGCTGTACATTAGCATTTCTCTTTTATCTTCGCACTTTAAAATATCTGCATTTTTTAACGTTACGTTTTTATCTATTTTGTGTGTCTATATGTATGTGGGTACACATGTGGAGGTCAGAGGACAACTTGGGGGAGTTGGTTCTCTCTGCCACGTGGGTCCCGGGGATGAAACTCAGATCATCAGTCTTGGTGGCAAATAAACCTTTTAATTAGTATGTATTAAGTGTAAATAGTGATGGCCTTTATGAAGATAATATTTCAAACGTATCTACTTTGTCATATTCGGATGGAGATTCAGATGCACTGAACGTACACATGTGTATACACACATATATACATGTATATTTATGTTTTATATAAAATCTGGAATTCACAAATAAGAAAAAATATGTCATATTTCTGAGTCTGTCTTATTTTGTTTAACATGATGGCCTCTAGTCCCTCAAATTTCCTGCTGATGAAATCCTTTCCAAAGAATGTTGTGCACGTGTACATTTCCTTTATCCGTTCCTCTACTGACAGGCTGATAACTTGGCTATTGTGAGCGGTGCTGCCGTCCACATGAACGTGCAAGTGTTTCTGCGATTTGCTGACTAACACTCCCCCTCAGGTAGACACCCAGGAGTGGTGGGCTGGCCCGAGGTGGTTCTACTCTTTGAGGAGCCTGCATTCTGACTCCCACAGCAACTGAACAGTTTTCTATTTCCACCAGCAGTGTGAACAGGCCCCCTTCCTGAACGCTTGCTGTATTTGTCACCCTTGGTTTTCTCAATGGTACACATTCTGATCAGAGTGAGGTGAAATGTGCACTTCTGGTGCCAAGGACGTTGATGGGCTTTCACTCTTATTCCCCATTAGTACTCAGGTTCTTCAGATATTAGTCCCCTCAGAAATGTCACTAGCACTTTCTCCCATGAACAAGCTCTCTTCACTCTGCTGATTGTCTCCTGTGATGTAGAGAAGCTTTACAATTTCCTGCTCTCTCATTTGTCAGTTCTTTGTTTTGTTTCTTTTGCCCTGTGAGACTTTTTGGAAAGTCCTTTTTTGGGCCTGCATCTGAAATTTTCTCTGTGCTTTTCTTTCCCAGCTTTCAAGGTTCCAGGTATTTAACAGGAAAGAGGTCAGTCTGTTTTGAATTCATTTTCATCCAGGGTGAGAGGGAAGGATCTGGCCTCCCTGCCTTCCCTCCTTGGGGATATTCCTTGCTCTCAGTGTGTGAGAGAGGCTGGAATTTCTCCAGTGGATTCTTTTGACACTTCTGAAAAATCGGGCAACTGTAAAGGTTCAGTCTGAGGGCAGGGTTCATTTCTACATTCCACAGTCTATTCCAGTGCCCTGGGTTTCTGTTTTTGTGATAGTAGCCCTGCTTGTTACCATGAGTCTGTGACATAACTGAAATCCAGTATTGTAATGCCTCCAGCACTTTTCTTTGTGCTCGGTATTGCTTTGTTATCTGCTGTCTTTTGTGCTTTTGTGTAAATTTTATGATTGTTTTTCTAGTTTGGTGAGAACGGTGTTGGAATAGATATGGGGATCACATTGACTCAGTAGATCCTCTTGTTAACATAGCCATTTTCACTGTATTATTCCCTCCAGTGAGGCTTCTATAACCCAATACCAAATTATCTGAAAAAAACAAATCAAGGAAGCAGTCCTTTCATGGTAGCTACAAAGACAAAACATGTATGAATAAGTTTAATCAAAAGTCAGACGATGTCTAATGCACACTATGAAACACTGATGAAAGCAACTGAAGAGGACACAAATGGAGGAGCCCATGTTCATGAATTAGATAGAAACAATAGTGGTAAAAAACCTCACTACCCGAAGTGCTCTACAGATCAAATGCAATCCCTAACAGGATCTGAACAGTGTCTCCACAGAAATAGAAACAAACACAAGCCGGAAATTTATATGCACACACCACACTCACAGACACACAGACACACTCACAGCAACCTCGAGATAAACAACAAAGTAGGAGTTTATATTGCCTGACTTCAAACTGCACTGTAGGGCTGCGGTGTGGTTCAGGGATAGACCCTGTGCTTAACATTCACAAAGCCTTGAGCCCAGGAACTGAAGACACCTTTTTAAAGCCCTGGGATCAAAACCCAGAATCCACACACAGACAAATAATATTATGCAAATAAAAAAGGATTATGAATCATCTTTGTTGTTCTTTTTAAGGAAGGCAAGACTTGGAATGTTTTTCTGTGCTACACCCTTGGGTCTCCACTTGAGTCTCTATCTCTCTGTTCCTATATAACGAAATGTTTAAAGAGTTGATGAAAGCAATAGAGGAGAAAAGGTGAAAAAACACAGATTACTATCTGGAGAGATGGTCTCACCATGCAACTCTGGTTGGCCTAGACCTAACTGTGCAGACAAAGCTGACCTTGAACTCACAGACATTTCCCTGCCTGCCTTTGCCTCCCAAGTGCTGGGATTAAAGGTGTGCACCACCACACCTGGCTTTTTTTTTTTTTTTTTAAGATCATGAAATATTTTGTTTCCTGAAACTGCTTAGTACCACAGAGCTCGTCAAAGGATCAGGTGCAATGGTCTACCCATGAAATCCCAGCATTCTGGAGGCAGAAGCAGGAATATTGTTGTAAATTAAAGGCCAGCTTGGTAGACCTAGTGGGCTTTAGGCCAGCTAGAGCTACATACCAAGAAAGAGTGGACTGTCTTGGATTTTTCAAGATGCTATAATAAAATGCCATTAATTTGGATGCTTTATAAAAAAACACAGTTATTTCTCATAGTTTTGGGGGCTGGAGTTTCAAGATTTAGACTGGGGTACTGGTAGATCCGTGTGCCTGAAGGACCCACTTTCTGATTCATGGCTGACCAATTTTTCTCAGTGTCCTCACATGGAGAAAATATCTCTCTGAGGACACTTATCTCATTTGTATGGCAGATTCACCCTTGTGACCTAATAAACTTCCAAAGCCTCCACTTCAAATAGGATCTGCAGGCATAGCCTGCAAGGTGTGGATTTCAAGGTGGGGGTATGGGTAAAAAGGAAGGGCAGTGATGTGATAGGGTCATTATATTACAGCTAACCTGCCCCCCTTCTGCCATAACTCCACTGTCTATCGCTGGGCGGCCTTGTGTGAAAAGCAAAACCATTCCTCCTCCTGGCAAACAGGGATAGGTACATTCAGAGACCAGAATCAGAGATGCCATGTGTGGATGTGTGCAGCCTTGATGCAAACGTGTTGCTCTGGTCTCACTTTTGTTGCTGCAATGAAATACTTGTCTGGAGTCACCAGGCTCTTCTACCTGCCCAGCTGTGATTTGCTGCTCAACTCCTGGCTCTATTATTCTCTCTCTCTCTCTCTACCCCTCGGCTTTTTTAGAAGCCCACCCTTGCTCATTTATAGAATGCTGTTTCTCTGTCTTTACACAAGTCCCTGTGAGATTGTAAAACCCTGCAACTCCATGAGGCCAGCAGAGGGAAATTGCTCACTGTAGAGGGAGGGAGCATCCCTGTTTTAGCAAATGCAAAAGCACATTCCCAGACCTCTTCTGGAGCAGGGAAGGTGATCCGAACTGAAACTGGTGTTGCAGCTCACCTTCACGTCTCTGAATGAGGCCCTGCTAACCATCTGCAAAGACCCAGGGCTCTGCTTTATTGGTTGCCGTGGCGACCCCTGGCCTTGAGGGACACTTGGCCATTGTGTCCCATTGAGTCTGCAGGAAAGCTGCCAGCTGCAAGTCAGGAAAGGAATGTCCCCAGACCCTGCCAGCACTTTGTTTTAGACTGCATGAGATAGAGGAATGAAAGAGAACATTCTGAAGCCCCAGAGAGGCTGCAGGGGAGGGGTGCTGCTTTCAAGACAGTTCATGCAGAGATTTCCTATTGCAAAGGGCCTGAGCAGTGCAGTGAAGACAGGTCAGAGGCCATCTTCAAGGGTTTTGTCAAGCATTTAGTGCTTACTCAATGGCTTGGCAAGCAGGCATTGCTTCTGAGGCAGGTACATAGCAGAAACCTGTGTCCCAAGTCTCAGTTTCACACTCTGGCCTGTCCACAAAGTAGGAATATTTGATTTGATCCCATTTTATAGAGGACAAAACTGAGGCACAGAGAGGTTACTTAACATGTTTGAAGTCACAGCGCAGGTGACTTAGAATTAGAAGAATTAAAATCAGGGATGAGAAAAGCTGTCTGTGTGTGCGCACCATTCGGGGGTTTGCATCTGTCACTCTCCACCCTATGTTTGTTTGTTTGTTTGTTTGTTTGTTTGTTTGTTTGTTTGTTTTGAGACAGAATCTCATTGTGTGATCCTGACTGTCCTAGAATGCACTGTATAGACCGGGCTGGCCTCAAACAGAGATCCACCTGCCTCTGCCTCCTGGGTACTAGGAGTATAGGCCCTGCCAGCCTGGCTCCACCTACTTCTAGAGGTCTCTCATGGAATCTGTAGCTCTCAGATTGGGCTAGACTGGCTGGCCAGTGAGCCCCGAGATCCTTCCGGCTCTACCTCCCAGTCCTGGAATTGCTGATGTGCTCAAAAGTGTGTGACTTTTACTGTGTGTACAGTGGCTTAGAGTCAGGTCCCCCAGCTTACAGTGCAGGCCCTGTGTAAGCTGGCTGCTCTCCCCAGGCCCTGGGGGTCAGCCTTTTGAAGGGTGTGAAGAATTGGGAGATGTGGTGGAATCAATGGGAAAGACTCTGGTTTTCTTCCCAACACCACAGATCTCCACTGCAAATGGCCACCCCAGAATTCATTCTCTTGTATCCCTGAGACACTTGATTTTCAGGGAAAGAGTCCTGGTGTCCAGGACCTGTGGTCACATCTACCCTATGGAGTTAGCAAGAGTTGTGCACTTATGAACAGAGCTCTTCCACTGCCCAGGTAGCACAAGTGAGCTGCATGTTGATTGGTTTGAGTGGGACCTTGATACAGCCTGGCACAACCAAGGCCACAAGTCTCTGGCCTGGCATCTCTAGAAACTTAGACAAGCCCATTAAACTTCTGAGCCTGTGAGCTGAGGCAGATCCTGCTGACAAATTAAGGTAGATATCAAAGGCTGGGGAGGTGGACCAGTGGACCAAATTTTGGCCTAGCATGCCTGGAGCCTTGGGTTCAGTTCCAGCACGAAACCAGTGGTGGTGGTACATAGCTGCAATCCCAGCACTCAGGAGGTGGCTTCCAGGTCATCCTGGGCTACCTAGAACCCTGTCTTAAAAAGAGAAAAAGAAAAGCCTTGAATGTAGCAGGGAAGTAATAAATGTGAGTGGAGGCCTTTCTTTGCTCCTGTCGCTGTCCCTGCAGAGTAGATGCCCTGCAAGGGTTTTGTTGTTTGGGTGTTGTTTGTTTTTATGTGATCCTGGCATTGTGCTTACCAAGCAAGCACTGCAAGGCCGAGTGACTCCGCCAGAGCAGATTAGAAGGATTTGAAGTGGAAGAGGTGGTTCTAGTTTTCTACCCTGCCATTTTGGCTAAATTCTTCTCACCTTGTGGATCAGAAATTTGAACCTGTCCCCCTCCAGCTCACTCTCCCATTGCACAGGGCAGATAAGCAGAAGCACAGGAACCAGTTAGCATTTTAATTAAAGGAGAGGGGATAGGAGGGGTGGGCAGGATGGAGGCAGCAGCTATCAGGATAGACCGGAATCTTTCCGAGTGGCTTGGTGGAGGGGAGACCAGAGTTACCGCAGAGCCACTGCTCAGCTGAAGCTCAAGTTCTCTTGGTCTGCCAGGCAATCTGATACTCACCATGCTCTTAGTTGATTCTAGATTTCTCTTTTGTTTCTGATCATGCCAAAGGAAAAGGTCCCACTGATTGTTAGCCTCTCTATCCTCAGCTAGTTTCCCAGTCTATCCATTTGCTCGGTTGGCTGGGTGGGGAATGGAGGGTGTTCGTTGTTTTGTGACAAGGTCTCATATAGAGCAGGCTATCCTAGAACTCAAAACATATCTAAGAATGACCTTGAACTTCCTCCTGCTTCCACCTCAGAGGCCCTGGATAGCTAGCCAGCACCACCAAGCCTAGCAGTATTGGGAAAGAACCCATGGCTTCATGTACACTAGGCAAACTCTACCAACTGAACTACCTCGACAGCCCTGGATTTTCCCATTCATCACATTCACATCAATGGAACTTCTAACATGCAGCTTTGTCTGCGGCATGTCTGTCCTTTGTTCGTTTCTATGTTTACTCATCCATTGATGAACACTGGATTATGCTAGCCTCTTGGCTATGGCGAACAATGGTGCAGTGAGCATATGAAATAGTGTATTCAAGTCTTGTTTTCAATTTCCTTGTTGCATAATGTCTGAGTGGAATCTGTTACTTGGCAATTCCGTTTAATTTCTTGAGGAACTCATAGACTTTTGTTGTTGTCTTTAATTAGAGTCTCTCAATGGAAGCCAAGCTGGACTTAGTCTCCCTGAGTGCTAAGATGACAGGTGAGAACAGCTATGCCCTCGTTAGGAACTGTTAATCCCACCAGCGAAGAATAAGACTGCTACCACAATTTTGAGCCAAATCTGAAGCAAGCTTTAATTAGATACTGGCCAGGATGATGGACTCTGCCAGGTCCATTCCAGAGTTCCCAGGAAATGGTGACAAGTCACATTTTTCGGAGGCTTATAAAGATGGATCCATCAGGCTGCGTATTTCCCACCAGGTCCAATCTGAGGCAAGCACACACCGTGTGGTATTTTCTGCCTGCATGCCTCCCACCCACATCCAATCAGGGGCAAGCATACATCCTGGCGTACCTCCTGCCTACAAACCTCTCCTACATGTGATCAAGAACATCCTATGCAGTTGGGTCAAACAGACTTGTTTAGGGGAGTGAAAGCATGTGACCTATTATGGAAGCATAAACAAGGGCCTCCAGCATCCCAGAAGGGCCTGTCCTTGGGTGACTGGCTTACAGATTAGAGGCATTTTTGCTTTATGGTTCTCTTAGGCACAATAATTAAAACTGAAAATATAACCTTGGCTCTCACAGAACCTATAATTCTGAGCTGACAAGATGGCTTAACCAGTAAAGGCACTTGCAACAAAACCTGAGAATCTAAACTCAGTTGCCGAGACCCATATTGTGGAAGGAGAGAACTGACTTTTAGAGTTTGTCCTCCGACCTCTACATTTCTGTATGTGCGTGCCACGCATGGGGGAGGAGGAGGATTTTTTAGGAAGAAGCCATAATTCTTTTATTCATTTATTGATTGAGATAGGGTCTTGCTATATAGTAGCCCTTGCTGGCCCTAAACTCCATAATCCTGCCACAGTGTATTAGTTATTTTTCTATTGCTATGATAAAACACCATGACCAAGGTCACTTAGAGAAGGATGGGTTTATCTGAGCCTGCAATTCCAGAGTCCATCACCATGGAGGTGGGAGACAGCAGGCAGGCGTGGCTGGAGCAGCAAACTGACACCTCGTATCCCGGGGCATGAAACAGAGAGCAATTGGAAATGGTGTGATGTTAAACTGTCAAAGGCTGCTTCCAGTGGCATACTTCTCCCAACAAGTCCACACCTCCTAAACCTCCCTAAACAGTGCCACCAACTGGGAACTGAGTGTTCAAATACAGAACCTGTGGGCACATTCTCATTTAAAGCCTCACAGAGGGGCTCTGTCCAGTTCTGGGATTACAGATGTGTGCATCATATAAGGGCAGAACCCAGATGTTCGAGCATCCATGCCAACATCAAGACTCAGGGCCGTGGAGCTATTCCCTGGCCTGCTCTAGCTTCTCTCCCATAAAGGAGTTCCACAATAAGCCTATTGCATGCTAAGGGTAACTCTGTGGTGAATGCATGTCCTCTGCTACTCTCGGGAAATCTGGTGGCAGCTAGGGAGCCTAGTGTCCTAGAAATGTCTCTCTGCCGGCAGCCAGAATAGCCACTGTGCTTGGGGTCCGCTCCAGCAAATCCCTCCCCTCCCAGACTGGCCTTGCACTCAGGGTCCTGCTGTATCAGCCTCCCAAAAGGTGAGATTGCGGGTGCACTGCCATGCCCGGCCTCTGCTTTTGTGTTATGTGAAGTTCATTGCTGACAGTGAACTGGAAACCTTTTACATGCGTACCTTGCCCGGTTATTTTAAGAAGTTAATGACAGGATGAATAAAGCAGCCTAGTACATTGAATTCTCCCCTTCTCTGATCATAGTCCCTCTGCCAAAGAATTCTGAGCATGTTTTACCCATTTTTCTTCCTCCTATGCCCAAATGATTCAAGTGCCTTGCCTATAAGAGCTGCTTAATTAACTCTTGTTGATTGAATTAGTAGGCAAGAAAGTGAGTGAACAGGGACTCTTCTGATTGTTTAAAAATATACCGTTGAGAATGAATGGCTGATGGAGATTGTTCTGTTAAGAAGTGAGCCTCAGCAGCAGGGCACCAGAACGTCACACATCACTAGGACATGTTTTCCAAAGTGACTTGTCACTGAAAGTGCACGGGTGTGACACTTTTTGGGCTATTCAAACATTAACGCTCACTCTTGCATTCTCAAAAACATATTATTTATTTTTTCATTAAAATTAGATTAATTTCATTTTATTTTATGTTTGAGTGTTTTGCCAACATGTGCTACATATGTGCTCGTTGCCTGAAGACCTTAGATCCCGTGGCAGCAGATCCCGTGGAACAAGTTACCAGCAGTTGTGAACTCCCATGTCAGTGCTGGGAACTGAACCCAGGTCCTCTGCCCGACGATCCTGCTGAGCCATCTCTCCAGCCCTTCAAAAACATATTTAAAGGGAAACACTTGAACTATGTGAAATCTCAGTGCTCTGAGACAAACGGCCTTAAATGAGAGGCGGCGACTGCCTTTTCTACATAGTTACTCTGCTGCTGAATTAATGGCTTGCCTTGAGTTGGATATATTAGAATCAACTTTTTAAAAACTAATTAAATTGTCAAGAGAAGAATATGCTTTCTAAGTTAATTCGTGGTCACAGTTTAAAGCCTATTGTTTTCTCTCTACTTTTTTCTCTTATGAAAGGAAATAAAATGGAGTCTCTAAATCACTTCCTTTTTGAGACAGGATCTCACAGTGTAGCCTCTGGCTGGCCTGGAATTCACGATGGAGAGTAGGCCCCAACTCACAGAGGTCTGCCCACCCCTTCCTCCTAAGCTCTGGGATTAAAGTCATGAGCTGCCATTCTCAGCCTTGAATTACACTGGCTTTTCATTTGTTCAAGCCCTGTATCTACTGTGGCTAGGTTAACTGAATTAATTAGCCTCTTACAAGTAAACCACCGTTTGGGGGTCAGGAAGTCCCATGACCAATGTGGTCAGTCCTGAGAGTGGCCCTTCTCAGATCTGAAATGGGGGGAGGATATTTACTGGACAACTGAGCAGACAGTATACTTTGGAGCACTTCAGCCCACACTCACAGGACAGCCTTCCCACTCAAGAAGTGTTGAGAACTCAGCACAGTGAGCTCCGGAATGGACCCCCCGGAGACAAAAGATACGTTGCACAGAATCTACTACTGCCCAGTGTCCATCAAGAACTCCATCCACAAACAATAAAACTACTCCAGCTACTGCTGGCAAGTAAAACAAAGGTGGCTAGTCTGCAAAGAAACTTCTACACTTGCTTGCAAAGGTATTGTTCAGGTAGGAACTCCTTCCCCTTATTCCTCATGTTTCCTTTTGCACAGGGGGACATCCTTGAAGGCAACACCACTAGCTTTCTTCATTTACAGAAGGGACTTAGATGTGCTACTTCACCCAAATTTTTTCATGGATTTAGAGCTCAAACTCAGGTCCTCGTGTTGCATAGCAAGGACTTTGCCAATTGAACCATTTCTCTGAGCCTCTGTTTTTCCATCTAGAAAGTGGTATGCTCATCCTGTCTGGAATGTGGAAGATGGAAAAAAAAAAAAAACATGTAAATTAAAGTGTATATTCAGTACAAAATATATTTGATTAAAGAGAGTATTCTGCATACAGCAAAGGAATTTATGTGTCCTAAGGTTTAGATTGCAGTGGTGTGTTCCCCATGGGTGTAAGTCTGTGTTCTTGGTCTCTTTCAGGACAGCAGCAAGTGAAAGGCGTCCTCTTTCTGAAGAAGGGAGTCATGGCCTTCTTGTTAGTCACCCGACGGCTGACCTTTAGCTCCCAGAGAAACCTCTGCCTCTTTGCATCTGGTAAGCCCTCCAAGGTCCTCAAGAGACATGGTGTTTATGGTCAGAGTCCTTGAGGGTAGAAGGATCTGCTGGCTTCTTTTCTAGCGTTCTTTGGTGAGACTGTCTCCATTGTTACCCACTTCATCACCCTTGACCACAGGGGACAATTCTCAAGTAGGAAGGGTGTAGAGCCACTCTGCTCAGGATTGGTAGCCTCTAAGCCTGAAGGACACAGAAAGGAGGCCTCAGTGTTGTGGTTAGTGCCAAGGAGCAAAGAAAACCACAGAAGTGAGTCTGGGGCAGCGAGTGTACCTAAGGGGCAGGGTGCGGCCTCACATGTTAGGAGCTGGGTACGCTAGGTCCACATTTTCTTTCTCTGTGAGATCGGGGTGCTGAGGAGATGACTCATCAGGTAAGCACATCTGCTGCTCACACAGTACCCACACACTCAGCTCACAACCACCTGTAACTCTAGCAAGCACATACACACGTACCTGTAAGCAAAGATAAGTTTAAGAAGTGAAATGACTGCACAGGATGGAACAGAAAGCTGGGGCAGCTCATCTTGCTGCCTTGGAATGGGAGCATGCCTGCTTTCCTACAACTTCACTGGCCCTGACTTTTCCCTTTTGGAATCTTCATTGTTCTTGCAGTGTCTAGATTTGTTCACATGCGCTATTCTGGGGTGGCCTTGTCAGAACAAAGCTGAGCTCCCAGGACCACCTGTTTAGGACTGAGGCATCAGCTGGGGCTGATCCTCCCTGTAACTTGTCACCAGGGGTTCCCATTTGTCTTCTGTCTTATAGGATCCAGATACATCAGTCAAGCTGCTGCCAAAGTTGACTTTGAATTTGATTATGATGGGCCACTGATGAAGACAGAAGTCCCAGGGCCTAGATCTCAGGTGAGTCAACCACACCTGAGGCAAAGACCCAGGAGGCAGGTATACAGGCAGCTTCGGGGCACTTTCAGAGCCTCTACTAGAAAACAAACCAGGCTATTGTGGAGGCTTCAAGAGTGTCTCGTGTCTGCTGTGATGAGGATGTTGCCTAACAGCCAGTCACAGACTGGAATGTGTGGCATCCAGATTGCTCCTGCATTTAGGGCTAGCCAGAAGTTAGGTAGGGAGGTGGCCTTGTGGGAGCCATCTGCAGGCCTAAGGGGTGTCTGGCTGTCAGCTGCTGTCTTCAGTGACTTGCTTTGCTCCATGGGTCACTGGTCCTTCAGCTGGTCACACTAGGCTTGTTCTGCTCTTGCTGTAAATCTGTAGAGATGAAAGCTCCATCCTGACTCTCAAGTTCTCCCACCTGTTCTATTGGCTAAAGCAAGTTGCATGGCTCACTGTCAGTCCAGAGTTAAGGGCTGAAGCCAAAGGCCCAAGTGATACCAGAAGTTACAGCATAGGGCCTGGGCATCAAAGACCTGTGGCTGGCTTTGATCTTGAAAGACTAAGATAAATCTAACATAAAGAAGGCAATCTGCACACGTGATAACGAAGCAAAATGTGGGACTAACTTGGGAAAGAAGGGAAAGGAGCCAGAGTCAGGCAGAGGACATGGGGCAGGGAATAAAAGACAGAAACGATGAAAAACAAGCGTGCTGTGATGAAATTCATTACTTTGTATTCTAACCCAATTGAAATAAGATGAGTTCTTCAGGCCTGGTTTGAAGATGGTCAAGCTGGGCTTGGTGGATCATGCCTGTAATCCCAGCACCTGGAAGGTAGAAGCAGATGAAGCAGAAGTTCAGGGTCATTCTCTGCTATGTAAAGAGTTCAAGGCCAGCCTGGGACATCTGGGAGGCTCTCTCCATAAGACAAATAAGAGCAGTTGCCTTCTTGGCAAGAGATACGGTATAAGCCCTCCAATGCTTTGGGGTTGTTTGTTTGTTTGTTTGTTTGTTTTCTCTCTCTCAGATTTATCACATTTTTTTCCACAGTGAGATGCTGTCTTTATTTACTGTAAAAAGATCATGCCTTTGCTAGATGAGGTCAGAAAGATTTATCTTAATGTATGTGTTTATATTTCTTTTGAATGCTTTTTTTTTTGTCAAACAGAAGGAAAGAACTTTTATGTATATTTCTTTTGGGGTAGATTCTAATTTAATAGAGAAATGCCTAGAATAACTTTTCATTTTTTTTTTTTTGAGACAAGGTTTCTCACACAGAGAACCTTGTAGAAGCAGGGCTTGTTTCTACACAAGCCCTGGGTGTCCTGGAACTCACTCTGTAGACCAGGCTGGCCTCAAATTCATAGAGATCTGCCTGTTTTTGCCTCCCAAATGCTGGAATTAAAGGGGTGAGCCACCACCAGCCAGCACCTTTTCATACTTTTGTTGTTAATATTATTTTATATTTGTGTGGAAATATGTACCATCAAAATGCTAACAGCTCAAATTTCTTTTATGCTCAATGATTTTGGAGGCTAAGATGTTGTTAATATCAAAGCAACTGGTTTTCTGTTCCTAGTTCCTGTTTGGAATTGGGGAGAGTGAATTGTAATCAGAAGTGATTCTTTGTTGAGCCAATTAATATTGTCAGCTGATTTTGCCCCTGGTTCCTGATAAGGGAGTTACATCTTTTTTTTTTTTTAATTTTTAAATCTCAATTTTATTTACATAGCAAAGATAAACCATATTATCAAGTCCTCTTTGTTAAAGTCTTTAAGTTTGATGAAAGGAACATTCACATTTCCCATTTTTTTTTAAGTTAGCACTAAGGATAGGAAATCAAATTGGTGTTTACTTTGCATATAGATCCACAAGAAAAACAGATTTGCATGAAGCACAATAAATTTGCCAAGCCATTTCAATCAAAATCAAATGCGAAGAAACTGGATGTCAAATTCCAGAAAATAAGACCTGACAGCAGAACAAGGAAAGATTTCAAAAGCCTGTGTAGGAAAACACCTCAGACATGTTTCTTACCATGAGATCAGAGGGCTCAAAAGGTGGTCAAAAGCAACTAAATGATATATGATGAATAAGTAAGAGCACTCTTGACTGTCATTACTCAATAAATGAGGGTTAAAATTTGGAATTCAAAGTAAGTGGTCATGGAGAAAATTTTCTAAATGAAATAGAGGTAAAAGTAGAATTTGAAGCTGACCCTTTGATAAGATTTAGCCAAGCAAAAACAAGAAAAAGGGGCTTTCTACATGGAAGTAATATTATGAGCGAGGTCACAAAATAGTCATCTCATGGATGAGGTGTTGTTGATTGAATAAATAAATAAATAAATTAGAATAAAAATGGAGGCAAAGCACTGCATTCAATGACCAGGACATCACAGGTGGACATTAAGCTGTAGTGGCCATAAGGCAACAAGTATAATTACAAAACTAATGGAGGAATGAAGTCTAAAAAATGAAAGAGAAGAATGTGGGAGGCCAGGATGGGAGTTACATCTTTTCTTTTCTCTCTCTTAGTGATAGAGTTCAAGCTTCAAATGCAGGGCCTTGTGCATACTCGTCAAATGCTTTACCACTAAGCTTTGGTTAATAATTTTATGTGTGTGGGTGTTTTGTTTTTTGTTTTTTGTTTTTTTGCTGCATATAAGGCTATGTACCATGTGCTTTCAATGCCTATGGTAGCTGGAAGCAGTGTTTGGATCCCTTGAACTGGAGTTACAGACAGTTATGAATTGCCATATGGATGCTGGGAATTGAACCTGGTTCACTGCTCTTAACTTCTGAGTCATTGCTTCAACGTGACTGGGCTTTTAAAAATGAGGACATGGGCTGGCACATTTGGCTGATACAGGCACCAGCTACGAAGCCCGATGACTCGGGAGTGAGTCTCAGTAACCCATCTGGTGGAAGGAAAAGCTAGCTTCTGCAAGTTGTTCTCTGACCTTCACACGTGCAATGTGGTGGATATAGACCCACCCACAAACAAAATAAAATAAATAAAAATGTAAAATAAAATGAGGGCTAGTGATGGAGAGCACTTTCCCAGCACAGACATACCTGGGTTCTATCCCCAGCACCACAAAAAAGGAGAAGAAAAGGAAAGAATCCCTTATTTTTTTTTATATCAAATGCCTTCAGCATGAATTTTTTTATTGCATACATACTTCCAGACTGGGTGTGGTGGCACAAAAACCCTTAATCCCAGAACTCTAAAAAAAGAGGTGGCGTGGCTTTGTAAGTTTGAGGACAACCTAGTCTACTTACTGAGATCTAGGCAATTAGACCTATCTCTGAAAAATAAATTTTACTTCCTTTTCTTTTTCAGGTACTTAAATCTGAATCTCTAATCTGTCTATTATAATTGCCACCTACTGTGTTGTGGTGTAGATTTTTATCAATTGTTTATATTAAGTAATTTAAACTATTTATAATATTGACTAATAGTCTACTAAGTTCTTGACATCAGAATAGAAAACAAAGCCTCAAGAACTGGGAGAACATAGGAGACATTTGAGCTGTGGCAGGAGCTCATCGCATGTGGCTGATGCTTTTGTTCTTGCCTGCAGGAGTTAATGAGACAGCTGAACACAATCCAAGTAAGTGGGTGCAAGGTGGCTCCTTGTACTGTTTCTTTTTTTGGTGTTTTTATTTATGTGTGTATGTCTGTATGTGTATGTGCATATGTGTAGTTGCCCGTGGCGGCCAGAAGAGGGGTTCAGATCCCCCTGGAGCCAGAGCTGCAGACAGATGTGAGCCACCTCACATGAGTGCTCAGAACCGAACATGGGTTCCCCGCATGAACAATACAGCCCTTAACCACTGAGCCAGCTCTCCAGCCCCTGTTTTTATTTCTTAATTTCTATTTGTCTCTAGTTTTCTTAGTGGCTTCTCTGTGGCTTACCACATATTCTTTAGTTTGTCAAAGCTTGCTTCTGAGTTATTGCTCAACCTTTTTTGTTGTGATAAACAAACCAGACATAAATTTTCACAAAATACAAGACCATGGCTTCATGAACAAATTTAAAACAATCCACTTGTGGCGTTTCTCCCAGAGAAAGACACAGAAGCTTGCCAGCACCCACAGATTCCCATGTGGTATAGAACAAACAGGATGCAGTCTGTTTCCACAGTTCAAGCTTATTCCTAAAAGACTAGGCATCTGAGGAGGAGTAGCAAGCCTGAACCAGTTTCCTCTCTCCCAAGAACGCAGAGGCCGTGCACTTTTTCTGCAACTATGAAGAGAGCCGAGGTAATTACCTAGTGGATGTGGATGGCAACCGCATGCTGGACCTGTATTCTCAGATCTCCTCTGTCCCCATCGGTAAGACTTGGACAGTCGCCTCTCGCTCCCTCTTTGTCATAGCCGTTGGGCTTTAGAGGTTTGTTCTCAGTGTTTTACCAGCCTCCCTCCCAAGGGTAAGGGAGTGAACAAGTAATGGTGGGGAGAACATGATTAGACACTGTTTTGTTGTTGCTAGGAGGTTTTCTTGTAATTTTAAGTATGTGGGTATTTTGCTTACATGTATGTATAATACCTGTATGCAGTACCTGTAGAGGCCTGGAGAGGGTATTACATCTCCAGGACCTGGAGTTACAGATGCTTGTGAGCCTCCATGTGGATGCTGGAAATAAAACCAGCCTCAGTAAGAGTAGGCAGTGCTCTTAACTGCTGAGCCATCTTTCCAGTCCCCAGACATTGTTCATGTTATTTTTAATTATGTGTATGTATGTATATGTATGCACACACACATATGTAAGTGCAGGTACCCATGGAATCCCTGGAGATGGAGTCTCAGATGGTTGTGAACTATCTAATCTGAGTGTTGGAAACTGAACTTGGATCTTCTGCAAGGACAGGAAGTGCTCATAACCACTGGGCCACAGCTCCAGCCCATTAGACACTTTTCCCAGGTTTGGTAGACAGATTGTGATTGCAGTCTTTTTCAGGTGATCAGATCCTTGAATAGTTCCAGCACTCAAAGTGAGGGAAGCGGGGATAGGAGATCCATCAGTAACTCCGAGCAAAAGAAGTCCTTACGTTTATATACTCCAGGGTAGGAGTGGCTGAGCTGAAGGAGAGAATGGTCTCTGAGTTTAGCAGGTTAGTGAAGGAGCTAGATGACACATAAGGCCGTGATTTAGGAACCTGGCCTCCTTTCCCCACCATCCTTGGCTGTTTGATGCTGGTTGCTAAGGTACTCAACAGGTGCAGCCCCTGTGGTCTAACACAGATGGGGCCTTCTCTCCTTTCCTCCTCTGAATGCCGTCAGGTGAGTGTGTATCCCTTTCCCTATTTTGTGGCTAGGTGAAGAAAGTTCGATGAGGTAAACTTGCAGAACAATCATACTTCAGTGGAGCTGTCTAGATTGGGTTTCCTAGGTGAGCCTGAGGTGAGAGTTTGTCAAGTAATCTACAGAGGGAATGCCCTGGATTAGAAGAGAAGGCAAGGAAAAGCATTCAACAAGAGAAGATCAAAAGGATGAGATCTCTGCTAGAACCACAACCTGCTCTCACAAGAGACTGCATTGCCAGATTGAGACAGAGCACACACCACCCACCGCCCACCCACTGCCAGGGGAGGCCCGGCCCAGCACAGCGGTCTCTGGGCATGGAAGGCAGTTTCCAGAGGAGGAGGCAGCTGGAGCCATTACCAGCCAACACAGACAGCAGCTGGCATATGGGATGATCTGCCCAGACTTGGGCTCACCTCAGCCACGAGCATAACACAGACAATGGCACAGACAGGGTTAATTTGGAAATGAGGTAACTGTTATTGCAGCTTGGATGGTTAATGTCCCTATGGTTGATGGACGCCCAGCTGTGTTCAGGGGCCTATGGGCTATGCCTGTCCCTTCAGAGATGATACTGCTTTTCTGCTGAAGAGGAGACAGCCTGGTTGTGGTGATCTGTGTTTACAGCTCCCTACCTTACCTGTTGTTTGGTTTTGTGTGTGTGTGTGTGTGTGTGTGTGTGTGTGTGTGTGTGTGTGTGT
>NW_026588752.1:736032-755296 GCF_907164565.1 Psammomys obesus | reverse complement strand
TGTGTGTGTGTGTGTGTGTGTGTGTGTGTGTGTGTGTGTGTGTGTGTCAGAGGACAACACTCAGGAGTCAGTTCTCTCCTTCTGCTATTTAGGTTGCAGGGACTGAGCTCAGGTCATCAGACTTGGCAGCAAGCACCTTTACCCACTCAGTTATCACAGTGGCCCCAGGCTGTTTTTGAGCTCACCCCCAAGGGCTAACATAGACATGCACTACTAACCCAGCTTCCAAATATTTTTTTAAGCTAATAATCACTGAGATTTTACCAGATACCTGGCTATTACCAAAGGCTTCACACATTAACAAATGGCCTTGAGTGCCCTAGTACAGGGTCTTTCGACATTACCCCCAAGTGACCTTACTTCAGATTCCAAGAGGCCATAGGATCTGTCTGGTGGTGCAGAGTCTGAGGTCCTCCCAGAACATGGACCAGTGAGTCCATCCCTTATGTTCCTACAGACACCTGCCTGTCCTATAGACACCTGCCCTGCTGTGGGGCAATTTGAATTTCACAATTCAAAGCCAGGTGGAAAGTTCCCTAATCAGAGTTCCATTTTCAGCTCTCTCCTCCGGGAGCCAGTGAGTCGAGCTGCCTCTGCAGTTTAATGAGGTTTACCAGGACCAGGCTTATCTACTGAGGCAGAAAAGCCATAAACACCCAGGCAGTGTGATAAGCCAGAACTCTGGCCAGAAAACGTTTGGAAAAACCCAGAGAATGTTCTGTCCTTGAGTGATGAGCGGTGTCTAGTCCTAGGCCTGCAAGCCTTGCGTAGGCCAGGGGAGAGGCAGGAAGAGGTTAATTCTTTCTGCACGGTCTTCTGCTGCAGCCTCTGCAGCCGCAAGGGTGAAACCCCAGCTTCCCCTTCTCTTTAAGCCTTTTCTGTTCTCTGAGAAAGGTCCCCTAGGTGATGCTGGGGGTTGATACTTGTCTAAACTTAACAGTCTTTTAAGGAGAACAGACCTGGGCCTCAGGCAGACAACATAAGATTGTTTCCACTGCACTCAGCCTCTAGCCTCAGCAATACAAAGTCTCCTTTCAAAGTAAATGTATTTCAATTAGAAAGTATTTGTCTTCCTCCAGGGAAGCCACTAAGACAGAATGCAGGAGACTGAGTAGCTTATAAACAACAAAATTTCCTCACAGTTTTCAAAGCTGGGAGTGCAAGATCTAGCCATCACTGGTTTAATGTCTAAAGTGTGTTTCTTTCTGGAACAAGGCGCTGCCTTTCCATAGTGTCCTCCCAATATGGGAGGCTGAAAACACCCTTGGGATTTTTGTAAAGGCACTAACTCCCTTCAGGAGGGTGCCACTCACATAACCAAATCACCTTCCAGAGACCTGGGAGAGGCTACAAACAGGATCCAAATAGTATCAGGTAGAGAGCTCAGCAAGATGCATTGTAAGAAGTAAATTTTGCAATTGTGTGTTGTTAAACCTACTTCCTGCTCTAAGCTCCCCTTTTTGTTCTTTCCTCATATATCTTATAAGCTTCTGAGTTCTTGCCCACCTCACTGTTTTACAGCGCTGTTAATTTATTCAAGTAAAAATTTATTGATTGGAGTGAGCCATTGGGGGAGGTGAGAGGGGAGGGTGAGGGAGTGGGCAGAGGTGTCTCAAGATCAGTCTCCAGACATCAGTGCCTACATGCAGGCATGCTCCTTTGGCTTTCCTGCCAGAGTTACTGCCAGGCATGTTCATTACTTTCCCTGTTGCTGCCATAAAACACCCTGACAAAAGCAACTTGAGAGAGAAAGGCTCACGTTTACCGGGTTCACAGTTTAAAGTGTCAGTCCATCATATCGGGGAAGGAGTGGTGGCAGAACAGCAAAATGGCTAGTCACACTGCGCCCAGTCAAGCATAATGTGATGAATGCTGGGGCTTGGCTCATTCTGTCATCTCCCTATCTGTCACCTATCTATCTGTCATCTATCTTGGAAACAGGGGGCCTCATTGTATAGCCCTGGATGGCCTAGAACTCAAGATGGTGCCCCCAACTAACCTAATCAATAAAAGCCCACAAAGACAACCCTAAAGGCTGGTTCCCACATGATTCTAAGTACTATCAAGTTGACAGTCAGTATAAACCTTGACAATGGGACTAGCAATAACAAATTGAAAGTTCCCTGCACACAGTAGATGTTCAATAAATGCACATTATCATAAATGAGAAGAGGGTGGTTCTAAGCAAAATTGCAGAGTCCACGGCCTGTCTTGGCATAAAGAAGACTTGAATGTTCCCTAATTTCTTAGAGTCATCCTTTGTTTGTTTGTTTGTTTGTTTGTTTGTTTGTTGGTGGAGAGGTGAGGAGGCTCCCATGTAGCCCAGGCTGGCCTCAAGTCACTATGTAGTCCAAACTGAATTCCTGATTTTTCTGCCTCCCCCTGCCAAGTGCCGGGATTACAGGTGTGTGCCAGCACACCCAGATGCATCTCCTGTTTTCCATCTGCATCAGCAGCCTGGCCATGCCTGACACCATAGGGCAGGGTGAGGAAGGATTACCAGGGTCAAGCCAGGCACCTAACTCATGCTCAGGAAGTGGGAATTGGAATGAATTGCAATACCACTCTTTCTGTTTTGTTTGTTACAGAGTCTTGCTGTGTACCTCAAGCTGACTTACAACTCAGTCCAGGCTGGCATCAAAATCACATTTTTCCTCCTCAACCTCTTACTAGTACATCTGCCTGGCTTTTTAAAAATCATCATCATGTTTACTTATTTATTTAGAATATGTGTTAGTGTATGTTTTCATGTACACATGCATGTACCCTGCTGTGCATATGGAGATCAGAGGACAACTGTGGGAGTCAGTTCTCTCCTTTCACCATAAGTCCCAGGAATTAAACTCAGATCATCAGGCTTGTGGCAAATACCTTTACCTGCTGATCTAGCTAGCTGACATGGGTGTGCATGTGTGTGTGTGTGTTTATATGTTGTGTGTGTTAGAAATGTATAGGTAAAGCCTAAGATCCTATGAACATTTTCTAAGGCTACTGAGTCAGATCAAGCTATATTTTACATGCTTTCAACCATTCAGCAGAACAGCAGGCATCCAATGTTCCTTTGGGGAGGAATTATCAGTAACAGTGTCATTTAGTACACTTTTCTTAGGTTCAGTTTTGGGTTGTTCTTGGCTGTCCTGTAGACCAGGCTGACCTCAAACTCGCAGAGATCCACCTGTCTCTGCCTTCCAGAATGCTGGGGTTAAAGGGGTGCACCACTCCCGCCACCCCTTTCCTGGCTGTGTTTCTTTTTCGTATCTTGTCACACTGACTGAAATCTAGTGCCAAAGTAAGCAACAGTAGTGACAGTCTTTTCACTGTTGAGCAGGAGTTTGGCATTGAGCTTTTCATCTTCCTATCTCCTTCATTCCCTCCCTCTCATTCTTTCTTTCTTTCTTCCTCCCTCCCTCCCTTCCCTTTCTGTTCTGAAACAGGGTCTCATGTAGCTAGACTGAAACTTTCTACATAGTCCAAGATGACCTTGAACTTCTAACCCTTCTTCCTCTATCTCTGGACTACTGGGTGCAGGTGTGTACCACCAAGCCCAGTTTATCCGGTGCTGGGGTTTGAACGCAGGGCCTCCTGCCTATAAGCACTCTACCAACCCCAGCTACACTGCTGTCCTACGGAGGTTTTGCTCAAACGTCCTTTAACAAGTTGAGGTGCCTTTTAATTCTTAGCTCTTTGGTTGCTTTTGGTTTTGGATTTTGCTTTGGGGTTATATTTTTCTTTGTTTTCTATTGTTATTGTGTGTATGTGCACACAGTATGAGCACCATAGTATGTGTGTGGAAGTCACAGGACAACTTTTTGGAGTCAGATCCTGCCTTGCACCTTTATGTGGATTCTAGGGATGTAACTTAGGCTCTCAGCACTTTGTCTGGTGAGCCATCTCGCCAGCCCTCCTTATTTGTTCTGTGTTGGTTTGAGACAGATCTCATGTAGCCCAGGCTCACCTCTAACTTACTATAGAAAAAAATGACCTTGAACTCCTAGGTTCCAGGTCTGGGCTCCCACCTCCAACTTCAATACTTAGCTTGTTGAGTGTTTTTATCATGAAGTCACATTGCATTATGCCAAATGTTTTTCTTTTTTCTGTATTTATTGAGGTGACCCAGAAGGATCCATTATTACTGGTATCTTCTACCAAGCTATTCGGTGCACACTTGAGCGTATCTACTTTCCATCTGCCCCCTTTCCACTTGGTAGAATCACTCCACTGATTCTAACAGCATAAGTGACCCTATCTAACCCTTTTCTCCAGCTGCATGGTGACATGCAAAGAGATCATTGTGTGCTGGACTCAGTTTGTATATCAGCATACCTGGTATGCTGTTGATGTGTGTAAGATGCTTTCAAATACAGAGATGTTGAGTGTTGCCATTAAGGCCCTGTAGATAGGATAATGTCACAGGAGTTGCTGAGTCTCGGAGTATCCTGAGCCTAGTCATGGAAATCAGGAATGTTGCTTTTCCTCTGGGAAGTAAGTGCTTTGAGGCCCTGGAACATGCATGTGTACATGAAGGCAGTATGCAGCATGTGGCATGGTGGTCACTTTGCCAGCGGTGCTCCCTGGTCCTTGAAGAAACGTTCATTGGGCTCCATGTCAGCTGGACACTGGGAAATGAGGCAGGGCCACATGCAGTCCATTACATTGGCCTGTTCATACTGGCATTGTCCTTGCATTCTCCTCCTAATGTGTCTCTGGTCCAGCAGGTCTCAAACCTGAACAAACATCCAAGCGACACCAGGGAACCTGGAGCTGTCCAGGCTGCACTGAGAGAGACTTCTAGTCAGAGATCAGAGCCTTTGATATATACAAAGAGTTTCAGAGATGGAAAGGAATGGACGGGCAGAGAACTGGTGCAGCTGGAAATCCAGGTGCAGTAGCACTCCCTAACCTTGCTGTACCCTCCTCTCCCCAGGTTACAACCATCCGGCTCTGACGAAGCTTGTCCAACAGCCTCAGAATGCGGTAGGTCTCCCTGATGTTCCAAATAAGGGCAGAGCTCATGGCCAGATTCGCTGGGCATCTTTAGGCATGCTTCATTTGCAGCACTCACCTGTTTGCTGAGCTTGTGCCCTGATCAGGCACTCGGATGCCTTGGAGAGGTACTGGTTACTTTTCCTCAGTGTGATGTAGAGTCACCTGAGAAACAGCAAACCCCAGGAGAGGAAATGCCTCCATCTGATTGTCCTGTGGGTGTGTCTATGAGACATTTTCTTGATTACTGACAGATGTGAGAGGGCCCAGTTCTCTGTGGGCAGAGGCACCCCTGGGCAGTGTTCCTAGGTTGTTTAAGAAAGCAAGCTGAGAGGCTGAGGGGCTGGAGAGATGGCTCAGATGTTAAGAGCACTGGCTGTTCTTCCAAAGGTCCTGAGTTCAAGTCCTAACAACCACATGGTGGCTCACTAACCATCTATAATGAGAGCTTGTACCCCTTCTGGCCTGCAGACATACATGCAGGCAAAAAACTGAAAATATATAGATAAATTTTTAAAAAGAGAAGAAGAAAGAAGGATGAGGGGCTAGAGAGATGGTTTAATAATTAAGAGGACTTGTCGTTCTTGCAGAGGACCTGGCTCGGGCTTCCAACACCCACATGGCAGCTCACAAGCAACTATAACTACAGTGCTAGGGTATTCAGTACCTCTCCTGACCTCCTCAGGCTCCTGTATGCATGTGGTACACATAAATACACTTGGGCACACACATAAAATAAAACAATTTTGTTGCAAAAAAAGAACCTGAGCAACATGCCAGTGAGCCGTGGTTCCTCCATGGTTTCTGTTTCACTTCCTGCGTCCAGGTTCCTGCCCTGAGCTCCTGCACTGGCTTCCCTCAGTAATGGACTGTACCCTGGAAGCCAAACAAGCCTTCCTTGTCCACAGATGTTTAGTCATGGTATTTATCACAGTGACAGAACATAACTGGGACAATGAGAAAAACTCCCATGGAGACAGTCACTTAACCTCATACATCAGTTGAGAATTGTAACCACATTTAGGCTAGAGTCAAGGGCACAGTGCTGTGTAGGCATAAGACAATGATGATGGTTAACATATATGAACAATGTAGTATGTGACAAATACTATGTTCAGCTCCTTAAGATTTTTATTTTTATTTGCATGTCTGAATGTGCACTATATGCACGCAGTACTTGCATGCAGAAGAGGCATCAGATCTCCAGGAATAGGAGTTACAGGCTGCTGTGTGAAGCCTGATACGGATGCTGGGAACCAAACCCAGGTCTTTTGCAAGAGCAGCAAATGCTCTTAACCTTGAGACAGCTCTACAGTCCCTCTTTTAAATGTACTACTATCAAACTTTAATACATGTATATGTTGTATGTTGAGCCCATCCTCCGCCCCAATAGCCATCTGTATGGACTATACTTAATGACTGCGGTGTGTCCATCCAACCCTGAATGATGACATGGAGACATGTCTATTTGTAATAGCTTTAGGCCTTAGCTTTCTGTTGTTCCCAACTAGTTCCCAATCTTATAACCTATATTTAATCTATGTTCTGCCACACGGTTCTTTACCTCTCCTTAGTTTCTCACAGTCCAGCTTCTTCCATGCCTTATAGGTGAATCTCTTCACACCTCTTTCTCTCTCAGAATTCCTGTTTCTCCAAAAGTCCTGCCTATTTTCTCCTGCCTTTGCTATAGGCCTTTCAGCTCTTTAGTCAACCAATCAGAAGGTGATGGAGAACAATGTTTACAAAACATTGAGACAGGTGATGATTAGCAATACCCAAGTCCAGTCTGTACTCAGCTCTCCGCTGGTACAGAAACCAGCATTTTAATATTCAAGGACAACCTTTACACAGCTCACAGAACACCACTCCAGTGGGGAAGGGAGTTTAAAGAGACATGAAGGAGGAGAAGCTATGGGGTGACAAGCCAGTGAAAGCGAGGCATGCTTGAGGGAAAAAGACATGAGCAGAGTCAGCACTGGGCAGGATTCGAGTAGGACCAGAGCAGCAATACAGTTCACATCACCTTTGTCCTAGGTTGGTTCCTGTGGCTGTGAAAAACACAAACAAACAGAAAACCCCGGCATGGAGGAGGAGAGTGTTTATTTGGCTTAAAATTACCATCCATCACTAACAGAGTCAGGGTAAAACATGGAGGCAGGAACTGAAGCAATGCTGCTTACTAGCTTGCTCCTCGTAGCTTGCTCAACCCAGGACCACCAGCCCAGGGATGTCCCGCCCCTGTCCCATCAAGCATTAATCATGGAAATGTCCCATAGACATGCCCACAGGCCAGTGTGACAGAGGCAATGCCTCAACTGGGGCTCCCCCTTCTCAGAGAAGTATAGGTGTGTGTCAAGCTGACAGAAACCACCCAGTTCAACCTTCAGTCGGTTGTCTCAGTCTTAGTATTGATGGTGTTTAGGTCCAGGTCATGTTGTCCGGGCCTCCTGTCATGGCAAAACATGTCTTAGAAATGCCTGCATTTTCTCTGGTGGGTACAGTGACCTTGCTTGAGAAGTCCCATGGTAGAAGAGCTATCCTGGGCATGGTGGGAAGCCATGACCCTGAGGTTCAACACACGAGGAGACCTGTGTCTACCCTCAGTGTCCCTTCTTGGTGTACTCTGTGAATCTGTCGAAGAAGCCTATTGCTGCCCTTGTTTGTCCTTTTAAGGATCATTTTTAGATGTCATTTTCCAGAGGGTGAGGAATGTCACTCAGTTGTCAAAGTGCCCAGTATGCAGGAGCCTGGAGTTCTATCCACACCACTTAATGAAAGTGGAGGTGGTGGTGAATATCAATAATTCCAACACTCAAGAAATGGAAGCAGGAGGATCAGACTCCAGGGGCACCCTCATTTCTATAAGGAATTTGAGACCAGAATGGGCTACGTGAGGTCCTGTATGAAAATGAAATAATAATAATAGAAATTTCACTTTCCTATTGGTTCTGCCACCATGCACTTTTGATACTGTTACATGTTCATTTTCAATTACTATGCTAACAGAAGGCCACAGATTTGGTTTAAAATAATATCTAAGAACTTCCTATAATCCAAGCACTCTGGAGGCTGAGGCAAGAGAGGATCAGGAGTTCAGGTTCAGCCTCACCTTTGAAGCCAGCCTGGGATATACGAGACCCTGTCTCAACTACAAACTCAGAGCAGTACCTGTACATGGCCTCTGCTTCAGGCCAAGGGTCTGTTGAGCCCAGCTATGGACTCTGCTCCTAGGGCCAGGCCTCCCAGCCTTCCACCTGGAGGCTCATTCAGGCTTTTGGCAGATTCCTTTCCTCTTGGTCTCCTTGCAGCTTCCGTCACCACCTGCAGAAGTAGTTTTGTCCTCTTCTTCTGCTCCTGTAGTCTGACTGGGCCCAGAGGGAAAAACAGAACCATCTCCCAAGCAAGCCCATTAGGAGCCTTCATGACAACTTCTGGTGACAGGCATAGTCCTGAGGGTAGCAGGAATATCTGGAGATCTGGCATCCCGTGGTTGCTCCTGCAGTTTCAGATATGCTGAACAGGTACCACAACAAGTCTGTGCTATACAGCAGGATGTGATATGCTTCACCCTGCATTGAGAACGAAAGAATAGGGACAGGGATCAGACCAGGTCCAAAAGAGACAGACCCTGGCCCTTTCTCCTAAAAGACCCCTGTGTCTGTCCTCTTCCCTGCCCCATGAATGGAATCGTTTCTCATGTACTCCTTATCCTGTCTGATTATTTTTCTCAAAAGATCATGTAGCCATCCATCCTCATTCATCCTCTTGTGGGCAGGAGACCATCCATTCCAGTGGTTTCCTGCAGTTACTTGTGTGAATATACTATGGCCAGCTTGTGTTCCTCCTGAGGAGAGTTCTACTTTGGGACTCCCGGGAAGATGGCTGCTTAGATGATGGCGCCTGTGTCCTTTGTGGGGTCTACCTGTGTCTCTCGCTGATACAGAGCTAGCAACAGAGCTGTGACCATGGTGGGTGTTCATGTTCTACTTCTTCAGATCCTGCCAGTTGGCAAACTTACTGACTTGATTTCCTTTCCCACCAGCATCAGGGTGAGGCAGGGTCTCCATCGCTCCATGTCCTATCAACACTTAGTGAATGTGAGGTTTTTGTGTGACTCAGAGGAGGACACCTTGTCTATGCATGATGGGAAGCTTGATCCCTGAAGGAAACCAGGGGTCCAAAAAAGCCCAGACCTAGTCAAGAACTGAACTGCACTCTTGCCTGTGCTGGTGGGGTAGAACACTCTTGGTAGAGTTCACCTGGCATGCACAAAGCCCTAGGTTTAATCGCAAGCACTGCATACACTGTGTGTGGATGTGAATGACGCTAATTCCAGCCCTCGGGAGGTAGATGCCATGCTACAGAAGTTCCAGGCCATCATAAACTATATGACAAGTTCAAGGCTAGCCTAGGCTACAAAAGACCCTGTTCCAAAAAAGATTTTAAATCCTTTTAAACCCAGAATTGAAGCTTTTCTGAAAGAGGCATGATCAGTGGGCATGAGAGGACCTGCCTGTCCAGGAGTAACAAGAGGACAGTCTGAGCAGGTACCAAGGGGATCCTGAGGAAGTGGCCAATGAAGCCAGAGGCTCAGGGGGTGTGTTTACAATCAAAGCTGCTTTGTTTCAAAACTTGTGGGGATCCCAGATGCCTTGGCAGCTGGTGCTGAAAGAATGTGTCAACAAACATGTCACACATATCTGCAGTGTCAGCTGCCTGTGGAGGCAGTCTTCCCAACAGAGTGGGGCATGAAGACCCAAGGGTTCTGATCCTTGCAATGACGTCCTCCTGTTCTCCCAGGAACCTTCCTTGCTTCCCCACATACCTGCCACATCTTACCCAGGCAAGAGCTGGTCCTCACCTTCACCTCCACACTGGGAGACATGGTCCAGTTGCTATGGTACCCCTGTCTTCCATCTAGCTTTTCAAAGCTGGAATTACAGATGATCCACCAAGCCCACCAAGTGTTTACTTGGGTTTTGGTCCTCATGCTCACCCAACAAGAATTTTACCCACTGAGTCATCTCCCCCAGACCACACCTGGCTTCTTCTCCAACCCTCCTGGGTCACACTGATACCACCGTGAAAGTCCATCCTGGTGATTTCATGTCACTGCAGAAATAGGTACCTTGAATCTATCTGGGCTCCAGTGCTAGGGCCATCTCATAATCTCCCCTACACTGTGCACTGTGGTTGGACGTACATGGACGTGGTCACACTGCCATGAGTAACAGCTGCAGTCTGATCTCCCCACACCTGGGATGGATGGCACACAGCGAAACATGTAAAACACTCAGCAGTCTGTGACTTCCTGGCCATTCTACTGTTCCTCAAGCCTGAGCTCTGCTCTTTCCCTATGCCTTCTCTTCTCAAGGCTCTCTATCAGTACCTGGCAAGAGGCACCCGCGTTGGCAGATGAAGACCCTGAACTTCAGAGCTGTTAAGTGATTTGCCTAAGGCTACACAGCCAAAGCTAGCTCTCCCTTTTCTGAACTTTAAGGCGGGCAAGCCTTCTGGAAACCCGTCCTCATTTGATTCTGCGGCCATGTGTCCCAGATATCTTCTGTTCTTAATGTCACGCTTTATCGAGCAAGAACACCACCCCCACATCTTTTCTGAGCCCAGATAGGCAACCAGGCTGCCAGCTTGCCTGTCTCTCTCTGGAGGCCTTTTCCCTGCAGCCCATGGCAGCAGTTTGCACCCACCCTGTTCTCATCATGTCCCTGATTCCTCACAGGCCTCATGAGCAAGTCAGAGCCTGGAGGAAATGCTTTTTAAGGCCCTGACAACAGAGCAAGGTCTCCGGTTGTGTCGAGCCAATGTGCATTAGCTAATGCTAATGCTAACCCAGCATTAGCAATTCTGAGCAGAGGTGCTGGAGTGCCTATCCCAGAATGCCATCAGAAGCCAGCAAACCCACAATGGAGGCATGTCTGTGTGTCTTGGAATAAGTTTCCTGACCTCTCTGGTCCTCAGCAGTGAAGAAAAGTTCATTTCATACTTCTCATCCTTCCTGCCCCCTCTGTGTCTCATAGGCCCACCAAGGAAGGGGTAACAAAGCAGGAAAAGCAATAGATGTTTGAATCTGCGTCTCCCTCCATTTCTACCAGTCCAAGCCACATCCTAAAGGCACCAGGAGCCAGGGTCTCCCTGTCCCGAGTCTCCCACAGCAAAGCAATGGCACTGTTCAGATTTGACCTTATTATCTGATCAGAGGGATGAGTCTGAGACATCCCCACATCCCAGTGAATCTCTACTTGCTTGTTTTGGTTTGTTTGTTTTTGAGACAGGGTCTCCTATGATCTAGACTGGTCTCAGCCTCCCTGCGTAGCTAAGGACAGCCTTGAGTTTCTGAGCATTCTGCCTCCACTTCCCATATGCTTGTAATTGCTGCCATGAGCCACCCTACTAGGTTTCTACAGTTCTGGAGGTAGAACCCAGGGCTTTGTGCATAGTAGATGAGCATTCTACCAGCAGAGAGATATCCTCAGACTAGGCTGGCCTTGAACTTGATAGGAAGCTATGCCACACCCTGCCCGATCCCTACTTTTTATAATAAATGTTCTTAATCATAGCAAGAGAATACTTTTTGATTTTCAGACAAACTGCAAAGGTAGTTCCTGTGTCCTCTCTCTAGCTGCCCCTGAAGCTAAGGCCATTTGCCAAACGATGCATGCAAGTAAACACTGATCAGAGCCAAGCCATCAATTTTCCCAGTATTTTCCTTTTGTGGTGTGTCCTAGAATCCAAGCCAAGGTGCCAAGCTGCATTTAGTGTGATCTCTTTCATAACTCAGGCCCACTTCCGCAGTCCCTGCTGGTGTGTGTCAGGGGTGAATCCCCAGGACAGCTCTGCTCTTAGCCCACCGGCAGGTGTGTTTGGTTGTGAGCATGAGGGCCAACTCCAGCACCAAGACGAGGAAGGGACTGCAGCTCCCAGTCAACCTCCAGCTGCTTCCTCAACTTCCCATTCTGAGAGCCCAGAGTGCCTTGTTTTGTCTTGAAAACTGGATCTATTCTGAATCTTCTGGCTTTGTACAGTATGCCACTAACCCTACCCAATACCCTAACTCAGCGGTTCTCAACCTTCCCAATGCTGTTACCCTCTAATGCAGCCTCTCTTGTTGTAGTGACCCCCAACCATACAATTATTTTTGCTGCTACTTCATAACTCTAAGTGTGCTACTTTTATGACTCCTAACGTAACTATCTGTCTTAGGCAACCTACAGGTTGAGAACCACTGCTCATCTTAAGGATGTGGAAAGGCCCTGCCCAGTGACTTCCAGGGAGGAGGTGGCCAGATGCTCCATGCTTCCTCCCTGGCCTCACTGTTGCATGCTCTCTGGGATCATGCCCTACTGATGGGTGGGGCAAGGAGGGAGGCCACAGTTACGAAGTCACCATCACCTAGTTCCCCTGTGAACAAAGATGGGCACAACTTCTCTCTGTTTTAAAGATAAAGTCGTTGAGGCTTTAAGTTATTTACCCTTAATAGCTTTAGCTTTGTTTTGCTTGGGGATATTTCAGACAGGGTCTCATGTAGTCTCAATTTGTAGGTGAGAATGACCTTGAATTTTTGATCCCCCTGCCTCCATCTCCCCAGTTCTGGGGTTACATATGTGTGCCAGCACACCTGACCTATTCACTGTAGAGGATGGAACCCAGAGCTTCCTACACAGTAGGCAAAAGCTCGACCTCCTGACCTTTGGTCCAGCCCCTGAAGGTATGTTAATAAGATTTTACTCTTAAAGGCACTTGCCTAGCTTAGGACCTTGCACTTCTATCCCTCAGGCAGAGGCCATTTGAAGCTAAAATTTTATTAGAACTAGAAAGTCAATGCACATTTCCCTTTCCTTTGGAAATGTGTTTGTGCCATCTTCCTTACCCCTGTGGTCCAGCTCAGCAGAGACAGAGCAGGAGAGAGCAGGACAGGATGGGACAGGGAGGAACAGACTCATCTTTGGACAAACAGGTTGATCTCAGTCCTTACCGGAGCCCCTCATTTCTCAGATGTGAGAGCAAACATCAGTTCAGCACTAACTCACACTGTCGATTTTTTTACAGAGGGAATTAATTCTCTTGGACCCATGTCTATCAGAATGGGGCAGTAGGAGAGGGGAATAGATTGACACAAAGATGCCGCAAAGATGCTTGTGGTGCTCTGGCTTTTAGCCAGCTTCACCAATACACCTCCATTCTATTTAGAAGTTCCACAACTGTAGTGTGTGTGTGTGTGTGTGTGTGTGTGTGTGTGTGTGTGTGCGCCCATGCTCAGGGGTGCATGTGCTATAGTACACAAAGTGTGGAGGCCAGAGGGCAATCTCAGGTGTTAGTCTTGTCTTGCTTGAGACATAAACTCTTGTTCCCTCCCCGATGAGCACTCCAGGCTGGCTGGCCCAAGCTTCCTCGGATTCTGCCATCTCTGCTTCTCATCCTGACATGGGGACACTGGGGTTACAGACACTCACTACCACATCCAACTCTACGTTAGTTCTGGGGATCAGAACTCAGGTCCTCACACTTATGCGGTACTTTACCCACCAAGCCAGCTCTCCAGTCCCTGCCTTTTAGTGCCTTTAAAAATAATTAAAGTGTATTAGTGAATTCCAGCTAGTGCTATGTGAAACTTTGTCTCCCTAAAATACCAATGAGCCTACAGTGCCACAAAGAGCCTATTTGACCTCTCAACCATATAAAGGTGCCATGCGGAAGAAGACCTGGGCGGGAGCCCAAGAGCTGACACATTTGCCTGCTGTCCTTTCCAGAGCACGTTCATCAACAGACCTGCCCTGGGCATCCTGCCTCCAGAGAACTTTGTGGATAAGCTCCGAGAGTCCCTTATGTCGGTAAGTTTGAGGGATGAGCCCTTCCATGTTTGTAGTCCCACCTCCACCTTTCGGCCTGTCTGTGTGTCCTCAGCAGTGGCCCTGGCACGAGCTGGAAAGAATGAAATCCATAGCCAGGAAGGATGAGTGGGTAGGTGGCAGCAGCTTCAGTAACTGTCTGGCCATATATAATGCCAGTACTCGGGGAGGCAGAGGCAGGCAGATCTCTGTGAGTTTGAGGCCAGCATGGTCTACAAAGCGAGTCCAGGACAGCCAGGGCTACACAGTGAAACCCTGTCTCAAAAAACAAAAAAGAAAGAAAGAAAGAAAGAAAGAAAGAAAGAAAGAAAGAAAGAAAGAAAGAAAGAAAGAAAGAAAAAGAAAAGAGTCCATGTCAGAGACAGTCCCTGTTCCCCTTACTAGGTAATGCACATTGAAATTGAACTGCCATGGGCTACGTCTGAGCAGGGGGGTCTAGGTCCTTTCCATGAGTGGTCTGGATAAGAGGGAGGGAGGGTGGGACTGGGGGAAGATGAGGGATAGGGATACAGCTAGGCTACAAAGTGAATAAATTGTAATAAATAATACATTTTTAAAAAGAAGACACAGACTAAATGAGCAACTTTTTACTTGGTTGAAAGAACCAAGTAAATAGAGAGAGAGAGAGAGAGAGAGAGAGAGAGAGTAAAAAGGGTCTCATGTAGCCCACAATGGCCTCAAATGAATGGCCTATGTAGCCCAGGCTTGTCTCAAATTCAGTATGGGGATAGCCTTGAATGGATCTTCTTGAATCTATTCTTATTGCAGGCGTGTACCACCACACCCATTTTTGTACAGGGCTGGGAATCTGAACCCACAGCTTGTGCGGACTAGGCAAGTGCTCTACCATATCTCTAGCCCTCAAGAAGATTTTCAGTTTTTCTTTTGAAGAAAAGAAGGGGTTGTGTGTGTTGAATAAAGGGCATCCTGGGGAAATTTGTACGTGTCCTATGATGAGCACTTGGCATGAGGGATTTGGTCCTCCATGGACTCTTCTTCAGTTCTTCTTGCCGAAAGAACTAAAGTCATTGAGAACCCTAGCTTACCATCTTGGAAGTCTGGGAGACCCAGAGAGGACTGCTATTTTCACACACACACACACACACACACACACACACACACACACACACACACCCCTTCTCTTTTAATTGAGACACAGTCTCACCGTGTGGTTCCAGCTAGTACTGCGATGGACAGGCGTACACAGCCACACTGGGCTGGGCTCTGCCAGAGCGTCTCTTGCCTTCTTTCCTCTATCCTGATCTCAACAATCTTCCTGGGCTCCTTCTGTCCACCCTGGAAAAGTCTGAGCTCACCCTTCTAACTTGCTTTTCCTGGCGTGCCCCTCCTTCCCTCCCTCAACCTTCTACCAATGCTGGGTGATTCAGCTCCAGGAACAGAAATGGTGTCCATGTTATTCATAGAGGCCTCTCTCTGCAGGTGGCACCCAAAGGCATGTCCCAGCTCATCACCATGGCCTGTGGCTCCTGCTCCAATGAGAACGCATTCAAGACCATCTTCATGTGGTACCGGGTGAGCTTTGGGGCAGGAACACCCACACTGACTCAGCACCACACTGACACACACCCCCAGGATGTTCAACTTGGATATAATCTAGAGAGAGCTTGACTGGAGCTTTCCCAACATCCAAGTGTGAGGTGGCACAAAGGGCTGAGGCTCTGTGTCAATGCAGTTATGTTACTGGAGCTAGTAGGATAGAGCCTAACAAGCCAGGCTTAGCCACCTGTCCTCCAGAGGCCAATTAAAGCAGCAAATTAATAGTTAAAAGGAAAAAAATCAATTTATTCAATGTGGCCACCTTGGGAAGAGGGCCAAATAAAGAGATCTAGTCACACTCCAAGTCTGTCTTCCAGGTCCAGACATGAGACTTAGGTTTAAGTAGAAGGGCAGAGAACTAAATAAGGAAGCAGTCCTGATCAGGGCCTGGACCCACTCACCCCACCCCCACGGCTGCTATTGTCTTAGCTCCAGTCTCTCCTGGAAGGTTCTGATAGTTTATAAATCCTTCTCAAGGAGACAAGAGCCCCCTCTTTTGTCCCAAGGAGACAATTGCCTCTTGGGCTTCAGCCTTTTTTTCTCACAACCTGAGACCCTAGGGGGAATTTCAGTTTCTTGGGGGTCAATTGTTTCAGTAGCCTGATAGCCAAAGCTCTTCATTCCTGCCACAAGGGGTACAGTCGTGTTTTTTTCCTGCCGTAAGTCGGCCCATCTCAACAAACCCTGGTTACTGCTGACAAAATATTAATAGATCAGAAAGCAACACTTGCATCTATTTCATTGCAAGCTCAGTTAGTGCCTTGTATGTATCTAGACATGTCATGCTAGAACATTAAGTTAGCTCTTAAAAAAACACTCTAGTTGTCTGGATTAAGCATCACCTTGGTAGGGGAGGGATGCCTCTTTGACCCCAGCATGTCTCTGTTCTGTTTTGGCAGAGTAAGGAACGAGGTCAGAGAGGTTTCTCAAAAGAGGAGCTGGAGACCTGCATGATTAACCAGGTAGGTGCAGAGCTGGAGAGATGGCTCAGCAAAGGTGCCTAGTTCCAAGCCTGGCAGCCTGAGTTCAATCCTGGGAACACACACACACACACACACACATAGGAATCCACATGTACACAACACATAATGTAATTATCTTGTAGATGTAGATGGGCCTGCTGCCTCACCCATTTGGGGACCTGCCTAGCCCCCTCATGCTGCCACTAATTGAGTGACCCCCATCCTTCTGAATTAGGATGAGTACCCAACCTTTGCCACCTGGAGTTTATTTCCTGATACAAGGGCTGAGTCTGTTTCTAATTAGCTATTAGTTTTCCAGAACAACTTCCTGAGTCTGGCAGTCTACAGAAACCATGAATGTCTGCTCCAGTCTAGAACAATCCAAACCGTCCACACAAATGTCTACACTAGGGCTGGAGAGATGGCTCAGAGGTTAAGAGCACTGGCGGCTCTTCCAGTGGTCCTGAGTTCAATTCCCAGCAACCACATGGTGGCTCACAAACATCTATAATGAGATCTGGTGCCCTCTTCTGGCTTGCAGGTGTAAATGGAGACAGAATATTGTGTACATAATAAATAAATAAATCTTTTTTTTTAATGTCTACACTAGTGTTTATACCATTGGTGTTTATAGTAATTACAACCAGTAAGGGTTGGATATCACCTATTCTGACCCATAATGCAGAAAGATCACTTAACTGTAGGGCTCCTGAGCTGAGAAAGCATGCTACAGATGGGGTTCATCTTGATGTCCAAGGGCAGCTTGGTCTATCAACAGTTTTAGACCTCATTTCTCAGATTTAGTAGCTCCATCAAAGTGTACCTACTAATGTGTGTCTGTTGCCATTTTGTTGTGTTGCTGTATTTTGTTTTATGGGACAGTTCTCAGGTAGCCCTGGCTGACCTGAAGCCTGAAGGCTTCAGATTTGCAGAGATCCCTCTGTATCTGCCTTTTGAGTGTCGTGGGATTACAACCGAGGGCCACCATCCTGGCTTGATTTATCTGTTACCTTTACAATCAGGAGGCAAACAGGAAATAGTGATGAGAGTATTCTAGGATGTGTGGGAGGTGGTCATGGAGCTTTTCTCAGGGAGAATGCTGCAGGGACCTCCAACCTCCAGAGCCAGGACTGAGGCATCTGAGGAGGCTGAAATCAGAGCCTATTAGGGTTCGCTTAGTGGATAGAGGGTAAAAAAAGCAAACAACTATGGTGCACACCTTTAACCCCAGCACCCGGGAAGCAGAGGCAGGTGGATCTCTGTGAGTTCGAGGCCAGCCTGACCTGCAAAACAAGTCTAGGACAGCCAGGGCTCTTACATACAGAAACCCTGTCAAAAAAAGAAAAAGAGAGAGAGAGAGAGAGAAAGAAAAAAAGAACTTAAACAGTGAGGTTGGAGATATAGCCACTCCCATGGAACCCAGGCTCAGTTCCCAGCACCCATCTATAACTCCAGTCCCAGGGAATTCGATTTCTTCTTCTGGCCTTGACAACAAGCCCCAAGGCAGTACACAGACAGGCAGACAAAACAAATAAGATTTTTAAAAAGAAAGTGAACAGTGGCCACCTCCTCATCTGCTTGGACCTGTGAAAGGCCTAAAAATGTATGCACTGGGTTCTTGAGCCTCTGGAACCCCTGGGGTTCCTCCTTCCCCGTGTGCCCTGGCCAACCTCTTCAGACACCTAGGTCATTTCTGGTACCTGTGCATTTCCAGTGAAAGCCACGTCTCAGCTCCTGGCTTAGAACAGCCTCACAGCACGAGGCTGTGGAAGCCAGGGCAGCCTGGGGCATGGGCAGGCTGGAGGAGCAGAGACGCCCCTTAAAACTAGGACATAAATCCACAGCCAGCCAGCAGGTGACTGGCGGTGCACACTGCCCCTGGCTGCTGCCAAGGAGAAAAAAATGTCACCCGGCCAGACCATTTGGAAAGCCAGAAGCTCAGACATTGATGTATAACTTGTTTGTTTTAAATCTGTAACTTTTAAACCTTCGGTAGAAAAGTGCAAACGAGACACCTGCAGTGTGGGTATAGACAGCTAAGATCTATACACAGCCGCACCCCTGCCCTGTCCGCACCCCAAGAAGAACCTCGGCTCTGATGGACACTGGCTTCCTCTGGGTCTACTGAGTAACATACAGCCCCCAGTGCTCATAATGGTGACTGGTACCTGCACTTTTTTTATTCCAGAGTCCTGGATGCCCAGACTACAGCATCCTTTCCTTCATGGGTGCTTTCCACGGGAGGACCATGGGTAAGGAGGGGCCAGTATGGTCCCAGAATGCTGCCTGTCACCACAGATGCTAATGAGCAGAGACAGAAGTTGAATCTTTAGGCTGCCTTGTATCTAGAAATAATATGTTAGTCTGAGAGGAAAAAGGGCGTGTGTGTGTGTGTGTGCACGCAGGTGTCCATTCCTCACTCCTATCCAGTCAGCATGTTTTACAAGGAGTAAGAACAAAGGTATCAGTCATTCCGAAGTTCAGTGTTGTCCTCTGATCAGGGTCAGCCTCCTCTCTGAGATTTTGGTATTTGCACACACACCCTTATCACCTCCTGAACTTTTCCCTCCTTATCTCTCCCTGGGCAACAGCATTCATATTTCTCAAGCCTACTGAGCCTTACAATCCTTCCATGCACCACCTAGGCCGAAGGTTAACTCAGAACAAACAAACTGTTGGCAGTGTACATAGTGGGCTATTGCAATGTGAACACTTAGAGCAACTGAAATGGCTCAGTGCATAATGGTTCTTGTCCCCAAACTTGCTGTCCTGAATTTGATCCCCAGAACCAACATGGTGGATGGACACTCCCATTAGTTGTTCACATGCATACTGGCACACTAACTCACAAAGATAGATAGATAGATAGATAGATAGATAGATAGATAGATAGATAGA
>NW_026588752.1:735405-736022 GCF_907164565.1 Psammomys obesus | reverse complement strand
AGATAGATAGATAGATAGATAGATAGATAGATAGATAGATAGATAGATAGATAGATAGATAGATAGATAGATAGATAGATGTAATTTTTAATCTTGAAAAAACATGGTGCTAGAAAGATGGCACTCAGTGGTTAAGAACACTTGTTGCTCTTGCAATGGACCTGGATTCAGTTCCTAGGCCCAACATGGCAATTCATAACCATCTATGACTCCAGGTCCAGGGAACCTGATGACTTCCTCCAGCCCACAGTCCACATACACACATACATACGTGCAAAACACTCAAACATGTAAAATAAAATATTTTAAGATAGTTTTGAAAAAATACTGTGTGCCTATAGATTCCTTTCTATAATATGAAACCACAAATGTACTCTTATAATATAGAATAGAAAGAAAGGTAGTGTAGGGGCTGAGAGTGCTCAATGCTCTTCTGGGGCCCTAAGTTTTGATTTTCAGCATCCTTGTCGGGTGGCTCACAACCGAACACAAGTTCAGGTCCACAAGGTAGCATGCCCTCTCCTGGCCTCCTCAGGTATTACACTTACATGGCATACATTCACACAGATGGTGTGTGTGTGTGTGTGTGTGTGTGTGTGTGTGTGTGTGTGTGTGTG
>NW_026588752.1:599105-735395 GCF_907164565.1 Psammomys obesus | reverse complement strand
GTGTGTGTGTGTGTGTGTGTGTGTGTGTGTGTGTGTGTGTGTGTGTGTACACATTGGTTAAATAACAACCACAGCATAGAATTTTAAAAATGCCTCATTTGTCCCTCCTGTATGGCTTGAATCAATTCTATTCAATTCCCTACAGAGAGGGGATGATTATGCCATTTGCAAATGTGGATTATGAGTCAGCAATGCCAAAAACTTTCCAAAGCCATTCGGTGACAGAGCAAGGATTTGAACCCTTGTCTTTCCTCTCCAGCAATTGGGTTTAATCTGAAATAAATCATAAAACAAACAAACACACACACACACAATCCAAAGGTTCTACATGTACAGGTCTGAAAAGTTCATCACACCCTCTTTTAAAACATTCCATGTTACTGTCCCAAGCCAAACATCTTCTTTTCTGTTTTGCTGGGCTCAGGTTGCTTAGCGACCACACACTCCAAAGCAATTCACAAGATTGACATCCCTTCTTTTGACTGGCCCATTGCTCCATTCCCCCGGCTGAAATATCCCCTGGAGGAGTTCGTGAAGGACAACCAGCAAGAGGAGGCCCGCTGCCTGGAGGAGGTAACCTGGGTCCCCACTGCCTCCCTTCATCTCCTTTTCTCTCCGGGTACTGAGTCTGAGCCCAGAAGAGGACAAATGCAGGACATGGATGGTGTTCTCCACGGAGGAAGTAAGGATGTACAGACCTCATGCTTCAAGAGTTCTGTAAGGGAAGAAACAAGAGGCACTGTTTTACTACCTAGCATTTATCCCCCACTTCTGGTACCAATTTCTCCACCATTTCATTGGGAACAAATTTAACTGACTCCAAAATAAGAGATAGTAGATTTATCTAAATAATATGGGTGTCTGGTGGGGGGAAAAAAGGTTCCATGGTCTAGTCCTGTGGTTGGCATTCTTTCTCTGATTTCTAGAGCTTTTAAGTTTCCTTGGAGGTCACACAAGGAAAGAATGAAGACTTGCAGTTTTTGCCTTCACACCTCCTTTTCTCCAGAAACAGCCCCTTTTAATCTGCCCCACAGAGGAAATGGAAAAGCATAGGAAGCGTTTTACTGCTGGAAATAACTGTATTTTCTATATTGGATTATTATTAGATCAATGCACTAATAACTCTGTTGGCTTTCCTCTTAAGCATGGCAGGGTTTTAGTCAATATTTATTAAACACCTACCAAGGTGCTAAGCAGGCTGCTGAGTAGTAGGTATTTAGCAGTAAATGAAAGAGGCAAGACCATGGGTCAAGGCTTGTAACATATGTCACATAGATAACCGTAGATTTCTTAGTTACCGTCGCTTTAAAAGTAAAAAGAGGAGAAGGGGTGGAATGAGGTTAGGAGAACACTTTCCAGACATTCACAAAGCCCTGGGCCCCACATAAAATCAGGTCCCAGCACTTAGCCAGTGGCCAGGAGGATCAGAAACTCAAGTTCAGTCTCAGCTTAGTGGTGAATTCAAGGCCATCCTGGAATGTATATAAGACCATGTCTTAATAAATAACTAGAAATCGATGAAGCTTATTTCAACATTACCTTTGTTTCTTGAGATAGTGTCAGACTGTAGGTGAGCCAGTCCTGGAGCTTACTACTTTGCACTTTCAGAACCCTCCAGTGCTGGGGTTCCAGGAGTGAGATGATAGCATTTTATTGAACCTGACATATCTAAAATACGGTCTCAACATGTAATTCATATTTTTGAAGTAGCAGTGAGACTGTTTTTCATATTAAGCCCCTGGAACACTGTGTTAGTTCAGCATAATGACTACTTCAGGTGTGGATTTGGCTTTTTAAAACACATATTAAACAGCTAATAAACTACCCAGTATTATTTGTTCATAGTCTATAAGATAATGCCCGTTTCAGAAGTAAAGTTCAAGAATGACCACCACTTGGGTACCTTTCCTGTGTACCATCATTGTTTGTTGATTCAATTGTTTAGTTCAGGTTCGTTTTATGACTCAGAGCAGTGTCACCCCAACCAGAGATATCTTATCACCCAGCCATAGCCAGGCTGAGTTTTCTGCCCATAACACACAGCCACAGTGGGGCCGTTTTCACCGCAGATAGATTTTGAAACAGCTTCTCAAATGAGCCCTCTATCGCAGTGTCCCCAAGAGCACACCAAGCAGTAACGACAGAGCGAGGGTAACAGTCATGGCGTGCTTAGAGTAGTGGCCACGCCTGCCTTTTCAGCAGGTTATTCTAATATCCACTTACAGAACTTGGCATAATGGCACAAGCTTGAAATCCCAGAATTTGGAGAATCTAGAGTACATGTCCACACTTGGTTTTACAGACAGGCAGTGGTGGTGCACACCTTTCATCCCAGCACTGAGGAGGCAGAAGCAGGCAGATCTCTCTGAGTTCAAAGCCAGCCTGGTCTATAAAGGGAGTTCCAGGACAGCCAGGGCTGTTACACTCGTTGGGAGGGGAGGTTTACTATATAGCCCTGGCTGGTCTAGAACTTACACTGCAGACCAGGCAGTCCTTGAACTCACAGAGTTTCACCTGCCCCTGCCTCCTGAGTGCTGGGATTGGGACTAAAGACAAGCACCACCAGACCAAGCACTCCATAGCGAATTTGAGGCCAGCCTGGGCTAGAGGTGTATCCACTTGCAGATCAAGGAAGGGAGCCTTCAGAAGGCTGAATTACTTGTCCCACAGGTGCTAGCCCCAATAACAGAGGAGCACATTCCTGTACATCGTGTGGCTCCTAACAGGTCCCACACGTCTCAGAGGAAATGCCACAGACACACTTCCAATATGATTCCAAGGGTCCACAGAGCCTCCCCACCCCATGCCCATCTACGGAATCTCCTCCTGTTCCGGAGCCTCTGTGAGCATCTATTTCCCTCCTGGGTTCTAGGTAGAGGATCTGATTGTGAAATATCGGAAAAAGAAGAGAACAGTGGCTGGAATCATCGTGGAACCCATCCAGTCCGAGGGTGGAGACAACCATGCATCAGATGACTTCTTTCGGAAGCTGAGAGACATCGCCAGGAAGGTTAGCGTGTGGGGATGAGGCTGCACAGGACCACAAGGGTTTCTGGGTTGCGTTCCCAGAGCAAAAAAAATGGCTCCATTACTGCCTTGGGGTCCATGAAAATTTACTGTGTGCAGAAACTGATTAGCCTTATTGAGGGCAGAAAAGTTGGGATTGGGACGAGGCGTGTGGCTCAATGGTAGAGCTTTACCTAGCATGTACAGGGCCTTGGATTCCATTTGAGGTTGGGGCAGGCTTGAATTGAGAGGCATGTGTGATTCTTATTTAAAATAATTTTGCTGAATCAGCCTCTGGGGCTGGAGTTATAGTTCAGTGGCAAAGCACCATGCACAAGGTTCTAACTTCAGTCCTCAGCACTGAAGAAAAATAAACATTGTTCGGTCAGAGCCTGAGGCAGGAAGGTTTACTACAGGCTCAAGGCTATGCTGGGTTATGTGGAGAGTTTAAGACCAGACTGGGTTATAGAGTGAGAACCTAACTAAACCAACAAACAAAACAAAATCAGCCTCCAAACTACTGGGGTTTTGTTTGTTTGATTGATTGGTTTTTGAATAATTTATTTATTTTATTTCATGCCTTTGAGTGTTTTGTCTGCATGTCTGTCTGTGAAGCACATGCATGCAGACCCCAGTAGGCAGCATCAGAGCCCCTGGCACTAGACTTGCAGATAGATGTGAGCTGCCATGTGGGTTCTGAGAATCAAACTAGGGTCCCATGGAAGAGCAGTCAGTGCTCTTAACCACTGAGCCATCTTTACAGCCTCAAAGCACTGTTTTAATGAGGTGTCTTAGTTAGGGTTTCTATTGCTGTGATGAAACACCATGACCAAAAAGCAAGTTGGGGAGGAAAGGGATTATTTGGCTTACACTTCCATATTTCTTTTCATCATCAAAGGAAGCCAGGACGGGATCTTGCACAGAGCAGAAACCGGGAGGCCAGAGCGATGTAGAGGCCATGGTGGGTGCTGCTTACTGGCTTGCTTCCCACGGCTTGCTCAGCCTATTTTCTTATGGAACTCAGGACAACCTGCCCAGGGACAGCACTATCCACAGTGGGCATGGCCCTTTCCCATAACTTACTAATTAAGAAGATGTGCTGCAGTCATATCTTATAGAGGCATTTTTCTCAATTAAGGTTCCCTCCTTGCAGATAACTCTAGTTTGTATGACAAGTTGACATAAGACCAGCCAGTACATTGGGACTTGTTCAATTAGGAGATCCCTGGAATGGCCTCAGCCTCCCTTCTCTTTCCAGAACTTGCCTTGTCCTTTAGTCTGCTGTGGTCTGTAGTGAGAAGGTGTCAAATGAGCAGTGTCAACATCCACTCGTTGTAACTGATAAGAAAAAAATAAAATTAAAAAAAAAAAAGATTTAAAAAAAAATCCACTCATTAGTCTAGAGGAATGGGCATTATTTTGCATGTATTAGCTTTTTATCAGTGTAATCAAATACTTAAAGAGTAAGCACCCAAGGAAAGATTCACTTTTCTCCATTTCAGAGGGTTCAGTCCATAATCATTTGCCCCACATGCTTGGGCATATCACCAAATGTGATATGTGGAGCATAAATGTGACAGTGGAGATCGATTCACATCATAGCTGACAGGAAACAGACATTGAAACAGGAGGTGGCCAAGAGATACCCTCTGAGACCCATCTCCCACTGAGCTCCTTGCTCCATCTAGATCCTCCCTTCTAAACTTTCCACTAGGTGCTTCCTGGTAGCCCCATGGCAGGAGACCTAATGCTCAGCACAGGAACCCATGGGGGCTCCCATGGGGGGAGCGGAGGAGTTTATATTCACATGGCAACAGGTGTATGCCCAAGGGTCACATCAAACCAGTCAGTTCACAGATAAGGAACACGGGACATGAGCCAGGTTACACACATAGGGAACTAGTGGATCTAGGTAATGCAGAGAACACGGCAGCTGGTACAGCTTCAGGCTTGCACACAGCGCCTCCTGAGGCAGTCATGCCAGGACTGCAGCCACACGCAGCACGCTCTCAGGTGGTGGGAGCAGTGTGGGATGTTCTGATTTTCTTCCATCTGGGCAGTTCTAGGGCATGTTCAGATGCAGCTATGATCCAAACTGTTCTGTTTTCTCTGCATAGCTGAGGAACAGGGCTTGACTTCACAGTTTAGAACACAAGTGTGAGGCACACGGCTGAGCTCCAGCTTGGGGGGAAGGGTTCCCTGGATCCAGGCTTACAAGTGTTTGTTTTTCCCTCCCCTGTTTTTCTTGGAACAGCATGGCTGTGCCTTCTTAGTGGATGAAGTTCAGACTGGAGGAGGCTGTACAGGCAAGTTCTGGGCCCACGAGCACTGGGGCTTGGATGACCCAGCCGATGTAATGTCATTCAGCAAGAAGATGATGACTGGGGGCTTCTTCCACAAGGAGGAGTTCCGGCCAAGCGCTGTGAGTGTTCCAAGCTTTGTTCATAGCACATGACTGGTTCCCTGAACCAAGGGGCCTTGTGGGTGGCACAGAAGTTTTCCTTTGGTGTCACATGTAATAATAATGGCAATAGCTACCACTGTAGAGTGGGCACCTTATCTGTACCTTATCTGTATCTATCTATTTCTGGTGGTCCTTTAATTCACACTACAATCTAACCTTGTATTATCTTTGTAATGCTTTACTAATGGAAGGCCAGATGCAGAGGCTAAATAAGCCTCTGCCATAGTTACTTTCCTCATTGCCATAACCCAGTACCTGACAAGAACATCTTAAGGAAGAGTTTGTTGGGCTTACAGTCTGAAGGGATGTAATCCAACATGACAGGAGACATGAGATGACATGAGACAGGGAGCAGGAGATGACAAGCCACATTGCACCTGTAGCCAGGAAACAGAAATGGGGATGGAGTTGGGTCCCCTGTCCATTTCCTCCAGCAGCCAGGGACTAAATTTTCAAACATGAGTCTATGGGGGACGTTTTTATACTTAAACCACAATACTCTCCAAGGTCACTGAGCCTGTTAGTGACAGATCAGGAGTCTCACAGACCCCATTTTTTCAGCTATTTTATTGGGTTCTTATATCTACCATCCTTCTCCACCCCCAGCCCCTTCCAACACCCCAACACTAGGTAGGTGAGAAATAATGTTAGAGTGGAAATAGTACGTAGACCTCTTTAGACTTCTTTCTGGTGATTAAGGTCATTGGGTTCCTAGGGACAAGCCCAGTCTTCTTTGTCAGAATATCCAGAAATCCGGAAAACCAGTCATCCAGAAATAGCAAATGCCACAGCAGGAACCAGCAGCAGTGGGGACAGCAGCAGGGGAGCAGCAGCCACCACAGGCTGGCTTGGGGCTCTTCCATTTATACCCTCTCAAAACTTCCCAGAATTAAACTGTCTGCAGCTGGCATGAATCACACCCCTGCTAGAGTGTGAGAAGCATTATAGTCAGCTGCTGTGGACAACCTGAAGCAGCCTCAAATCCCACACCTGGAATTAACATAGAAACATAGTAACATAACATAACTGGGTTTTTTTAAGAAACCAAAATTTTCACCATGTTTCCCCCTTCTTCCTCCTAATGCTAGATAGGAGAGAAAGGATAGAGGGAAAAAAGAGAAAGAGAGAAAAAGATCCCTGATTCTAACTTTCTTTACTTTGTTTCCTCTCTGACTTACGACTAATAACAACTTGCAACCAAACAACAAACATCCATAACCCACCGAGCAACCAAAACCCACCAACCTCTTGGGAATGGAGGTGTCATGTTCTTAAAATTGCTTCCTTCTGTCTCAGGGCAAAGGCATCTTTTGGGGACCCTAAGAAAATTGGGATATTAGTTAAGTCCTGGGAGAGCTAGCTGTATCTTTTTTTGTCCAGCCCCTGTGGGTTAAAAATGTGCAGGGCTTAATGGAAGTCCTGGCTGAAAGAATCTGTGAGGCTGAACCATCTGAACTCACCGTTTTAAATTGACTGAAGCAGTCTGTGAGGCTGGATCATCTGGAACACTTGCTTTGTCTTCATTGGTGTCTTGTCTGTTTGCTTTGAAAACACACAAACTTTTAAAGGTAATATTATAGGTACATTTCCACATTAACATATGTATAGGAATGTGCAGCATGCACAAATTAGCAAAAGATTATTTTCTGCTTTATGTTTGAGCAGGTAAAAGGCATCTATCAACTTTATAAGTCTATTTGGATTGCATGACCAAACTGTAATATAAATCTCCATTCATACTATATTAAAGAATGGCGGGCTGGAGAGATGGCTCAGAGGTTGGAAGCTCTGGCTGCTCTTCCAGAGATCCTGAGTTCAATTCCCAGCAACCACACTGGTGTATGTATGGTGGTTCACAACCATACATAATGAGACCTGGTCCCTTTTTCTGGTGTGCATGTCTATATGCAGACAGAATATTGTATGCATAATAAATAAATAAATAAATAAATAAACAAACAAACAAATAAATCTTTAAAAGAATGGCATGTAATAAGTCATGAGAAGCAGGTAGCCAAAAAGATTCAAGATTCATAAGCTGTACAGAGACATTCATGTCTCAGCTAGCAGTAGGTCTTCCCTGACCAAATCTAATCTCTGTAAGTCTTGATGGTAAGCAAATTTTTTCATTCCTTGTAGAAACATAAGCAAAACTATGTCCCCAATGCAAAACTATTGCAGGCTTCCATTCCGATGTTAAATCAACCTATATACTATAAGGATGTGCTAATTCCACAGGTTTTTTTTTTTTTAATATATAACCCAGTGTCTCTTATCTGCTATTTTTCCTTTTTTATTAACTTCCCTGGGTACCCCTAGAGTTACTTCCAGGAGGTAATGGAGTTTGGGTATATAGAGAACAAGTAGGATATTTTCTTGTAGTTTCCTTGGCTTGTTGCCAAGTGATATAATTTTTTTTCTTTAGATTTTATGTTAATATGATATTTTTGTAAAAATTTGAGGCTTCTAACATATTTCATGTTGGTCAATTAATAATTTCCTCATTTCCTTATGCCAATGGACCTGGCAAACCTGTATGAGACCGAACATGAGTAGTATATAATGGATTCAGGACTTATAGCCTGCCGTTCCTAACTTATTTGCATCGGTATAGAATGTAAGTGCTTCAGGAATTGGTGTTCCATTTATATACATGAGAGAATCCAATTAGTTATTTTTATAAACTGCAGGTGTTTGCTTTTAGGATATTTGTTATTAATTTCTTCCAAATAGTTACTATAAGCTCTTGCCAATCTTCATTAACTACTCATAATGACATAATCCCAGCATTAGTAAAAGGCATTACAATTTTTCTAGGTCTGTTCATGACAATTGACATAGTTTTATTCTACTTTTATGATTTGTTCAGAAACCTTTTCTATATACATCTTCATTTTTTTTACTTTGTTTATGTGCTAAGAAAATCCATTCTATAATACTATCTTCCCTTTTCATAATGACCACAAAAGGAGAATGAGTTGAAGGCAAAATAAGCAAAATACAATCAAGTTTAGGATCAATTTGATCAACATATGCATCTTGCAGTCTTCATTCTACCAAAGTTAACTCTCTTTCTGCTTCAGCTAGTAACCATCTTGGACTGTTTAAGACCAAATCTCCCTGTAATATTTGGAATAAACTACTTAACTCATGAGTAGTTAATTCAATTAACATCTTCCATTAATTTTTGAAAATCATTACAAATTTGCAACTGATCTCTATGGATCTATACCTTTTATGATCATATTTTTGTTGACTTATTTTATAACTCAAATAGTTAACAGAATCTCCTCTCTATTTTTTTTAGGAGCAGTCAGTAACCACTAGCATGGCAAAATTCTTTGTGTTTCTTTAAACATTTTCTCTAATGTATGTGTATCAGAATCAGCCAACAAAATATCATCCATGTAATGATAAATAATAGATTGAGGAATTTGCCTATGGATTATTTCTAGTGATTGTTGCACAAAATATTGACACAAAGTTGGACTACTTAACATTCTCTGTGGAAGCAATTTCCAATGATATCTCTTTATTGGGTTACTATTATTATAAGTAGGTACTGAGAAAGCAAAACTTTCCCTATTATGCTCATGAAAAGGGATTGTGAAAGAGCAAACTTTTAAATCAGTTACTATCATAGGACATGACTTACGTAATAAAAAAAAAAGGTAAAGAAGGCTCAGGCTGTAAAGGACCCATTGGTTGAATTACTTTATTCATGACTCTTAAATCTGTTAACCTCCTCCATTTTTCTGACTTCTTTTTTTTTTATAACAAACACAGGGAAACTCCATGGGCTGGTAGACTCTTCTATATGCTGAGCCTCCAGCTGCTCCCGTACTGGCTGTTAGTGCCTGCAATTTCCCCTTAGTTAAGGGCCACTACTCTACCCACATAGGTTTGTCAGTCAGCTGTTTTGGAGGTAGGACTGTTGGTATTTCAGCGGTGCCCCCCCCCCCTTTAAATTTGGAAACAATCCATGTGATGTCCTGTGTTTGAACACTGGACAGAGCTTGTGATTGTTTTTGATGACACATATCCAACATTTCCCCTATAATTTCATCATAAGCTATCTCTGGGATTGCAGAAATATTAATTTGAGTATCCCATTGTTGTAAAAGATCCCTTCCCCATAAATTTATGGGTATGTCAGCCACATAAGGTCTCAACTTCCCTGTTTTCCCTTCCTGTCCCACACATTTAACCCATCGTACACTTTGTTTTATTTGAGATAACTTACCAATTCCTATAAACTGTACATAAACCTTCTTAAGTAGCCATTCTGGGTGCCAGGATTTTGGGGATCAGCTCCTATATCCACTAAACCTTCTGTTTCAACAGGGAAACAGTAACAGCTGAGTAATTCTATCCCCTGCATTAATTCGCATCTCTGTTTTGCATATGCCATAATTTTAATTTCTTCCTCGAAATCCCCACCTATAATACCTAGATGCACTGTGAATCCTTGGGAAGTTAATCCACTTCTTCCCAGGATCATCCCTACTGTCCCTGAAGACAAAGGACCATAAACACCAGTGGTTATTTTGTAACATTGAATTTTGGGGGACAGAATAAGAGGTTTATCTGTGGCCAAATCTAAAGCCACACTGCCTTCAGTGGTGTCCATGATAGCAGCAATACTTAATAGCAGTTTCTCTGCCTCCTTATTACCTCCTGGCTGACCAGAGGGAAACAGCTAGGTTGGTTGTTTGTTTGCTTGCTTGCTTGCTTGTTTGTTTTTTTCCTGTGGTGCCTTGAGCTGGAAGGCCCCCCAGTTTGTTTCCTGATGGTGAAGGCAAGAGATTACCTTGTATGTCCCTCCTGAATCTGCACTCATTAGTCCAGTGCCATTCTTACCACATCATCGGCAAACCCTGGGTAGCCTAGGCCTAGGCTACCACTTGTTCACATCTCCAGTAGAAAGTTTCTTAGAGTTAACACACCTGTCATTTTGAGCTCTGAGGCTTTTAGCCTTACAACTTCTTTATAAATAAATGGTTGAACTCACCTCAAGTAAAGCACTGGGTATTTTGATAGAGACCTGTAGCTATAACTTGTCATGTGATATCGGCATGATGTTCATAAGAGCCAACGTTAGTTGTATCTCTTAATCATTCGTCTATTGGTGCTGTTCATGCCTTTAATGGTCTAATTACTCTCTTACATTCAGTATTCAAATTCTCAAGCCACAAGGTCTCTATCAACACCTGTCTGGCATCAAGGTCTGATACGGGTTTGTTTACAGCTTAAACCAGTCTGTACAGTAAGTCTATGAAGGCTTCTCCTGAACCTTGCATTATCTTAGTAATGAGGTGCATCTACCCGGGCTCATCAACGCTATTCCAAGCTCTTAACACTTCCAAGTGGCATTGTTCCGTAACAGCATCATCAAATCGAATTTGTCCTTGTAGGTCAGAATATCACCTTTCACCAAACAATTGATCTTTAGCAATATTTAGTCCCCTTACTCTATTTCGTTGTTCTATATTTGCAGCTTCTTGGCCCCACCACATTAACCACTGTAACTGCTGACCAGCCTATAGCATAGATGTCCCCAATCCCTTCCAGTATTGGGAGATAATTCTATTTTGGGTAGCCCAGTTACTTAATATGTGTTTAACAAAAGGAGCATGCATTCCATAGGAAATAGCATTCTCTTTTAGAGCCTCGGATGAAACGCTATCTCATCATGACAGTCAGCACCGTTAGCAGGCATGTGCTGTACAATTACTAGGAAAACTGGTGGTGACCTCATAATCCCAGGCCACTCCTCTAGTGGTTCATTTGGCTCAGAAATTAACCCTTTCTCTCGACATGGGTTTTTTTTCTCTTTAAACCTGTTACCCTGCATGGCCTCCTCCTCCCAGCTCTCTGGGTTGCAGGGACTTGAAACCAAAGGTGTGTGACACAGGGCAGGGTCTGCCTTCTAGCCTAGTTTGCTTCCCTCTTTCATCCTTTGGGAAGCTCCCACTTTCAGTCACCAGGTCTGAACCCTCTTGTTCTCCTCTCTTAAGCACTGTTCACTTCCTAAGTGCTTTCATCTCCACCCATAACCTCTCTAGTTACACAGCCAACTTTGCAAACCTCTGAAAAATGAGAATAAAGTGACCCTTCTGGCCTTCCTATTTCATCCATTTTGTTTCTCAGACCCCTCCATATGCACTTTTCCAATTGCTCACCCAGTCTCCCAAGCCCTTTTTTTTTTTTTTTTTTTTTTTTTTTTATAGGAAGATGAAGAAGAAAGAGAAAATCTCCTCTAGGAGCAAAGTGGGAGAGAACCCAGCTACAGGAGCTGCAATAAACTTTTTTGCTGACATCCTGAAACATTCCTTCAAACTCTGCCTTCTCCCCTCTAGCATTAGAAACCAAGTTTCCCATTATGCCTAGCAACATGTAGGCATAAGTTTTAGCTATATTATTGGGTTCTCATATCAGAACCCAATGATATGGGGTGGAGAAGGGTCAACGCAATCCCTTTCAACCCTCAACACTAGATAGGTGAGAAAGAAGGTTAGAGGGGAGAAGGGACTGAGACCTCTTTAAACTACTTTCTGCTGATTAGAGTCATCAGGTCCCTGGGGCAAGTCCAAACTTCTTCATCGGAATATCCAGCAATCTAGCAATCCAACAATGCAGCAATCTAGTAACCCAGCATTCGCAAACGCAGTAGCAGGAACCAACAACAGCAGGAACAAGCAGCAGTGGAGACATCAGCACGGGGAGCAGCAGCTGTCATAGGCCCTCTTGGAGCCCTCCCTTTTATACCCTCTCAAGAGTTTCCAGAATTAAAAGTGAGTCCAGGAAAACCAAGGCCACACAGAGAAACCTGGTATCAAAATGAATGAATGAATGAATAAATAAATAAATAAATAAATAAATAAATACTTCCCAGAATTAAACTATCTGCAGCTGGTACAAATCATGCCTTTGCCAAAGAACAAACCACGTTATAGTTTGCTGCTGTGGACAATCTGAAGCAGCCCCATATCACACATCTGTAATTAAAACAAAAATATTAACATAACATAACATAACATAACATAACATAACATAACATAACATAACATAACTGGGTTTTTAAAGAAACCAAAATTCTCAATATATATATATACACTAAAATTTTCATATGCTCATATAAATGTGCGCACACACACACACAGCCTTCAAGGGTCCAAAATCTTTTCATCATTCCTACCTGTAGTTTATACCCTCAAGGTTGCTCCATCATCCAAAATGGCTACTGGAATTCCTTTTATACCTCAATTCTCGTCTGAGGTCAGGAAAAAGAAAAGGGAAAAAATGCTCTTTTTTATCTTTAACAGCCTTCACAGAAATTCCACATAGTTCTTTCTTCCTTCTTCCCTTTGTTTTTTCTTTCCTCCCTTCCTTCTTTCCATTTATTTTATTATTTATTTTCTGTGTCTATGCATGCTACTACCAGCAGAGGCCAGAAGAGATCTTCAGAACGCTGGAGGTAGGGTTACAGGCACTCAGTGTGAGTGCTAGGTTTGGCAGGACTCTAGTCCTCTGCAGGAGCAACAAATGCTCTTAACTGCTGAGCCATCTCTTTAGCCCTAGTTCTTTTATTTCTATCATGTGACTTAAACCTGAGCATATTGCTAGTCCTCACTGTAAGAGAGGCTAGGAAGCACTTAGCTAGTTGGCCACATTGCCTCTGTGAGGATTCATGGATGGGAAAAGTAGATCAAATTTGAGAGTTAGCAGACCACAGCACAGTGCCAATACTACCAACAACAAGCCACATTTGCTATGGCAAGAACCTCCTAGCTTTTCTGCACCTCAGCTTTCTGCTATCCGGGATGAAGATTGTAGGGCAGCTGTGCACCACATGGCAAGGTTTCAACCACATGGAGTGCACATGTCACAGTGGTCCCTTAAGGTCATATTGTCTAGTGACACTGTAATGACATCTTAGTTTGTCTAAGAACATTATGATGTTTGCACAATGAAATCACTTAACATTGCATCTCTTTTTTAAGTCATGTGTGACTGCAGTTGAGGAACAATAGCCTTGGTATTTCTGAGCCTGAGGGACTTCCCAGGGTATTTGACAGCCAAGTCTCTCTCAACAGTGCCAACATGTAGGGTTCTTATAGGAAGACTTCAATAACATAATCAGTGTACCCTCCCAGGCCTTGGGAGATGCTTGTTGGTTCAGTTTCTCTCCTTTTGGTGAGATGTAAAGGTGTAGGTGCTAGGAAGACGGCTCAGTCAGTGAACTGATCGCCATGCAAGTGTGAGGACATGTGTTTGAGCCCCACCACCCAGGTAAAAGCCAGGCTTGCTGGTGCAGGCTTGCAATCCCAGCATGGCTGCGAAGGCAGAAACAGGAAGCTTCCTCTGGCTTGCAGCTAGCCAGAGGAAGTCAGTAAGCTTTAGCTTAGCTTTAAGGAAAGACCCTGTCTCAAAAATAAGGTGGACAGAGCCAGGGAGTGCTTGCGCACACCTTTAACCCCAGCACTCAGGGAGGCAGAGGCAGGCAAATCTCTGTGAGTTTGAGGCCAGCCTCGTCTATAGAGTGAGTTCCAGGACAGCCAAGGCTGCACAGAGAAGCCCTGTCTCAGAAAAACAGATGATAGATAGATAGATAGATAGATAGATAGATAGATAGATAGATACATAGATACATAGATAGATAGATACATAGATACATAGATAGATAGATACATAGATACATAGATAGATAGATACATAGATAGATAGATACATAGATAGATAGCTTAAAATAAACAAATAAGGAGGGTATCTCCTGAGGAACACATTGTTCCTCAGCGAGGTTAACCTCTGGCTCCACACATGTGCACAAATATGCATGTATACCCACATGAACACACACATGCATACGTACACATATACAAAAGGGGTGGGGTTCAGTTTAAGGTGGCTCAAGCCAGGTCAACTGTTATCTCCCTGGGGTCAGCCTGGCTGAGGAATAGTGCTGTTCCTCACGAGCTGTCCACCTTCTTTCTTGAGACAGGGCTTTTCTTTAGAGCTGAAGCTTACTAATTTGGCTGGCTGGCTATCCCCAAAGCACCCCGTTAGGCTAGGCACTTCCCAAGGGAGAAGCACCATTGATACATTGGGCTTCATGCAGCTCTGCTAAGGAGGCTGGGACGATCAAATACACACTGATAAATGAGCAAGACATCCTGCTGGTGGTGAGCTACTCTTGTAAGTCTCAAATGCAAGTAGATGCTGATGGAAACGGTGCCTTTCTTCACCAAAGAACAGAAGGGACCAGAGTAGGCATCTGTATGAGCTGCTGTGGGAACTACACAGGGGAGGTGGTGCCCACTGGTTTCAGGTGGAACATCTCAACACTGTTTCGGAGGACATTTGCCTGGATAACCTGCAGTTGGAGCTGCAGGACTGGAAGCCTGAAGCTGAAGAGACCTCCAGTAACAAAGGCAGCAAACTTACAGTGGCTGGCAATGCAGCAGCTTCCCATGGACCCCAGAGAAGAGCAGTCCCCCATCCTGAACGTGACCCAGCACTGTAATGCCAGTGGGATGTGGTGGAGGAGAATTCCTGTAACTACTCTGAGTGTCACCTTCCCTGCATGGTGCCTGAGACGCAGCTTCAGGGATTCAATGTCTGTGGGTCCTGCTGCCTGCAGCAGGGCTGGCTTGGCCACATGAAGCACTGTTGGGAAAGGAAATGTCTCTTTAGCATAAACCAGAGAAATGATGGGCCAGAGTGGCTATTGCCAGAAGCTTCCAGCTTCCAGCTCTTCATGGACACCAACTATAGTTCAACCTGGAGGTGCCAAGGAAGCCAGTGGCTGGTCCAGAACAGCTGCCATGAGACCTCATGGTGCATGCAGTTGGTGGGAACAATGCTTCTCTCTCCAGTATGCACCTCTAGCAGAGACAACAGGAAGGCTCCCCAGGACCTTTCACACTATTTATATGTTAAAATGTTTATTAACACACACATTTTTTGCAGGGGAAGCAAGAGTCAAATTAGAATCACTCATTGAATTCCTCAAAGAGCAAACAATCACCACTCAGCTAAAGGCTGTCACGTAACTGAGTTTGTCTCCTGGGCAGTGGAGGCCACACATAGAGACCTGCACAGGCAGAATAAAAAGGTGGAATCAAAAAGAGATAGGCAGGAAAAGGTGTGTCTTAGGGCAGAGGACCCTCTGAAATGTTCTGGTATGTGAGCCCTTCTGATCCATCTGGTCTCTCTCCAGCCTTACCGAATCTTCAATACCTGGCTGGGGGACCCATCTAAGAACTTGCTGCTGGCTGAGGTCATCAACATCATCAAGCGGGAGGACCTGCTCAACAATGTGGCCCATGCCGGGAAGACCCTCCTCACAGGGCTGCTGGACCTCCAGGTACCTGTGTCAGCCTGGCTACTGTGCTTGCTGCCTAGCAACTCTCAGCTAGCTGGGTTCCCAGGCCTTTGCATGTGCAAAGGCAGGTAGTCCCATTCTTCTATCTCAACCCCCCATTGCTGGTCCCTCATTATCTCTTTTTTTAATTTTTTATTTTTATTAATTACAGTTTTTTTATTTTATTAATTACAGTTTATGCACCCCTTCCCCACCCCCTCCCAAACCCACCCTCTTTTCCTCCCTCCTCTTTTCCTATGTCCCTCCTCTAGTCCAATGACTCATTATCTCTTGACATCAAATTCAAACATTCCTTTGAGGAGATTTCCCCTATGATGCTCTATAATTCCCTCTTCTGTACTATCCAATGGGGGTCTGTTGTAAGCCATGTGTGTAATTTTTTATGTTATTATATGGACACAAGGTATCTGTAGCCCACTGGCCTTGAATTTGATATGTTTCAAGGATGACCTTGAACTCGCCATTCTCCTGCCTCTGCCTCCAAGTCCTGGGATTACAAATGTATGGTACAATGCTGGCTCCCAGGTATAATTTTAAGTATCTTAGAAGCCAGATGAAAAGCAAATTGGAATAGGTGAAGTTACTTTTAATGATGTTTTACTTAAGCTATCTGATGTCCAAAAGACTATTACTCCTACAAGTCATCAATATAGAAAATAAGTAATGTGCCAAGCCTGTGTCACACTCAGATGAGCTCAGTACTGAAAGAAAGAAAGGCAGGTCATTGCCTGTTGGAGATCCTTCCGGTCCACATAGCAAGTTCTAGGCCAGCAAGGGCTGTAGACTGAGACTTTCCTAAACAACAGGGCTGGGAGGTGGTTCAGATTGCCAGCATCCACATAAAGGCTGTGTGGGTATGGCAGCACAAGCTGGTGCCCAGGGAACAGCTTTGATCTCAACTTTCCCTCCTGTTGCAGGCCCAGTATCCCCAGTTCATCAGCAGAGTGAGAGGACGAGGCACCTTTTGTTCCTTCGACACTCCAGATGAATCCATACGGAATAAACTCATTCTAATTGCCAGGAACAAAGGTAAGGGGGATGGGAGCAGATGTAGAACTGGATCATTTCCTCAGTGCTGGCTCCACTTGGTGTGGTGCCAAGCTCTGCTAGGTACAGGGTAGGGGAACAGAGGCACGTAAGATAGACAGACTCAGCGGTCTTTCTCAGAGAAGGAAAGTTACTGTGGGATTGATTCACTTATCATCTGACTTTATTTCTTTTTCCTATACTTTGGAGGCAGCATGTCATGAATCCCAGGCTCGCTTCAAACTTGCTCTGTAGCTGATTGAGGATGACTTTAAACTCCTGGCCGTGGGTTTGATCCTCAGCACTGAATAAGATGGGTGTGGCAGTATATGCCTCTACTTTCCCAGTTGGGATTACAGGCATATACTACCACACCCATCTTATTCAGTGCTGAGGATCCAACCAAGGGCCTCATCTAGGCTAGGCAAGCCCTACCACTGGGTTACACCCTACCAGCCCATGAGAGATTTCTTCATCCACTCATATGCTGCTGGCATCCACTGAAAAGCCAAGCTGTACTAAAGATGAAAACCTCCACAGTGAAGAAGCCATGGTTTATCAGGAAAGAAGAGAGCAAACACGTCATTTGGCAAGTAGTCACTGCCTCGATTCTGGGCACAAGGAAAGAGTGGAGAGCGGGGCCTGGGAGGGACCCTGGATGTCTAGGAAGGATTCCTTGAGGTGTTGGTATTTGCCAGAAGGCATGAGGGATGAGCAAGGACAGGCTAGGTGGAGAAAGGAAGAGTCCCTTGGGCAGAGGGAGGGCCATGTATGATGGCCTGAGGCAGGATGGCACTAGGAAAGGTGAGGGGGGGGGGGTGGAACACGACTGTAATCCCAGCATTCAGGAGGCAGAGGCAGGTGGATCTCTGTGAGTTACAAGCCAGGCTGATGTACAGAGTGAGTTCATGGCTACACAGAGAAACCCTGTTTTGAAAAACCAAGGAAGAAAAAGAAGAGGAAGAGGAAGATGATGAAGTTGAGGCAGACAGATGGAAGGAGAGATGTTAAGAAAAGGATACCAGGCCACCTCATGCTAGCCTGAGGGACTCATGCTCTGGAGTCTTCTAAAGGGCTGTGGGAAAACACTGAGAGTTTTAAGTGGGAGGATACTGGGCTGAGATCTAAGTAAGCACTCTGGGTCATGTACACAGATCTTTCTCTTGTATCTTCTTTTGTCTCTATTTTTATTTTTTACTTTAGTAGGAGGGGCCAACCCAAGTGTCTGTGTATACTAGGCAAGCCCACCAGTGAGCTCTACCCCAGGCCCTTTCTTCTGCCCTTTGTAAAATAATTTACTCGATTTTATGTGCATCAGTGTGAAGGAGTCACATCCCTTGGAAATGGAGACAGTTGTGAGCTGCCATGTGGGTGCTGGGAATTGAACCTGGGTTCTTTGGAAAATCAGACAGTGCTCTTAACCACTGAGCCATCTCTCTAGCCCCTCTTCTGCCTTCTTATGGAGTCCCTGCAGCAGTCCCCAAAGGACAGGGACAATTAGCAGGTTTGGGTTCTTCATTTTGTTTTTTTGTTTGTTGTTTGGATTTACTGTAGTGCTGAAGATCAAGCCTATAACCTTACACATTATAACAAGTACTGTAACCACTTACCTCAGCTACCACTACAGCCCGCCCACCACCCATTTTCCCTTTAAAATTTTTATTATATCTGTGATATATGTATGTGTATGATATGTGTCTGTGCCATGGTGAATATGTAGAGGTCAGAAGACAACATCATGGCGTCATTCTTTCATACCTTTATGTGGGTCCCAGGGTTGAATTCAGGCCATTTGGCTTTCAGGGTACGTGTTTTGATTGTTGACCGACCTCATCCTCCCTCCCCTTTTAATATGGAGACAAGAGTCCCACTAACCTGGCCAGTGTCACCTTGAACTCAGCCTATAGCGGAGACTGGCCTTGGACTTGCAGTCCTCCTTCTCAAGATGCTAGGATAATAGGTGTGGTCCACTAAACCTGGCTTTTAAATTTGTATTTATTTATGTATTAAGATAGGGCCTCATTGTATAGCCTAGGCCTAGAACTTGGAACTTCTGCCTCCACCTCGCAAAGGCTGGGATTACAGACATGTGCCCACCATGCCGGGCTTAGCCTCCGTTTTAAAGAGTCCCACAGACAGTGAGCAAGCCAGGCAAGCATACCCGGTACAGATGACGACGCTCCGTGTGAAACTCAGCAGAGTCCGTCCTTCTTCAGCAGTGTGCCACCCCCTCTGCAGGTGCTTGTGTATTTATTTACCTGTTTTCTTCCCCTGCTGCACCATGAGCTTCTGGCAAGCAAGAACTTTTACCTTGAGATTTCTCTACTATCCAACCCAGTAATAGTAGGACAAAAGGTGTTTAAAATTAGGAGGGCTAGGCTTGGTGGCCCATGCCTTTAATAACCATGCAAGCAGGTCTCTGTGAATTTAGGACCAGCCTGGACCACATAGCAAGTTCTAGCACAGCCAGGCTACACAGTGAGACCCTGTCTCAAACAAACATACAAACAAACAAACAAAAATTAAAATTAGGGGCTGGAGAGATGGCTCAGCAGTTAAGAGCACTGGAATTCTCTTCCAGAGGGCCCAGGTTCAATTCCCAGGACCCACATTGCTGCTCAGAACTGTCTGTAACCCCTGTTCCAGGAGATCCGACTCCCTCACACATACAGGCAAAACACCACTGTACATAAAATAAAAATAAATTATTTTTAAAAAGAACAAAAACCAAAATTTAGGAGGGAAGGAAAGAAGAAGAGGGTGGATGAGGGAAGAGAGAAGGGGAAGGATGGAGAGGTAAATAGTGAGTGGAGGAAGGTCAGAGGGGCCTGTGTGAGAGAGCTGTGGCCAAGGGTGAATAACAGTGGCCACCAAGTCTCCAAAAATGTGTCCGTAGAAACTCACACTTCTAATCTACTCCTGCTCTTCTTCCAGGTGTGGTATTGGGGGGCTGCGGTGATAAATCCATTCGTTTCCGCCCTACACTGGTCTTCAGGGATCACCACGCTCACCTGTTCCTCAATATTTTCAGTGGCATCTTAGCAGACTTCAAGTAAAGAAGCCGTTTCCATGATATTCAGAGAAAGCCCAGTCTCAGCGGTGTCAACTTGATTAGTTTGCCTAATTCATATTTCACTTAAACGTTTATCAGAGGCGAATGCATAAACAGAAGGGTCATTTGTGGGCCAGGCTCATTGGTCAGTGGTTGTGGAGGACTGGGTGGGGAGGACCTGGGTTTGGTCTCCTCCCTGCAAAACTCATGGTGCCCATCGGTTAAAGGCCAGTTCTGTGTAAGCCTTGGACACTGTCTTAGGAAAGGCTATATTTCTGCCAACCCTGGACCAAGCCGTTTCTTAGAAGCAACTCAAAGGGTATTACACCTGCTCTGAGGTGGGTGGGTGGGATCCTTGTGTCTCTGTCCATCTCAAGTACCCTGTCTGGGGATCAGAGATGCTGGCATCCTATTGTCCTTCACAAACAAACTCTCGTCACTTCTTACCAAATCCCCAGCTACACATCCCACTTGTGACTTACTTGGAGTCCAGATGGCTGAGAGGAAGATGACAAAGTGTGGAGACACAGACTGTGTTTGGGGGAATGGAGGGGCTTCTGATATCCTAAACACCAAGATCCCCTCAGCCCTGTGCCCTTGGTGATGTCCCTGGCTTGTGAATTCTGTCCTTGACTGACCTATGCTCCTAGAGGATCTGAGTGTTACCAGTGGTAGTTCTTAGTCAACATTCTCCACCCAGTGTCTGTCTTGATTCAAGGGAAGGAAACTATATCCAGAGCATCCAGGGGTCATGTGGAACCTGAAGTTGCCTCTGGAGCCTACACTGAGGAGCATGGGCAGCAGAGCCCCTGATTCCACCTCCAGGGCCTCTGACTTGTGACCCTTCATCCTGGGAACTTCATAGTCCAACTTTCACTCATCCACTCATTCCCTCCACTCCTGAGCACAGCTATTCCATCCCAGAGGGCCAACGCTAGACTTCCTGTTAAGTGCAATGTCTTAATTATAAAGGCATACGGACACCACATGTGAAAAGCAGCTTGCTGGTTCATGATGGTTTTCTTGGACTTGCCTGGCCCCACAGAGCCTGGGCTTTCCTGAGTATGGATCGTGCCCAGAGGCCAGCAGTTAGTGCTTATGCCGGTGAGATGTTCTTAGAACTGGCTTGACCTGAGAGGTTCCTAAGTAGAGCACCCCCCACCAACACACACACACACACACACACACCCTTCAGAGAGGCAGTGTTTAACATGTAGAGTGCAGGGGGCTGGTTTGTTACAGAAGCCTCTTTCCATCCTGGTGCCCTCATTAACTGTCTGGGAGGTGGGTATACCAGGGTTCCCAATTGAGCCCTTTGCTCTTTTAATAATGAATCATCCAAAGATCTAGCTTTCATGCTTCCTTAGTCATGGCCATCAACTTACTTGCCTTGAAAATAAAAGGCACTGGCTGACATGGTTAACAGAAACAGCAAATCGATGAATACCAGTCATGTCATAGCCCCACAGTCTGAAATTCAACCACTTCTTCATAGCCGTGTTTAAGGTCATTTCAGTAACCATGTAAGTAATGGGGTCTGCCTCCCTGCCTCCATGTAAGCTTTCATTCACCTGTATGTTTATTTCCATATCAATCATTTATTCACTCACTCATCACACTTTCATGAGATTTTGTATTGTTCCAGATCCTGTGCTAAGCACCAGGAACACGAAGTTCCACAGATAAAGTCCCTGCTCCCAGGGACTCCCATTCTCTTGGGAACCACAGACCCTTAATGTTAAAGTCAGAATGGGAAGTGCACCAGCAAGGGTTTCTGAACATTAGTAAGTCCAAGGAGCCTTCAAGGGGAAAGGATGCCTGAGCAGAATTCTCCAGAATGAATGAAGTTAGTCAAGCAGAAAAGGAAAGGAAGAGTGAAGAAGGGGGAAGGCGGAGACATCTTTGTTCATTCCTCAGCCCTTTCCCTGGGGTGCTGGACCCCACACAGGTTCAAGGTCTTAACAAACTTGGAACACGCAGGCCAAACCCTAACTCATCATATTGGTTTAAGCATGCTGCCTCCTAAGAACCCAGCATCATGTGTGGACGACACTCGGGCAGGTCCTTGGAGTTCAAAGGGTTTTAAGCCAGGACACAAGCAGGAATCGCTCTCTTTAGTGGAGGGAGCAGCTGATGCTTCATTTTCCTGCCACAGGGCATGTAGACAGAAGGATGAAATTGTTTCTAGAAAGCCATCTCCAGATGTATTGTCCACTCCTTGCCTGGGGACAGCTCCTCTCATTTTAGACAAACAAAATTTAAGCCGTTTATCCACATGTTCTTAACCGGGGCACGGTGTGTTTCTGAGATGGCCTCTTTGGAAGTATGGGAGCTAACGGGAAGAATTCCAAGGAAAAGGATTTTCCATAAAACTCAAGATTGTGGGCAGAACCCACAAGCAAGCATGTCTGTGCAGTCTGGATGAACACCCATCATGCATTAGTGCAGTAGACTTTAGTAAACGTCTCTAGCCAGTCTTGTCAGTTTTGCAGAAAACAAGGCCCAGTACTATCAAGTCTTAGCATATCCTTCCTTTTTATTATAAATGGGTGGTTTTTTATGATTGTTACTGATGCTCAGTAACCATGCAAAAGTGTGCACATTAAAGTACTAATAGCTCTGTACCTATACGTACATGTATCAGCTCGCTGTGGGAAACCACAGCAGCATCTCGGACTCATGCAAACCAAGTGATCTTGTTTACAGTGATTGTCAACAGTGCCAACAAGTGATGAGGAGACTAACATGTCACAGTGTAACTGGTCACCATGTGCACAGTTCCATGAATTAAATGTTTCCTGTGTTAATCAGTATTCTTAAATTAAAAGAAAATGTTTATAATGGAAATATCAGAGTGACTGTGGGCTTTTTCCAGGGGCAGCATTAATTCTCAGTCATGCCTATCCACCCCAACCTGCAATGGCAGGTTAAGTAACCATCCCCCAAGTCCAGCCTGGTGAACCGGTGAACTTACCGGTTACTTAGAGGCGAGTGGGGGATTCACACAGCAGCATCCCGTAAAAGCCCACGCAAGCATGGGTGATGGTGTCACTGATGGTCCGCTGGTGTCCTCTCCCTAAGCAAGGGAGCTGCTGTGGCTTTCCACAGTCCCTGCTTTGCTCCTGTGACCCAGTACCTGACAAGACACAACTTAAGGAGAAAGGGCAGTTCAGCTGGAAGTTTAATAAAGGACACAGTCCATCTCGGTGTGGAAGGCTCGGTCACAGGAGATGAGACAGCTGGCCACACTGTTCCTCCAAGAGGCAGAAGAAAGCAGACACAAGTGGGACTAGGGTAGAGAACCTCATGGCCCACCCCAAAGACCCACTTTTTCCCGAAGTTTCCGTGGCTTTTCAAAATAGTGACGGCAGCTGAGACAAGTATTCAAACCTCATGAATGTGGGAGGAGAGAGGCTCACATTCATAAGTCTCTGACATAGTAAGTTTCTGTGTGAGCTTTCTGGGCCTCTGAGCCTCCTGTCCATCTACAAGGGACTGCTTCAGTCCAGCAGAAAAGATATGTGGGATTGGGTAGGTGGGTGGTCAGCCCTCAAGTTTGATTTTCAAGACTTTGTAGGGGCTGCTGCAGTGACTGAACATAGGCCAGAAGCAAGGAGGATGATGACAGGGGAGGGCTGATGTCTCTGAGGTCAGTACTGCTAGGTTACAAGGAGGTGGAGATGAGATGACAAGGGAAATAGGGCAAAGAGGCAGCCCAACTCACATCCTTCAGGGTCCAGTGTGCCACACCGAAGGACAGGCTTTCTATGGCGGTGGCGGAGGGGCTGAGGACTTGGGACAGTAGAATCATCCAAGATGCATTTAGAAAAACTCCTGAGTGGGTCACACTTGCAGAGGACTCAAATTCAGTTCCCAGCACTCCAGCTACAAAGCATCTGACACCCTCTTCTAGCCTGCATGGGTACCTGAACTCACACGTACACACTCATATTTAGATGCACATGTATATATAAAATTTAAAATAAAATAACCCTTTACAAAGGATTCCTGGGGCTGGAGCAATGGCTCAGGGGTTAAGAGCATTTCGTGTTCTTACAGAGGACCCAGGTTCAGGTCCCAGCACCCACGTGGCAGTTCACAACCACCTGGGACTCTACAACTGGACTTTAAGGGCGCCATGTATGCACATGTACAGACATACATCAGGAAAAACATGCACATAAAAAATAAAAATAAATAACTTTTTAAGACTCATGAGTGCATAAAGAATAGAGGTACTGATAGAGTTCTCGGTGACCTATGGTGCCACAATGGCCTATTGCCTACATGTGACCTCCAGCACACGAGAGAAGCAATTGGCTCAGAAGGCAGCATTTTATTTGTACATTTACTTTTTATTTAGTTTTGAGACAGGGTTTCACTGTGCAGCCTTGGCTGGCCTGTAACTGATTAAGTAGAGCAGGCATCCCTCAAACTCACATCCACCTGCCTCTACCTCCCAAATGCTAGGATTAACAGTGTGTGCCACCATGTATGGCCCAGAAGGCAATTTTCACCTTAATATTAGTGGGGGGGGGGGGGTGTAAGACAGGGTTTCTTTGTGTGTAGCCCTGGATGTCCTGGAACCCACTTTGTAGAACAAGCTGGCCTTGAACTTACAGAGATCTGCCTGACTCTGCCTCTCTGAGTGCTGGGATTAAAGGCGTGTGCCACCATGCCTGGCTCATATTTATTTATTTATTTATTTATTTATTTATTTATGCACATGGGTGTTTAAATGTTTGCGCACCACTTCCTCCCACCCAAAGACTGGGTTTCTCTGTAGCTCTGGCTTTGTCATGGACTTGTAGACCAGGATGGACTTGAACTCACAGTGATCCACCTGCCTTTGCTCCTGAGTACTGGATCAAGTGCGTGAGCCACCACACCACCACACCCAGCTTGTGCACCATTTTCATAAATGCCTGTGGAGGCCAGAAGAGGGTGCCTTGTTTCTTGGAACTAGAGTTACAGACCTTTGAGAGTTACCATGCGATGGTGAAAATTGAATCTGGGCCCTCTGGAATAACAGCCAGTGCTCCTAACTGCTGAATCATCTCTCTAGCCTCTGTTTACCTTTCTACTAAATGTTTTTTTAAATAATCATACATTAATAATAATATTATTATTGTTATTTTATTACAAATAATAGTAACAATGGTCTAATGATCATTTTGAATATCTGCTACGACAAGAATACACTTAGTGTTTTGAAATTTCCCTAACAAACTTAGAAGACATATGTTTTTGTGTGCCCATTTTTTGACACAGGAAGAAGTTGAGGCAGGGTATTATTATGTAGACCAGGCTGGCCTCATCGGGTCATGCATCCCAGACTGGTGTTGACCTCCCCTCTCAAGCGCTGGGATGATAGGTATATTCACCATGCCCAGCATCAGGCAGACTGGGAGCCTAGATTTGTTATACACCATATATGAAAGAAGACAGTGTGGGGAACTCATCACTGTCAGTGTGAGCACACTGCCTGAGGCAGCTGGGTGGAAGAGTCCACAATTCCACGGTCAGCGGGTTTGTTTGTTTGTTGTTTTGTTTTATTTTGTTTTAAGAATTCCATGGATTCCAGACTGGTCTCAAACCTGCTGGCTAGCTGAAGATAATCTTGACCTTTAATCTACCTGCACCCACACCTCAAGCGCTGGGACGACAGGTGAGCACCTCCCACCCTGGTTGGTTTCATGCTGAAGATGTAACCTGAAACCCCGAGCACTAAAACAGCTGAGCTCCAGCCCACAGAGTCTCTGCACTGCTCCTCAATCTCTCCATGGTCCTTACTGGCTAGACAGACCACGCCAGCAGAACGACCCAGCTCTGCTGCTTTCTGGGTTGTACAAATGGGCCAAGCTTCCAGGTAGGCAGTAACAGGGAAAGAAGATTCAGCCCTGTGTCCTCTACAGTTCACCAAGGACAGGAGCTGGCTGTCATGGTTGCCTTGGTGTTTTCAAATATTTTATGTGTCTGGGTGCTTTACTCATAGGTATGTCTGTGCACTGTGTGTGCACATTGCCCACAGAGGCCAGAAGAGGGTCTTGGGTCCCCTGAGGCTAGAGTTACAGTTGTGAGATGCCATGTGAATGCTGGGAATTGAACCCAGATCCTCTGGAAGAGCAATGACTGCTTTAACCCCAAACTGTCTTCAGTCTCTGGTTAGCTTTAGTTGTCAATTTGACACAACCTGGAATCACCTGAGAAGAGTCAATGAAGAACTGTCCACATTGAGTCAGGCTGTAGGCACACCTGTGCAAGGCTGTGTTCAGTTAACTGATAGACAACCCAGCACATCGGAGGCAGCACCGTTCCCTAGGCAGACTGTCCTGCACTATGTAAAAGTAGAGAAATTGAACTGAGCAAAAGCAAGTAATTGAGCATGCACACATTCGTTTATCTCAGCCGGACAGTGGTGGCACACATCTTTAATCCCGGCGCTTGGGATACAGAGTCAGGGATGCAGAGGCAGGTGGAGCTCTGTGAGTTGGAGGCCAGCCTGGCCTACAGTGCGAATTCCGGGACAGCCAAGGCTATAGGAGAAATCCTGTCTTGGAAAACTTGACCGTGCCTGTGATGTCATCAAATGCTTCAAGTTCCTGCTACTTTGGTTTTCCAAGAGCAATGATTTATAACCTGGAGTTGCAAGCGAAAATAAACTCATTCTCACTTAAATTGCTTCTTTTAAGGGCTCTACTGTCACAGCAACAGAAGCTAGAACACTGGCTAAAGCTTTCTTAAAAAATCATGTAAGTTGGATGTGGTGGCTCACCTGTAAAATCTCAGCCACTCAGAAGGCTGAGATAGGAGGATTGAGAGTTGGAGGATAGCCTGGGCTACATAGCAAGATCTCATCTCAAAAACTAAAATTAAGGAACTATAGAGGTGGGGTATATCTTGGGGAGTATATCTTGGGGAGGAGGACTGCCCCATCAGTGGACTTGGAGAGGGGAATGGGAGGAGATGAGGGAGGGAGGGTGGGGTTGGAAGGGAATGAGGGAAGGGGCTACAGCTGGGATAAAAGTGAATAAACTGTAATTAATATAAAAAATAAAAATAAAAAAATTTTTAAAAAGTATATTTTGCTTTCAAAAACCAGATGACTGGGGTTAGGGTCCCAACACCTTGATAAGGTGGTTTACGAATGCCTACAATTCCAGTTCCAGGGGATCTGATGCCCTCTTTTGACCTCCTTAAGCATTACACTCATAATATTACACTCAAAACATACACATAATTTAAAAATAAAATCTTTACGTTTTTTTTTCAAGACATGGTTTCTCTGTATAACCCTGGCTGTCCTGGAACTCACTCTGTAGACCAGGCTGGCCTTGAATTCAATAGAGATCTGTCTGCCTCTGCCTCCCTGAGTGTTGGGATTAAAGGCTAAAGGTGTGTGCCACTGCACTCAGCCCTTAAAAATTAAATTTAAAAATAAAGTCACATAAAATTGTCTGTCAAGTGGGAGGCATCTGTATCTTTCAGCATTGCTTTGCTCTTTGCTGGGCTTGGTAGCATAGTCCTAAAACCCAGCACTTACGAGGCAGAGGCAGGAGTTTGAGGGCACCTTGATATACAGAGCAAGCCATGGCTATATAGGGAGACTGTCCCTAGACACTCAAAACAACAATAATGAAACAAAACACTACTTCTGTGCGACAAGCCATGTGTCTCCTAAGTCCAACACCACCAAACAGTCTGTTTTCATAAAAGCCACGTTCCCACAAACAAATATTGCCCGTTTCCCAGCGCAAAGGCAAGCCTGGCTATTGCTGGAGTCTTTCAACCGTTAATCAGCGAAACCAATGTTTTGTCTCTGGTACAGGAACAAACAAGGCCAGATGGTATGGGGCCTGCCTGATTAAGTCTAATCAAGAATGATTTTATAGTTGAGTGCTGCAGGATCAAAACAAGGCGATAAAACATGGACTCTGCCTGAGGCTCAGAGGGACCTTGGTGCTTTCCATTAAAGAACTCAGGAGTCCAGAAACCATTGGATAGCAATGAAATGAAAGTTTGAGCCAGGTTGTCCTCCCAAAGCATCTAAATTCACAAACTACATTAGATGTAGTGGTTTGATGATGGCCTGGAATGAGGGATAGACCCCTGGCTGAAAGACAAGGTAAGCTTGTTTTGGGGAAACAGAAAGGGCAATAGCTCCATAGGGGCTGTGCAGGGCAGGTGGTACTCATTAGCAAAGCCTTGCCAGCTAGAGCAGATCTCTCGTGGAGACAGGTTACGCTGTCAGCTGAACAGAGCCTGGCAAGCCACAGACCACCCTGTCCCCAGGCATACATGATGCAGAGCCACAGTGTGAGACAAAGCCCAGCCAGTTCTTAGCAGACAGAAAGGAAAGCCATGCTGCAAGAAGCAAACAGGACTGCATCCAAAACGCTTTTCAACAACTGTGTGCTTCTGATGTGCACCCAGCATGGGTCCAGAATGGAAGTACATAGTTGGCAAGCTTTTCTCTGCCTCAAAAAGTCAGGCCTAGGGAGGCTGAGGAGATCAGTCAGTCAGTACAGTCCTTGCTGAGCAAGCATGGGGATCTGAGTTAAATCCCCAGTACCTTCACAAAAGCAAGCTGGGTGATGTACACCTTTTATCCCCATCACAGGGAGGGTGGGGACAGGAGGACCCCAGGGGCTGACCCCATGTCCAGCTAGCTTAGCCTAACTGGCGAACAAGTCTCTCAAACTCATAGGTTTTAAGTGGAATGTGGTGCCACATACCTGAAAGGCAGGAGAATCGGTCTAGTCATTCTTGACTACCTAATCAATTTGAGGCCACCCTGGGCTATACAAAACTCTATCTCAAAAACCCATCATCAACAAAACAAGAAGATAGGGATAGGCACCCCCAACCTAGGAGAGCAGGGGTGCCTAGGCTCTCACTCAGGTGCTGTGCATGTACACCTGAACCCTCAGCTCCAAAATCAGCCCGTGTCAGATTCTGGGATAGATTCTGCGTCAGACTCTATTTTCTATACTTTATTATTATTTTTTTTACTTTGAGATGGGGCCTCATATAGCCCAGGCTATCCTCAAACAAGATCTTCCTGCCCCCCTCCCATCTCAGGAGTGCTGAGATTACAGGAGTGCGCCACCATATCCAGCCTTACCAAAACCCCTGAACTTCATCTTTTTTATAAGATGTTTATATTTTTAATTCAGTGTGTGGGTCTGTGGGTGCCACACCTAGCGTTGTGGTGCTCGAAGGACAACTTGTGGGAATCCATTCTCTTTCTACTCTGTGGGCCTCAAGGATTGGATTCAGGTCATCAGGCTTGGCATCAAGCACCTCTACCTGCTGAGCCCTCTTGCCAGGCTTAATCTTTTAAATTTTTTGTTGACATAAGCTCAGGTGCTATCAACATCTTCTATGGCTATTGATAAGATGCTTAAATGCAACAGTCTCTGTTGGGAAGCCCGACCCCACTCTGAGGCATGTACAATTGCCTTTCCCTTAAACGTGTGTATGCTCTCTCCTGTTCCGTTCTAGTGACTCTGTCGCTGTGATAAACACCAGAAGCAAAAGCAACTTGAGAAGGAAAGTGTCTATTTGGCTTACGTGTCCCGGTTACAGTCTATCATTGAGAAAAGTTAGGGCAGGAACCTGGAGCCGGAAACTGAGAAGCTGAGGCCACCGAGGAAACATGTGCACCAGTTTGCTCTGCAGGCTTGTATTCAGCTACCTTTCTCGAATCAGCCAGGGCCATCTTCCCAGGGCTGGTATTACCCAGAGTGGGCTAGGCCCTCCCACATCTGTCATTCTAATTAGGAAAATGCCCAACAGACTTGCCTAAAGCCCAGTCTGATGGAGGCATTTCTCAATTTCCTCTTTCCAAATGACCCAGTTTGTGTCAAGTTGACAAAAAAAAAACTAGCGAATACTCCCCCTTCTTTCTTTCCTTCTTTTCCTCCTTCCTTCCTTCCTTCCTCCCCCTCTCTCCAAGCCCTGCTGTGTAAAGCAGACTAGCCTTGACTTGACTTTGCAACAATCCTGCTTCAGCTTCATTAGTGCTTGGGTTACAGTTATGTGCCATCTCACCTGGCTTCCCTCCCTCTTCTAATGCCCTACTTAAATCTATGTTGAAACATCTTTAATAAACTCCAATTTGCTTCAAAATTTAAGTAATTACTAAAACAAACCCCAAACTCTCCCTCGTCCTCTTTCTCTCCTGTGTCAGCGCAGCCAGGCAGATGTGTTTGATTCAGCAATAGAGAGGTAAAAGCACAGCAAATTTAGCCCGGGGCCTTGTGGTTTGGGTTTGCCCACGTGCATCCTCGCCACAACGCACGTGGCAGCACAGATCCTTCACTTCCGTGTGCTGTGCACACACCCCTCTACAAATAATGCACCTAGCACCTCGGAAACCACCTGCCTGCTTTAGGCTTCACTCCCATCTCTGAATAATAAAAATAATAACCAGATTGGGTAGTTCCTATTCAAGCACATTCCCAGTGTATCCCTAGCCAATCCAGCATAAGCTGGTTCTGGGTGTGCAATGCAGTAAGGCAAGCCATCCTTCCAGTGAACTTACAGGGAGACTCCCCTATTTACCACCTTATGCCTACGCACAAAGGAGTGTGCCTATGATTAAAATCAGATGCATTATGGGAAGGGACATGCACAGTTAGAAAAGTATGGGACCTCCAAGTCAGTTCAAGACACCCCAAGACCAAGTTCTCAGCATAGAGATTTATTTGCCCCAGAGGGACCAAGGGCAGGAATAAGAACAAAGACAGGAGCTAGAGAACGAGGAGAAAGGGGAACAAACAAGGAAGACAGGAGAAAGGTGGCAAGGCAGAGGCAGGAGAGGTTATGTTTTAGGGAGGGGACAACAAAGGGCTACATCTGGATAGAGAGGAGACAGATGTGGCTGATAGGCAAATGGCAAGTTGTTTACTTTTAACTGGGTGTGTTAATTAGGTGAGCCTAGGGGCCCTTGGATTGTGGGACTTCAATACTTTGCTACTTTCATTACTGAACCTTGGTAGTCAGCCTCAGGAGGAAGTGACCAAATAAGGGAATGGACCTCCATGACTAGCTTTAGAAATGTATCTAGCAGGTTTTAGCAAGGCAGAGGGAATGGGGGAGAAGAGCAAGGCCTGCCAGAGGATGTTTGCCATGCTTGGGCTGGCTAGAGTCCCTTCAGTGAATATATGATTTAATCTGTCAACCAGACTGCTCCTCCTTCATGGGAACTCATGAGACCCAAGCTGTAGTCTCACTCTTGCGGCCTACTGTCAACCTTGACTATGTGTCCTTCTATAATCTGTACTATTACTTTACCCCAAATAAAGTGACCCTGCTATTTTTGCATTCCTATGTGAGCCCTTATTTTCAATTCTTTGGATAAGAGGTAAGAACCTGGAAACACTAGGCCCAGAACCCAATCACCAGCAATAAAAGGCTTAGACTTCCCAGCCTCCAAAACTCTTAAGAAATTAATGTTGGGGTTGGGGATTTAGCTCAGTGATAGAGTGCTTGCCTAGCAAGCACAAGGCCCTGAGTTCGGTCCTCAGCTCTGAAAAAAAAAAAAAAGAAAGAAAGAAAGAAATTAATGTTATTTGAGTCACCCAGTCTGTAGCAGTTGGTGGGGTGGAGTAAGGTTGTTCTTGTTCGGCTCATTGTTTCGAGACAGGGTCTCAGGTAGCCCAGACTGGCCTGGCCTCGAATTTGTACCTGAGGATGACCATGAACTCCTGATCCTTCTGCCTTAGCTTCCCAAATGATGGGATCATGGTCAAGTGCAACAAACCCATGCTTGGTTGGGAGGCAGGGGTTGAGTCTCATTCCATAGCCCAGGCTGGCCTTATGCATGCAACAATCCTCCTGCCTGAGTTTTCCAGTGTTGTAATTTTAGGCATGAACTACCATTCCTGGCATTTATTTTATTATGACCCAAAGGGGTTGGGAATGTGGTTAAATCGTAGAATGCTTGCTTACAGCGTTGGGTTGGATCCCCAGCAGCACCGCATGCAGGCCAAAAGCCAAAAGAACTAAGACAACTATTCTGGGATCACTTTTCAAAGGGAGAAATCACCGGTGTAGCCACAGTCTGAATCTAAAGGCCTCCTGTGGCCTGAACTTGTTACCCTTGACTTCAAACTCTGGGCATCCATCTGCCTCTGCTTCCTGGCATTCAAGGCCTAGGCCACCAAGCCTGGCTTTTGTTTTGTTTTCTAAACAGCTCAAACTACTGTCTTGCTGGGGTTCTGGAACCCTAACCCACTTCCTATTCTCAGTGGAGAGCTCTAATTGTAGCAGGGAGCCAAGGGAGAGTAATTCTTGTTCCTGTGTGCCCTCTGCTGGCACCTTGAGAGCAGACCACACAGCAAAGGCCACTCTGTCGAGAAAGGGCTCTCATCTCCCTGGCATGACCCTTGCAGGCCTAGCAGCCTTGTTGTTAATGGTATGCTGACTCTCCCCACTGCAGCCACCTGGGGAACCTAGCCACAGGAGTAACAGGAAAGGACCTGGGCAGTGTTTTGGAGGTATTACCATCATAAAACTAAGCCAAAGGCAAACTCAAGAACAGGAACTTCTTACTGGTTTGTTTGTTGTTTTGAGATATAGTCTAACTTAGACCAGACTGACCACAAACTCATTAAAAAGCCAAGGAGTCCAGATCCTCCTGACCAAGGACTGGGATCACAGGTGCCTGCCACCATACTCAATTTATATGATGCTGGACATTGAACCCAGGTCTTAGCATTCTGCCAACTGAGCTAAATTCGAAGACCTTAAGCTGGCACTTCTAAACTGGCTTGAGGCCCCCTGGGTACAACGGGGCCACACCTATAATATCCCAGCAGAATCAAATTCAAGGTCATTCTCAGCTGTACAGCAAGTTTGTGGCTAGCCTGGGCTATACAGTACAAAAGGCCCTATCTCAAACAAAACCAAACTGTAAAAGACATCTCAATTTTTATTATGTGGGGAGAGGGTGTGCATGCCAATGCACAGGTCAGAGCATAACCCAAAGGCCTCAGTTTTTCTCCCTATGGATACTGGGATCACAGTGAGGCTGTCAGGGTTGTGTCACTAACACAGCTCATTATCACACAACTCTTTAGACTAATGTTTAGAGGTTGTTTGTTGCTAAAACAGCTCCAAAATATCCGGGCTCCCATCATTGCCCTGACATCCTGCGCACATGGCTGTGCTCTCCTTGGCCCAGTGTGTCCACATCCTGCGCACATGGCTGTGCTCTCATCACCCAGTGTGTCCACATCCTATACATGGCCACACTCTCATCACCCAGTATATACATCCTGTACACATGGCTGCACTCTCATGCCCAGTGTGTCCCCTCCAATTCCCTACATCACTGTAGTCATCACAGTGGGAAGGCATGGTGGCAACAGGCACTTGCACCTATGGTGTTAGGAGCTTGATGTTCTAGGTGGCTAGAAGAACATCAAGAAGGCAACGCCAGTGCTCCAACTGTGACAGGGCTGAGGTTTTGCTGTTTTTAAGACAGTTCAACGTAGTCCTGTTACTACGCAGACCAGGCCTCAGACTGGCAGTGATCCTCCTACCTCTGTTTCCCAAATCCTAGAATCACGGTGTGATTCTGTCTCAAAACACTGAAACAAAAAGACCCTACAAAACAGGTGAGACTGGCCAGGCAGTAGTGCACACTCCTTTAATTCCAGCACTCAGGAGGCAGAGGCAGGCGGATCTTTTGAGGTCAAGGCCAGCCTGGTCTACAGTGAGTTATAGGAGAGCCTGGGCTACACACAGAAAGCCTGTCTCAAAAAAGAAACAAAAAACAAACAAAACGGATGTGACTGGGGCCTGAGATGGTAGAGTATGTACTCAAGAGGCAGAAGCAAGTGGATCTCTTGGAGTTTCAAGAGGCTAGCTTGGTCTACCTAGTGAGATCCTGTCTCAAAACAAAACCACCCAACCAAAAAAAACAAAAACCTACTTAACTAAAGCCTGGCATGTTGGTTACATACCTTTATTTAATCCCAACACTCAGGAGACAAAGGGAAGAGGATTTCTGAGGTCAGGGCCAGCCTGGTCAACATATAGGAAGCTCCAGGACAGCCAGTAAGTAACATAGAGAGATCTGGTCTAAAAAAAAAAATTACAACTAGGGACTTCACAGATGGTTTCAGCAATTAACAGCACAGGCTGCTCTTCCCCGAGGCCCTGAGTTTAATTCCCAGCACTCATGGTGGCTCACAACCTTCTACGTGATTTGATGCCCTCTTCTGGTGTGCAGACTCTACAAGCAGAAAAAACACCCCTATACATAAAAATACATACATCTTTTTCATATTCTGCCTGCACACCAGAACTCAATATAGATGGTTGTGAGCCACCATGTGGTTGCTTGGAATTGAACTCAGGTCCTTTAGAAGAATAGCCAGTGCTCTTAACCTCTGGAAGTTAGGTCACTGGAAGCATGGCTTTGGGGGACACTGAAACCTAATAGCCCCTTCTTGTGTCTTTACTTCCTTCTCAGAATTCCAACTCCCCCAGCCCGGCCCCCCAAAAACCAGCAAGGACACCAACAAGCACTTTATATTTATGTTGTTCACAACAGCCAAGGGGTGGAAGTAACCCAAATGTCCACTGACCTGGCTGAGTTGGTAAATACACACACTTTCTCTCGGCCCCAACTGCACCCCCAAGAGTCAAGTCATGAAGAACAATGAAACAACTTGAAAACATTTCACCAAGTAAAAGCTGGCAAACACGGGAGGAAACACACCATGATCTGTTTACAGAGTAACAAATTCAGAAATTAGCTGCTGCCTAAAAACAAACGGAGACAGAGATGAAGGATGATGACAACTTCAGCCTTCGTATGGAGATCCTATCCAGGATAGTGAAGCCTAAGAATTAGACAGCAGTGATGGCTGCACAACAGAGGGTGTGCTTCATGCCCTCAACAAGAAAAATGGTTACAATTTGATAGGCACTTTTTAACATTTTGAGGTGGAAATTACATAATTTTCCCCTTCCCTTTCAAATTCATGGCTTCTTTTTTCATTAATTATTGTTAAGTGTATATGTGTATTGCTAAGTGTAACCTAAGTATGTACTTGGTGTGTATATGTTTAGGGTTAACCACTTCATATTGAATAACTGGTGTGCTCTTCCCAGAGGAACCCTATTTCTCCTGCTCTCAGAAATTCTAAGTTACTTGTAGTTCTTTGTGTAGGATTGAGGCCTGGTGTTGTCTGCTGCCAAACACACACTTTGGTATGTCTACTGTTGTTCATGCTCTGCTTATTTTCTAGCAGTGAATGGCTAGAGGACCAGAAAGATGGCTCAGTGGGTAAATGTGCTTGCAAGCAAACCTGAAAACCCAAATTTAACCCCTAAGAACCAATAGGTATAAGGAAGAAGACTCCAGATATTTGCAGTGGTACACACACAAGTAAATCAATGTAATTTTAAAAGAAAAATTCTTCAAGAAAAAAAATTACTGAAAAAAAAACAAAAACAAAAAACAAAACAAAAAGCATTTCAAGTGGACAAATTACAAAGATCACGGCTGCTTTCCTTTTTATTCTGGTACAATCTACCTAATAAGCATGTGTTGTTGTTATGAAAAGCAGCATATACAGTCTCCTTCAGCTGATAAATTGTTGCTTGGGCAGATTCCCTCTGTCCTGACAACATTGCAAAGAACCCAATGTAAGGGCCCCTGGACCTCCTGGTGATCAACATATTCTTAGGCAGATGCTGTCCCTTCCTTCGTGGGTGTGTAGACTTCCTGATGGGAAACCCCGCCCACTCTGGCTTCTGCCCTGCTCACCCAGCTGGTAAGCATGAGAAGCAGTGCAGGGTTCTCAGGTCCCCAGTGGCAGCCTGTGTTTTAAGCTCTGGGTTGCTCACCTTACACAGCGCTCAGCAGTTCCTGCTTTGCCTGAGGGTGGAACTTTACAGTTTACCAGTGCCAGGCAAGAGCTCCTCCGAGAAGCCACATGCCCAGCCTCCACCAGTACTGGCTATTTTCATATTCGTCCCTATGACAGTGGTAGGACCTTCCATCTCAGAGTGCAATTCAAGGTTCGGAGACTCAGTGCCCTGCTCAGGGAAAAGGAGCTGAGGCCAGCAGAATCCATGTCTCCAAACTCCATATCCTGTGTTCCTCTACCAACTTCCTGCCTTCTGGCTTCACAGCAGTGGGCTGCCTTGGTGATCTTGGCATAGCACTCTCCAGGAACTGCCTTTTCTCTGGCTGCTATCTGATGGAATGTCCTATACAGTACAATGTTTCACTAAGGGCTTTTTCCTAAAGTTGGTCAATACCTTTTTTGGCCATGAACAACCTTGAACTTCTTCTCCACGTGCCTCTATCACCAGTACTGAGTACAGGAATACTGTGTAATCACGCCTGGTTATATGTGGTGCTAGGGATTGAACCCAAGGCTCCACTTCCTGCATGCTACACAAGCAGTCTACCAACTGAGCTTCAGCCCCAGCCCCTGGTAATTAGCTTCTGCCTCATCCTGCTCTTGCCTTCCGTCTAAAATCCAAGTAACCAGGGCTACGAGACCTAGTTGCTGTTCTTTACTTGTGTGTAGCCAGGGTTCCAAACACTTGTGAGAATCGTTCTCTGTCCAGGATGCGGCCATAGCGTAGGGTAAGGTAGAAGGTCTGCTTGCCATTATACTGCTGGATGCGCACAAACACATCCTGGACCCGGTCCTTAGATTCTGACAGGGGTATCATGTCGGACACGGCACAGTATGTGTCCCGTCGCCAGCCCCAGAAGCTCAGGTGGGCCACTCGAAGCAGGGTACCTGACTCATTCACATACAGGATGCCCACCAGCCTGCGAAAGAAGTAGCTCATCCAACACAGCATGCCCAGGGCGAAGCTGGTGATCCCACTCATGAGGCACAGTGAGTTGAGGGTCAGGAGGCCTTGTGAGTACAGGTAGAAGCCTGGAGGCAGGGCCACCACAGTCAGGCCTGTCTGTGCCAACTTCAGCTGAGATATGAAGCCAAGCACTCTGATGGCATTGAATCTGTAGATTGTGTGGAATTTCTCCATCTCTGGGCCTGGTGGCTTCTCCTGTGAGGTGGGAGAACTGCTCCCCACCCACCTTTTGGAAGTCTCCTGCCCAGTGCAGCACCATAGTCGGTGGAAAGGCCTCCCCCATGCAGCTGGACCCTGCCACCTTGGCACGACTCGAAGGAGGACAGCCTGGAAAAGAGGTTTCTTTCAGAATTCCACCATGCTAATCACACAATGAACAAGGCAAAGCATCCCCAGAAAGGCTTCAACCAAGCCTGGAAAGTCACCATGACCGCCAGAGTTAGTGATAAAGACAGACTGCCCTGTGTGTGTGTGTGTAATTCTACTCTGGTTAAGTACCATGCTCCCGTTTTTACAACTAAACAAACAAAAACTCTAATCCTAGCCAGTGAGATACCCCATCAAGTATAGGTGCCTGCCACCAAATCGGGTGTTATGAATTTGATCCCTGAGGCCAACATGGTAGAGGAAGAAAAATTACTCATGCAGGATGTCCTGGACCCCCTCTAAACGCCATAGCACATGAACTAGACACACACAGAATTTAAAAACAAAAAAACCAAACAAACAAACAAAAAAAAAACTAAGCCAAAAAAAAAAAAAAGTGCAAGGAAACACAACAGAATGAATGGACAGAGTCTGACTCTAAACCGGTCCTTTCCCCTAGGCAAATAAACATAGAAAAGCTGTAGTTCCAGCCATTCGACAGAGACTCGAACTTGGGTCCACAAGTCTATGGGACACTTCCCCCAAAAATACCAATCGGCGTCAGAAACTAACGCACCAAATCCATGGGGTACTTATCACAGTACTCTTGCAGTTCTCCGACTGCCTTATACGTTAGCTGCTTTCTATTAGCCTGGTCGGGAAAGGGGGAACAGCAGAGAAGTGAGGCACAGAGACCCTCAACACATTACACAATGGTTCTCTCGAGCAGCATAGTGAGCAAATTCTGGGCTTTATAGAGTTAGAGGGAGGCTCCGATCCTGGCTCCCAGAGACACTAGCTGTGCATCCTTCTTCACCTTTCAAAAGAAAGCCTCAGAATATGCTGAGGGAGACATGGTTCTGAAGCCTGAACTTGGTGTGCGCTCAGGGAGTTGCAGCTACTCAGACCGTTCACGTGACCCAAGGGAACCAGAGGAGGCAGAGAAACAGATAAGACAGCCCGGCTTTCCACCGGTGAAATCCAGAATCGGTGGCCAAAGGCTCCTTCCTGCCAGTCCTAGATCCGACCGGGTCCCTAAACGCGTTCCCTCCTTCACCGCCCACCACCTGACCTTCCTACCATTATCTTGTTGTCTGCTACAGGAAGTAAACGGACACTGTACCGGAAACTTGGAAAAGCGCATGCGCTAGCGGTCTTTTAAACGAAAAGAAGAACGCATGCGCAAACTGAAAAAAGAAGCCAATTATACTAGGCTTTGGGAATTGTGGTTCAAAGCCTGTATCTGCAGCGAGTGTTCTATGAGCCATCAGGAAATCTTCCCGTCGTGCCTTGGGGCTATGGCGCTTGAAGCGGACCCGGAAGTTCCGGTTGGAGTTCCGGGTGCCAGCAAGTCTTCTAACTGGAGATATGGCCACGCTCTGCCTCTTCGACGTGGATGGGACCCTGACTGCCCCGCGGCAGGTAGGCAGCGCCAGGGAGGCTCGCGGTCCTGGAGCGGAGCCCGTGCTGCTCCAGGCCGCGGTAACGACCGTCCAGTAATCAGGAGACGCGGGTCCTGAGCGCAGGAAGAGGGTCCAAAACCTTCCGAGCAGGAAACGTGTTCAGAGTCTGAATGTTCGGGTCTGAATCTCTTCTTGGACCCTGGGGACTGCTGACCTGGACTACATGTAACTCCATCTTAGTCTAAACTCTGACCAGCTGTGTCACATCCCCAGCCCTGTCACATTTGGCTGTGTCTTCTAGTATATCATAGGCAGGTTCTCAGCTGTCTGACCTTGAGCAAATCTTTCTCGGAGCCCCCGAAGCCACTTTAAACGGTCATTGCCTGTTGCAAGGGGTGTTGGTGAGGATCACAGAAATTCGTGACAGTGCTGTGCCCAGATCAAAGGTGAGCTGCTTCCACCAGCCGCTGCAGTAGTGGGGTCCCAGGTGGAAATAGGCTGTTTGCAAAAGAGCATCCAGGATCCAGTGGAACTTCTTCCGCTAACAGATATTGTTATGATGAGAGATACGTTTTTGTGGGTTCATTCTGGCGATGACAGTCTCTGCCTTCTTTGCACAAATTCGTAATTGAGCAGAAGTCGTTCAAGCTTGAGACTGGGCTCAAATAGCTTGGATGTCACTACCCTTGCCCCACCCCTTTTAGGTTTCGTGGAGTGTGTTCCAGACGCCCATGTTAATTGTGCGTAATCTTAGATATATCAGTGTTGTTTTTTCCTTTTTTCTTTGACGATTACGCGTGTACGGTGTATCTCAATCGTATTCACCTCCAACTCTCCTCTGCTCCCTATGTGGAACACCACGGTACATTCCTCTTCCATTTTCATGTCTTTTGTTGTTGTTGTTGTTTGTTTGTTTGTTTTGTTTTTCATATAGCCTTGGCTGTCCTGGACTCACTTTGTAGACCAGGCTGGCCTTGAACTCACAGAGATCTGCCTGCCTCTGCCTGGAAGAGTGCTAACATAGGCATGCGCCACCACACTCAGCTTTAAAATTCTATTTTAATAACCCACTAAGTCCAGTTAATACTACACACACACATACACACACACACACACACACACACACACACACACACACACACACACGAGGAGCCTTCCACCAAATGATAGACAGCCACCATCGGTGCTGGAGTGTTCACTGACTTGATCTTGTGCAGGTAACCACAGTTGCTGAATTCATGAGGGCAACAGCCACATAATGTCCAGAAGACAGCATCTCTCATCACTCCTCCACATTCTCTGGCTCTTATATTCTTTCTGCCCCCATCCCCACTCCCGGCCTTGGCAGGGTTGATAGGGCATTTATTCTTAACACTTTGACCAGGTATGAGTCCACATAAACCACCGCTTACCACACACACACACACACACACACACACACACACACACACACACACAAATGATGAATGAATGAATAGGTGGGTTCTTGCCAAGGTTGAGAGCAGCATTAATCTATAAAACATAAATATTTAGAAGGTAGTTTGACCAGTAGGTTTTCTTATTGGGCCTATGAGTTCCTGAGCCATAGGCTTTTGACCATGCTTACTGTACCAAGCATTAATTCCTTCCTGTGGAGTAGCCCTAATATCCAATCAGAAACCCGAATAACAATCATGCCATTGTTGGACAAGTGAGCCCATACTGCTTGACAAGTCAGTGCTGTTATGCAGGATTTGTAGCTGGGAAATGCTGTTAATGGCTTTTCTCCCCCCAGTGGCTCGCATAGCACCTTTTAGCACTATGAAAACTAAACATGTCAGTTCCAGCCTGATTTCTCTATGTCTTGCAACCAAAGTGTGTTTTGTCTTTTAGATGGACTTACTAGTTAGGACATCTAGTTAGGGTAGGCAACTGGGAGCAGTGGCAATAGGGGCTCTCTAGTCAATAATATTCCCCTCCTGGCACTGAGATGGCTTGGTTTGTATTGTTTTTAATAACCCGTGTCTTTTGAGAGAGAGAAGACAGTGTATATATGCATATACCTTAAACGTAGTAGGTTTTGCCAAAGCTTTTAAATACGTCCTTAGTTTTAGTTAAACCACAACCCAAACCCTTCTCCACCATATTCTACCTTTCTGAGCCAGAGTTTGATCCATCTAGGGATGACATTAAACCACAAGTTCTCTGGAGCCCTCTCTGACTCACCTTCATTGCTCAACACAGCAGGTGGCATAGGGTTTTAATCTCTGCAGGAGGACTTGAGAGCTCAGAGCTAGCCTTGGCTATGTAGTGAGTCTGAGGTAAACCTGGGAACTTGTCTCAAAACAAAAGCCAATAATCTAGAGCTTTGAGATCAGAATTCATATTTTGTAAGGGGCCATATGTTAAGTACTTTTGTCTTTGTAGAAGATATGGCCTGTGGTAACTACTCAACTTACTGCAAAAGTAACGATAAACCATATATAAAGAATGGCCGTATTTTAATAATTACAGAGGCCACTGAGATGGCTCAGTGAGTAGTCACCCCTAAGCCTTGGGACCTGAGTTCAATTCCTGGAGTCCACATGATGGAAGGAGAGAAGCAACTCTCACAAGTTGTCTTCTGGCCTTCCCTTCTACATTGTGGCACATGAGCATGCTTATACATAATAAAAATAAAGTTATAGAAACAAACTGCTGTTCAGTTTGGCCCAGGAGCCATAGTGGTTATGTTTGGTTGGTTTTGGTTTTTCCAGACAGGGTGTGTGTGTGTGTGTGTGTGTGTGTGTGTGTGTGTGTGTGTGTACACCCTTGGTTGTCCTGGAACTTGCTGTGTGGACTAGGTTGTCCTTGAACTCATAGAGATCTACCTGCCTCTGCTTCCCAAGTGCTGGGATTAAAGGTGTGCACCCTCACTACCATTCTAACATAAGGAAACTGAAATGAAATGAGTAAAGCCCTGACTGCCTCAGCTTTTTACAGCAGCTGTAGTTCAAAATCCTGGGCCTCATGGCACTGTTAGTTGTCCTGTTTGTCATTTCCTTTCACTCTGCCAGGATGGAGGCCATTCCAGGTACTAGATGAGCTACTGGGAAAATGCTTCTGTTTACCAAGCAAATGAGGATAGATGGGTGTTACGTATAAAACAGTAAAGAAGCCAGGTGACCCAGAATGTATATCCAGAACGTATTTCAGACGCTTGTAGTGATCATAAGCAATTATAACAATAAGAGAAAACTGTAATTTAAGAGAGAATTCCCCTATATATTGGGTACTGCAGTTAAAATATTTTGGCAACAGATGTATTCATCATCAGCCTTATCTGCCTCCATCTACATGCATTCTCAAACATTGCTAATCACAGTGCAATCTGGAAGAGGAAAGAACAAGTTATCTTTTATTGCAGTTGTTGTAACAGGATGTGACCTGCCTGAGTTCAGTCTGGTTAGCATGGACTCCAGAAGTTTATACATTTCCCTGTTTGTGTAGAAGTTTGTCCTCCTGGGTACTTTCTTCTCTAAACAGTAGGACTTGAGAAAAAGCTTTAGAAAAAAAACAAAAAACGTGAACCTCTATGAATCATTTTCCAACTTTGGCATCCTGAAAAATCTCTCATATCATTGACAAAAATAGTAAGCCCATATCCCCGTTACTTAGGTTAAAATAGCTGACATAACTTTGTGTTTTCTCTTGCTGAGTAACTTTCTATCTAAACCACAGTCATCAAGCTGCTTCATCCCTTTGTATTTCAGCATCCATTAAGGTAAAGAGTGTCATCCTTCATAATCATAATGTCATAATAAGATATTTAGTATTCTATTACCATAGCCCAGAAGTTGGCATTCTTTTCTGTAAAAGGTAGTTAGTTACAAACAAACACTCAAATACTCAGTTTATTTGTTGGTTGTGGAGATAGAACCCGGCACCTTGAAACAAGCTAGGTAAGCGTTCTTCCACTGAGCTATATCCCCAGACCCAGATAGTCAATATTTTGAGGTTTGTAGGCCACATCATCTCTGTCACAGCTACTTAACTCTCTTTCTCTCTCTCTCTCTCTCTCTCTCTCTCTCTCTCTCTCTCTCTCTCTGGGACAGAGCTGCCAGAACACCTCCATGGATGAACAGTGCTCAGCTACAGTAATACGGTCATTGATGTGATGGCACACAGGCCTGGGTTTGAAGCCTCCTGGAACCCACGGCCCAATTTCCTTAACCATTGCCACCTCTCAGATGCCTTCTGTAGTTTTTTTCTTTCAGCTGGGTTTCATTCTTTCCAGTGTTACCCTGTTTTATTTTGTTGGAGAGGTGATATGACCCTCAGCACAAGGGTTATTTTGTTTCACTTTTGAATCAGCTGGGGTTATGGACATGCATATAAGGTCTACTGAGTGAGTTCCAAGACAGGGAAGGGCACAAAGAAAAACCCTGTCTCAAACACAAACAAAAGAAAAAATTTGGGAAAAGTGAGTCTGGGGCTGTATCTCAGTGGTAGGGTGCTTGCCTGGAATATACAAGGCTTGCATTTAATACCCAGCACCAATAAAAACAAAACAAACAGTATAAAAAAGTGCATTCTAAGGCTCTGGTGTTAGAGTTACTATTGATACAATGAATACCATGACCAAAAAGTAAGTAGTGGGGGAAAGGGCTTATTTTGCTCACAGTTCCGAACATATCTCTGTTCATCATCAAAAGCAGTGAGGGCAGGAACTCAAACAGGGCAGTAACCTAGAGGCAGGAACTGATACAGAAGCTCTAGCGGGGTGCTGCTTACTGGCTTGCTGTACATGGCTTGCTCAGCCTGCTTTCTTATAGAACCTAGGACCACCAGTCCAGGTGTGATGCCATCCACAATGGGCTTCCCTTCCCCCATCAATCACTAAATAAAATGCTCTACAAGCTGGCCCACAGCCCCATCTTATGGAGGCATTTTCTCAGTCTTGGTTTCTTTCTCTAAGATGACTTGACTATGGAGTGTGTCTGGTTGACATAAATCTCGTCAACACATGCTTCTGTTTGATTGATTGATTGATTGTCTGTTAAAAGACAGTCTTAGGAAATCCAACTATATAGGCAAAGCTGGCCTTGAACTCCTGATCTTCCTGTCTCCATTTCCCAAGTGCTGGATTACAAGCTTGTGACAATGTACCCACTCTGACGTAGTGAATCAAATTCATTGAATACGAAACTCCTTCTTCAAAGATCATAAGACTGGCTAAGAGCACTGGCTGCACGTCCAGAGGACCCAGCATCCACAAAGTGGCTCACAACAGATGATCTCGTGCCCGCTTCTACCCCCAAGGCACTGCATGCATGTACTACACAGATATATATATTCAAACAAAAAAAATTTTTTTTTAAGCTAGATCTACATATTGTCATTAAAAGGTCAACACAACATAGAATACAAAAGGCAAGTCATTGCTCAGGACAGAGACTAACCCCATACCCATATATATCTGCTCATGTGTGAATAGACAAATAACAGATTCACAGATAAACTGGAACAAGTGAGCTGGTGCTGGAATACTTGTAGTACCAGATCTTGTAGGCTAAGGTGGGGGCATTCTTTAGCCAGGAGTTCAAGGTTTGCCTAGGCAGTAGGCTAGACTAACTATCCAAACTCAAACAGCCAAAATAAAAGAAAGTGGGGGGAAAACCCAAAAAGGTTAATATCCCCAAATAACAAATAAATATTTAAATTTTTCTACAGGCCTAGTAATAGCACTGGGCTTGTGTAAAATAGGAGCTGGATTAGTTTGCAGTTTTTATCTGATTGTGTGACTCAAAATCATCCTATTTTCCTTCCTGACATGTAGAAAATTACAAAAGAAATGGATGACTTTTTACAAAAATTGAGGCAGAAGACCAAAATTGGAGTGGTAGGTGGCTCGGACTTTGAGAAAGTACAAGAGCAACTGGGAAATGATGGTAAGTGCTAATTATCCTCTAGCCCAAAGCTAACTAATCATGAGAATACTGATGCCTGCCCACAAGCATCCCCTCAAATCCCAAGCCACCATCACTCGTGTAGCACACTTTTTGCCTTCTCTGGGAAGGCTTTTCCTCTGCCCTTATTTGGCCTTTGCTTTAATCCTATAGAAGTAAGTTCTGTGACCTGTGACAGAACCCCTTCACTCAGGTATACAGATAGACTCACCTTAAAGGAAGTGTGTGTCTATGTCTTTGCTTGTGGAACCTCTTCTCCCTCTAGTATTTGCATGTCACTGCCCTCTCAGTTCAGCCCAGCACATTTCTTGGCTGTCCTCTCCACTCAGATATGGAGATACCTCTGATCACAGAACATTTTTTCTATTGCTTTAACCCAGTGTGTTTGATGGTTCCCTAATCATGAGAGTCACTAGGCTCCCTATAGCACCAGGGTCTTCAGCACAGGCCTGGGAAGTTAGAGAACTTTTGTGATACAGTCTCACACTGTAGCCCAGGCTGGGCTCAAAGTCATTTTCTGTCTCTTCCTCACAGTACTGGAGTAACAGGCATCAGCCACTATACCTAGCTGGAGAGTCTTCTGTTTTAAACTCATGATATGATATGACAGAAAACACAGTTGTCCCAGAGTCATGTTAGCACTAAGGACATATCGGGCGGGACAGTTTATTGTAGGATGCCTGGTACCATCTCTGGCATCTCCTCGCTAGGTGCCAGTAGAGTGCATGCACACTCAGCCACAGTTTTAACAACCCAGGCTGTCTCTAGACATTGCCAGGTATGTCCAGGGATTGTGTTGCCATGGTTGGGAGCCCACTGCGTCTTATCTGAAAGTGCAGGTCTGTGGGTCAGAACAGATCACTATGGGAGGAGTCCATATGCACCTGCAGGACAAGCTCCACTTCAGCTTTCTCGGAGGTACTCTCTAGAAACACTAACAGCAGCGTTGCGAGGCGTATTCAGTCCAGGAAATCCTGTCACGGGGGTGATTGCCATTCCTGCCTCCAGTGTTGTACTTACCAACCTCTGAGAGGTTTTGCATCACTGTGGCAAAGCTGTGTCTTTCAGTGAAGATGTAACAAGAGTCAAAACACTCACATACTAGAAGCCAGCTCAGAACACACTTTGCATTGGCATCAGCAGGTGTCGTGGACATACCTGTAATCTTAGCACTCCAAAAAACTGCTGTGAGCTTGAGATCATGCTGGACTATATAATGAGCTCAAGGCTAGCCTAGGCTTCATGAGGGCCTATTTGAAAAACAGGCAAGCATAGTAGCATGTTTAAAACAGCTTTCTAAATTTTTATTTTTATAAAGCGGTTATTTTGGGGTTGGGCAGATTGCTCAGTGGGTAAAGGCACCTGACAACCTAAGTTCAGTACTCAGAACCCGTGTAGAAGGAGAGAGTCAACCACCACAAGCTGTCTTCTGACCTACCCCATACACCATGGTGTCAACATGCCAAATGCACACATACACACAAAATAATATACTTGATTGGTTGTTTGGTTTGGGTATTTGTTTGTTTTTCAGACAGGATTTCTCTCTGTAGTCCTGGCTATCCTGAAACTAACTCTATAGACCAGACTGGCCTTGAACTCAGAAATCTGTGTGCCTCTGCCTCCTAAGTACTGGGATTAAAGGTGTATGCCACCACAGCCTAGCATGTAATGTTTTTGTTTTGTTTTAAATTTGAGCCTGGAAATTCTGAGAACAGAATGTGGCCATCTTTTCACTTGTTTCCTGGTACTGCTAGTTCATGGCAGTTGGGAGCAGAAATGGGCTGGCATCTTTACACACTGGCAGGCTGCAGGCAGGGTCTGTCTGTAGTTCATTTATCATCCCTCAGACATACAGTCAAAATTGCTGTTGTAGTCCTCACACTCTTGATGAGAAGGGCTGGCACAGCCCACTGGTGCTTAGCTGGGTCCTTGGTGGTGGATGTTGACGAAGAAAGAAAAAGGCAGGTTTCTATTCAATGCATCCTCAGTTTTATCTTGTTTTGGTTGTAGTGGTTGAGAAATACGATTATGTGTTTCCAGAGAATGGCTTGGTAGCGTACAAAGATGGGAAGCTTTTGTGTAAACAGGTAAGTTTTTAAGTATGCAGCCCGTCTGGATCACTACTAATATGTCGTGTGTAAGGCAGCACTGCTGGGACAGTCAGTCATCCTAGCTTGAACTCAACAGAGTGAGTTCAAGACCAACCTGGGCAGCCTAAGAAAAGGAGCAAGAACAACACATTTTGTGTGCTAACGATTGAGTGCCTCCGGGCACATGCTGGGAGCTCAGGGTGGGAGGAGTAAGTCTTCACAGTGTATTCCTGGTTAAGTTTAAATTTTGCTCTATACAGCTGTTGCTTGTTCCAGATAGTGACTACATTTTTATTATGGCCTATTAAAGCTGCTTGAGTCCAGTGTTTCCATTACAATAGCCAAAGCTAGAGCGGGGCACTCACCCAGGGACTGTGAAAGAAGCTGTACTTAATACTTAAGAGCATCTGCAGTAAGCTCTCTGGCCTTTCCTGGAAGTGTGTGAAAGAAAAGGATCACAAATCCCTGACTCATGAAGCAGAAGATGCTTTTGACTGAGGTGGCTGTGTTTTGCCTAATGTTTTCCACTAGCAGAAAAGAGAAAGAGGTAAAAGGGCAACAGGATGTGTCAGTGCCCCTGCCGGGTCAGCCTGTGGTTTCCAGCAGTGTTAGCAAGATATTTGGGTTTGCCCATGAAGCCATTTTGACAGTACTTTTTATTATATCAAATAACTCCTGCTTTGTTTGCCTAGAGTATTCAAGATCATCTGGGGGAGGTTGTGATCCAAGACCTGATCAACTACTGTCTGAGCTACATTGCAAAAATTAAACTCCCTAAGAAAAGGTGGGTTCACTCTTAACAAAGGATCTTGTAGAATATGGAGCAGTGGGCTCATTGGGTGGATTAGATCTCACAGCTAAAACCCAACACTTACTAGAACTACTTGGATATAGTCTATATAGCTAAACCACCATGAAGATGGTTGTAAAAAAGATGGCTGCCCATGTGATGGTGTGCTGTACAGACACCTGTGAAATAGCATGCAAAGAGCACAGAGCCTGACCTGGTGACACCTGCTAGAGAGGCTGAGGGAGGAGGATCACAAGGCCAGACAGGGCTCTCTGAGAGGGAGGAGAGAAAGAGAGAAAGAAGAGGCCAGAACTTGGAGGGCAGAGGCAGGTGGATCTCTGTGAGTTGGAAGCCAGAATAGTCTACATAGTGAGTTCCAGGTCCCAGTGAGAGCTAGAACTACACAGTGAGGCTCTGTCTTGAACAAAAAATTGGGGGAGGGGGAAATGAGTCATACCTGTCAGCCAATATGCAGGATGCCAAGGCAGGAGGAGTGCTGTGAATTTTGGGCTTCATAGTTAGTTCCTGGTCCAGCTGGGCTACAGAGTGAGGCCTTATCTCAACAAAAGAAGGATCCAGGGAATTGCTATACCCAAAATGCCTGTTGTACCAGCATGAGAGCTGATGCTCAGATTCCCCAGCACCCACATAAAAACTGAGTATGGTCATGTCATCTGGAACTAGCCATGAAGAAGTAGAGACAGTGTCCTGAGAGTCGAGTAAGGTCTGGCTTCAAGAAAAGACTGTGTCTTGGAAGGAAAAGTGGAGAGTGGTAGTGAAAATGCTAGCCATACACACATGCACACAAATATTACATACACACATAAAACGCACATGTACACTCATACATTATACACACATACATATACACATAATTTTTAAAAAGCGTCAGAAGCCCACAATCTGAAAGTCTAAGGCTAGATGTCATACAAAACCGAATGTATTTAGTGTGCAGTCATTAAAGAAAATCCACACTGTAGGGCTGCAGGGTTGGAGCAGTGAAGAAGAGCATGTGCTGTGACAGCATAAAAAGCTGAGTTCATATTCCCAGACTTCACATACGTTAGTTTTGGTCACATGTACACCTATAGTCTAAGCACTGTGGAGGACAGAGATGGGGGACCACTAGGACTTGCTGGCCTGCCACCTTTCCAGGTTCAAGGAGAGACGAGAGACGCTGTCTCAAGGAACTAAAGCAGAGAGGATATAGCAGGACACACACATATGCCTATCCTATCTGCCCCTCACAAAATAAATTTTTTAATATGTATTTTGAGTCTAAAACTACAGACATGATTTTTTTTTTTTTAAGTTTCTAGCCATTTTCCCTGGAATAGCTGAAACAGTGTTGGTGTGCTCCATTTTCTGTGATCACATCAAGCCTGAATGAGCAGTCTGCCTCTGAATAAATCAGGTTTCCTGAGTCATTAGTGAGGCTCCCTGGACCATAGTCTTAGAACTGTGTGTCCTCCCTTAATGACATCAGTCTGTTCAAGAGCTCAGTAGCACAATAGTTGCCCCGGAAACAGATAAGAGACTCCTGAGGGAGCAAGTGCCCTTGTACTGGGATCCCTTTTCAGCCCTTTATTACTGTGAGCTGCTCCTAAAGCAGTTCAGCAGAAATAGTGAACCAAGGGATGATGTTTTGGTAACACACCCTGTTTTCCCCACTACTCCAAAACATCATTTTAGCAAGTAGTCAGTGTAAAATATTATGACTAATGAGACATGGTACCTCAAGCCTATAACCCCAGCACTTGGGAGGTAGAGACAGGAGGAGCAGGAGTTCCTGGTCATCCATCATTAGCTGCATGGCGAGTTCAAGGACAGCCTGAGTTACAAAGACCCTATCTCAAAAAAATGGGGTGTGGGATATTCCTCCTTGTGGTCCTTCTCACTCTTGGAAGTTCATTTCTTTATTACATCTCTGTTCACTTAACTCAAAAAAGAAATAGGGCTGGTTTGAATTTCTAATGTTGTGAAGAGACACCATGACCATGGCAACTCTTATAAAGGAAAACATTTAATTGGTTCAGATGTTTAGTCCATTATTATCTTGGTGCTGGAGAAATGGCTGAGAGTTCTACGTCTGGATCTGAAGGCAACAGGGAGAGAGAGAGACACTGGCTGTGGCTTGAGCTGAAACCTTAAAGCCCACCTCCTAGTGATACACAAGCCACACCTTAAATAATGCCACTCCCTGGTGACTAAGTATTCAAACACATGAGTCTTGTGGGGCCATTCCTATTCCACACAGCTGGGGAGATAGTTCAGTCAGCAAAATGCTTTCTTAGCAAGACTGAGGACCTAGCACCCTCAAAAAGGCTGCGTCTGTAGTGCATGCTTATAGTCCCCATGCTGAGGAGGCAGAAAATGGGTGCATCTCCCCCATTTGCTGATCAAGTGCTGTAGCTGAATTTGTTAGCTCCATATTCCGTGAAAGACCCCGTCTCAAACAACAAGGTGGAAAGCCATCCAGGAAGACGCCCACTGTGGACCTCTGGCTTCTCCATGTACATTCACACAGGTTTACATGCGTATAGACATATACACACAAAAAATCTGAATGAGCTCTCGGCGCTCCCCGCTTAGGCTGTGGGGGGTGTGAACCCAAGCTGCAGCTGGTAATGATTTATAATAAAAAGAACCTCATGTAAAAAAAAAAAAAAAATCTGAATGATTACTCTGTTCCTTTTCCATGCTAAGAATCTATCCAGCTCAATCTGGATTAGCCACATTTCAAGTCTATAGTACTATGTGGCTCAAAGCTTCTATGGTACACAGCCTACAAGAAACCTGGTCACATACACCTGCTGTCTAGAATGTAATGTTGCCCAAGGAAATGAGGTATTTTATATTTTGAGGCACCCTTGTCCTCTTTCTCCTCCCCAGGGGAACTTTTATCGAATTCCGAAATGGCATGTTGAACGTGTCCCCTATTGGAAGGAGCTGCAGCCAAGAAGAACGAATTGAGTTCTACGAACTCGATAAAGTAAGTTCTTAGATGTATGTAGGGACATGGCCAGTGTGAGAAAAGCAGCCAAAATGTATAGGCCAGTATTTTAAGTGCTTCTATACTGCAATACAATGGACAACTGGTATATTTTTGTTTCTCTCAGAAAGAACATATACGACAAAAATTTGTAGCAGACCTGAGGAAGGAATTTGCAGGAAAAGGCCTCACATTCTCCATAGGTATGGTGCATGCCTAGGCTTTGATCCCTATACTCCTGGAGCATGTGGTGGGCTGCTGAGATGCTTAGGGCTATGGTGGGCAGGGTGGGTTGTAACTGAGGTTACCTTACGGGGTTCTTTGTCTCACTAATAAAAACTTGGAAACAGACTCAGAAGAAGTCATGAGGACAATTTTTAGTTTAAGAGAAAAACAGTACAGGTTAGGTGAAAATCTCAGAGGCTACCAGGAGGAGAGATGGGGAAAATCGTGCTTTCAGAGTTAGATGTGGAGTAGAAATAGACATGTTACTAAGAAAGGGAAAAGCACCCCCAAGGATGGAAGTGGCTGGTGAGCTGAGGAGTCCCCAGAGCATCCAGCCAGGCGGTGTGTGGTCCTGTATAGTCCCTCCCTCTTTGTGTTGTGGGTGGTCTTTGTTTTGATTGTTCTTTGTTCGCATGGTGATGCCAGGTTAAGGAAGAGCGATTCGTCTTCCTCTGCAAACTGGCTTCTTTCACTTGATAATCTCTCTTTAAAGACTTCGTTTATTTTATATATATGAGTGTTTTGCCTGAATGGATGTGTGAGCACCATGTGTATGCCCAGTGTCCAAGGAGGTCAGAAGAGGATGTGGGATGCCCTAGAACTGGAGCTACAGACCTGAACCTTGTCTTCTGCAAGTGCTTTTAATCCCTGAGCCATCTCTCTAGCCCCAGTTTATTAATCTTGATGTAGATTTTTTTTTTTTTTTTACTTTCTACTCTTGTACCACAGTTACGCAAGCAGCTACAGCAGGACACCCCCCCTACCAGGAAGTGGTTTCCATGCTTTAGGGTCTGGTTCTGCATCTGTATCCTGCAGGACTTTCCCTGCTTGCTCTTTTTTCTTGCACAGAAGAGCTGTGTCTTGGCATGTGAACAGTAAAAGCTTCAGACCTTTAGGTGGACGTTCTAAAGCCTTGCTGAACTGCAGAGGAGAGGTAGACTGAGCCTCTCAGATAAAGGAGACTAAGATGTCTTGACATCCTGAAGTGTGCCGTGATCAAGAAACCACAGAAGTTAGTGGATGGCTTTGACAGAGCAAGAATCAGGCTCAGAAAGGAACACACAGTTGTCCAGGCTCATAGAGCCTGTGTTGACTGCCATTGGGCCACTGCTGTCTCTGGTGCAGAGTTCTGCCTGAAGCCTGGCCCCTGCCTCATCACTCGGTAGCATAGGCCTATTAAATTTTATTACTATATTTTTTTTTTGTTGGGGGCGGGGTGGGCCGGGATAGAGAAGCAAGCCACACATGTGTGGAGGTCAGAGGACAGCTTGGAGGAGTCAGTTTTCTCCTTCCATCACATGGGTCCCAGGGGATTGAGTTCAGGTTGTCAATCTTGGCAGCAGTCACCTTTACCCACTGAGCCATCTGGTACATCCTTAACCGTTAAATGCTTCAAACATGTTCATTTCTGCTGGCAACTCTATCAGTCTTGCCTGAAAACCCTTTGGCTTTGCTAGCTTTAACATGTGTGTAGGTTGTAGGAAAACTGGCCTTGCAAAGGAACCATGTGTCACACACAACCAGGGGGATTTTCAACTATTCCTGAACTGTGAGCAAATGCTTTTCTGATAGCTTTGAAAATGTTTTTTTGAGCCCAGCACTCAGGGACACAGAGGCAAACAGATCTCTGTGAGTTCAAGGCCAGCCTGGTCTACAATGCAAGTCCAGGACAGCCAAGGCTACACAGAGAAATCCTGTCTCGAAAAAAAAAAAAAAAAAAAACAGAGAGAGAAAGGAAAAGGAAGGAAGGAGAAGAAACAAGAGAAAAGACAAGAAAGAAAATGTTTAGGGGGTTTTGTTTGTTTGATTGTTTTGTTTTGTTTTTTTTTTTTCCTGCTTTAAAAAGTTCATGCATATCAGCTAAAATGCTTGCTCAGCAGTTACAAGTACTGGCTACTCATTCAGAGGACCTGTGTTCGATTCCCAGCATCAATATGACAGCTCACAGTCATCTATAGCCGTAGCACCCAGGGTTTCCAATGAAGCTTCCTCAGGCACCGGGCATTCATGTGATACACAGATATAGCATGCAGACAAAATAATCATACACACGAGTAAGGAAGGAAAGAAGAAAGGAGGGTGGGAGGGAGGGAGGGAAAGGAAAGGATAGAAAGAAGGAAAATTTTAGGGGACACCCTTCCTATAAAATGTCTTCCATGTGACAGACCTATTGCCTATAGGAAGGGCCCAGACATTTTGTTTTTGGCTTTTCCACTGATGGTGGTTTGGTTTAGCTAGGTTTTTGGTTGTTATGTTTTTCAAGACAGGGTTTCTCTGTGTAGCCTTGACTGTTCTGGACTTGGCTTTGTAGATTAGGCTAGCCTTGATCTCACAAAAATCCTCCTGCCTCTGCCTCCCTGAGTGCTGGAATTAACAGGCATGCACCACCAAGCCCAGCTAGGTTCTGTTGTTGTTTTTTTTTTTTTTAAGGTTTTCACGCTGTAGTCCAGGTTTGCCTGGAATTCACATGAACTTCAGGCTGACCTTAAACTCATCATAGTCCCCTTTCTCAGCTTCGTCAATGCTGTGATGACAGGTATGAACTGACCCAGAATTTGTTAAAGTGCCAGACAGGCTCAGGGAAGCCTTGACTAGGTTTTTACATAAGCCTGCTTCACTTAAACTTGTAAGCCTCTTTTTTGAAAAGCATTAAGAGAGGTGGTTGCTTTTAGGCCCAGATGATAATACGAGGAAAACCAGCAAAGAACCTGTCCACAAAGGAGCATTAAGTGGTGAACAAGGATATTAAAAAAAATTTTTTTTTAAATAAGTGCATTATTTTCCAAAAGATGTTAGCTCCCTCCTCACCTGGGACTGTCCTGGGGTGATACACAAGAGCCCCAGGCATGCTAGGCAAGCCCTCTCCCACTGAGCCACATCCCAGCCTTCCTTAGCTGTGTTCCCTTTCCATCCTGCAGGTGGCCAGATCAGCTTTGATGTCTTTCCTGATGGATGGGACAAGAGGTATTGCCTGAGGCACTTAGAACATGATGGTTACAGGACCATTCATTTCTTTGGAGACAAGACTATGCCAGTAAGTCGGAAAGTCTCCTGTGCAATTTGTACAGTTTGGACTTGGAGGGGGAAGTTTATTTACAGTGGGCTGTTTTGCCATCTTACATCTTAGCTGATGGCCCTTTTGGCCTCCCTCTCCTCAGAGCTTTAAGACCCTGCCCAATGGAAGCAAGGACTATAGATCATTTTCAGTGTGCCTTTTGAATTAACTACCTTCACCACTATTGCTTTATTATCCTGCTCTACTATGTTCATTGTAAATTACACACTAGGGTCACAAACAAGAGACGATGGGGGATTTCCTGAGTCTGATACTCAAAGCTGCTCAGGCATAATTGGTGTGGGGATCTGCCCCAGGTGTCAGGCAGGGAGTACTGTGGGCTGTCAGTGAGAGCCCTGCAGAAAGCCCAGGTTCAGTGGAGATGGCATCAGAGCTGGAGCCTGAGAGAGTTCTGAAAAGGCAAAATGTACAGCAGTCACTGGTAGAGGGAGAAGAGGGGAACAGGGGACTGCCTCCAAGATGGGATTCTTTTAAAAAGTTTTCTCCAGGTCACCCAGATCACAGTCCTATGCCTCCAGAGACCCCTCCAGCCATTTGTACACCTTTGAACTGCTTCCATAATAGTCTGTTGATAACTAAATGTTAAATATTCAGTGGAGAAAACAGAAGGATCTGGTTTTCAAGTGCCTGATGGATCCAGCCCCTAAACTGGATGCTCAGTGGACTTGCTCTCTGTAGCTTAACCCCCCACACCTATCCTCCTTCATGTAGCCTGCAAAGGCCCCTGCCATTCAGTGGTGCAGCATTCATCCTCCTGAATTCTGAGGACCATTTACCTTGAAAATCAGCTCAGGTGGTCAAGGGGTGGTGAACATAAACCACCCAGACTAGAATGGCCCCATCACTTGCCACAGCAGCGAGACACAAAAGCTTGTCTCTGAGAACCCCAACTAGGGATGCAGCAAGGCCCTGGGAGATCTCAGCCTGGCTACTGGGGGATTCAGGGATTACTTTTGGTTTGTTGTTGCTTTTTGTTTTTTCCTTTTATGTGTATGAGTGTTTTGCCTCATGTTGAATCTGCGCACAAGTAGCCTGTCTGTTGCCTGTGGAGGTCCTAAAAGGGTGTCAGATCCCCTGAATGTGGGGTCACAGGTAGGGCACCACCCCCATGAGCCACCATGTGGATGCTGGGAGTCAAGCCTGAGTCCCTGAGAAGAGGGAGTGATCTTAACTGCTAAGCCACCTCCAGCCCCAAGGAGTGCATGTTTTCTGTATAGCCTGCCCACAGCCAGCTCAGCTTCTAGCTTTGTAAGCACATCCCTGAAAGGTTCAGCCGGTACTGAGACTGGAGGTCAGGGACCTGCTAGAAAACTCTAGAGAGCAGTTACCTAGCTACTGGCACCTTCCTAACACTGAAATCCCATCCTACTGTCCTCAGCCTAGCTGTGAGAGTTTGCCTTTGCCATTCTGCACTAAGTCATGCTCTCGGGGCCAATGATAGCATATGACGTGTTCTCCCCACCCAGTTCTCGCGATAAGAGCACGCTCTCCATAGTCTGCTTCCTGAACTAACAGGATGGTGAACCAGATTAGACATCCTCAGACTAGCCTCTGATGTTCTTTGGGTCCCTGCCTGCCTGCCTGCCTTCTGAACACCAGAGTGCATGGTCTACTGCTCCTGAGACTGGTTCTTGGAGCATGGACGTCCCATACCACTGTCTGTCCCTCAGTTCTGTGTCAGAAGGCACGGGCTTTGCCCTCGGCTATGCGGCCGACTTCCTGGGGCCACAGAATGTGTCTTCTCCACAGGCTAGAGAAGTAGAACGGTTGTCCAGCTTCAGGCTGTGCACAGATCTGCTCTTCACTCCAGGGCCTGCAGCCCAGCCAGTGTTATACACTACACACTTGTTCTAGATTGGGAGGACTGGGATAGCTCGCCTTCTACATTCAAAACCTCAGGACCCCAGGCCTGGCCCTTGCCTGCAGCAGGAGGTTTTTGTTTGTTTTGATATTTCTTTGTGGGGGCTTTCTCTGTGTGGCCCTGGCTGCCCTGGAACTCGATCTGTAGACCAGATTGACCTCGAACTCGGAGATCTGCCTGCTTCTGCCTCTTGAGTGCTGGGACTAAAGGCATGTACCCCACCACCACACCACCCAGTGGGCTGGTGTTTCCTTGTTGTTGTTGTTGTTGAATTGTCAGCTCCCCTGACCTCCAGGAAGTGCTTCCCCATTGGAGAGCAGCCCCTCTCACCTCTACCTGCCTCTCTGAAAAGCAGGGTAGTAAGATTTATTACAGTCAATGCACTGAGAGTGTCGGCTAACAAACGTATACAGAGAGTCACTCTGTGCTGCGGGTGGCTGTCCTACAGGTACACACTGGGCTGTGGACAGTACTGGCACTGTACCCACCTTGTTCCTACAAGGCAGAGTAACCAGTGCTCATCAGTCCCAGCCTCCGTTTCCAGCCTCAGACATCGGGCCTTTTCAGGATTTAAATATTAATAGGCTAACTTCCAGAAGCCTTGAGAGAATAGGATGGCCCATTTCCAGGCACAGCCTTCCCTCTCTTCTCTGGGAATAGTTTTTGTTCTGTAAGCTTGGGATAGCTGAGCTTTTCCTAGCAGATCAAGAACATATGCATGTCTAGCCTGTGAACTCTCCAGTTCCCAGAGTGAGTAGCCTCTGCCACTACCTCAGGTCTGGTTTTGCTTCTGATGACCTCTGACCCACTGTTCCATGGCTCTGGACAGCCTGGGTATTGGTTTTGAGAACACCAGGCTGGCCTCAAGTTCATGAAGGTCTACCTGCCTCTGCCTCCCAAGTGCTGGGATTAAAGGCAGCCCGATTTTGATTTTCCGCACCTAGCATTCTGAAGTGTCGAGTTCCTCAAACAAACCTCACCTCCATAGTGCACAGGTGCCACTCCCTGACGCAAAGGACGACCATGGAGACTGCTGTGTGGACAGTGGCAGATACAGGAGCTGGCGTAGGACCAGTATAAAGCTCTTGCTTCTGGAATTTCTCTTCTAAGGTAGTGGCTTCTGTCAGGACCCTCTTAATTGTTTTCTCTGCCCCTGCCCCACCCCTATCTATTTGTACCAGTGTTCTATTTGTACCAGTGTTCTGGCAAAAGGCCAGGCTCTGTGACCACAGGTCCACCTCTAGGGAACTGAGAGGAGCGTAAAAGACGGATGGAGGAGAGGATGAGGTCTGCAGATGGAAGGAAGGTGTGATCCAGCCTCTGTTCGAAGTCTGCAAGATAGGACAAACTGGTTCTCAGGAAAGGAGTTCCAGGCACATCCTCACACCATGGAAATCACCCTACTCTGGGGTGGTTCACCAGAATATTTGCTGTTCTGGGAATCCAAGGTGCCTGCAAGTTTAGGGCAGTGGCTCTTACTTGATGGCTCCAGTTTTGAAAGGGGTGAGATGGATTTGGTGATTGACATTCACTTACAGTTAGGGCTGAGGCAGGATATGAAGGCTTCATCCTGCTTTCAGTCCCCATGTGGTTTGAAGTAGATGCTTTATAGCGAAAGCTGCTTCCAAGTGCCTGTGGTGCATTCTGTGTGGAGCTCCTGCCCTTAGATGAGTTCCAACATATTTGTGATATCCTCTGAAATCCCATGCTGACACAACCTGCTGCTGGGATCACTGACTGCTGTTTACTGTGGTCCCACCCTGTCTTCTTTCTTCCCATCTGCTCTGATAACAGCCAGCTCTGGGGCCATTTAAATTCATTATAATTCTAGCAATGGAGAGGCAGAGACAAGTTGTAGAAAGAATCTCTTGTGTACAGTATGGGAGCATCACCTGTCAATAAAAAGCTGATGGCAGGAAATAAAAGGTGGGAATTCTGGTGCAGAGATGAACTGTGGGATAGATAGAGGTGGGAGATTTGCCGTGACTCTGAGGAAAATAGATACGTGAAACTGAGGAGAGGTAACCAGCCATATGACATGCATAGAATAGAACAAACAAGTGAAATAAGTTACTAGCTAGTTGGAAAATGAGCCTAAGCTTGTGGCCTAGGCATTTATTCCTAAATAGTAAAGTCTCAAAGTTGTTATTTTGGCAACTGGGGCGTGGATGGAAAACCCAGTTACAACAAGTAGATCTTGGGACTCCCTGGCCAGTTCCTCTGGCTGAATCAGGTTCAGTGAAAGACCCTGTCTTGATAAATAAGATGGAAACCAACTGAGAAAGACACCCAGTCAGCCCTATACATGCATGCATGCACATAGGAACATATACACATACATACAGCACACAATCGAGTAAACTCAATTCCATTCTCCTTCTCTTACTGGCCACACTTCAAGTGCCCAGTTACCCTGTGTGACCAGCAGCTGTGCACAGACTGACCAGCCATGTTCATTGTCTACTCAAGGCTGCCTGCTCCACCAACTTGTGACATGCAGGAGATATTTGGGCACAAAAGACAGATTGATAGCTGTGAGATTGACTGTGCTTTTTCATTAGGAAAATAAGCCTTAGGAAAATCTTCACAAAGGCTTCCTGATGACTTTCATGGGCTTAATTACCTTTTCTTAGCTCGATAGAGGTTCACAGAAAGGTTAAACTTGCTCAGTGACTAAAATACCATTCCTTTCAGAAACTCGGGAAAAATTAGCTTAAGAAAGCTCCCTAAGCTAGGAACATCAGGGTTGCAGCAGCCATGGACCAAGACAAAGTGTAGCCTACTGCTTCTGTTTTGTTTCTTTGCAGGGTGGCAATGACCATGAGATCTTCACAGACCCCAGAACTGTGGGCTACACAGTGACAGCACCTGAGGACACACGCAGGATCTGTGAGAAGCTCTTCCCTTAACACCAAAGAAATGTGATCCTGGCCAACAAGACTGAAAGGTCACTCAGGGCCAGGGGTCACTTAGGGCCAGAGCTGGAGTCCCTCCTCACATGCACATGGGCCTCAGCCCCAGCCTCCAACCTGCAGCCAGGCTGTTCTCATGGGTCCAATGACACAGGGGCTAGAGGTTAGCTCATTGGGCATTTCAATAGGCCACACCTCTTACCTCCATCTAGTACCAGCAGCCCCAAGGGAAAGAACTTAAAAAATGGCTATGGTTGGGTGTGGTGGCTCATGCCTGTAATCTGTGTTTAGGAAGCTCGGGCAGGAGCATTGCCATAAGCTGGAAGCCAGCCTGAGGTACAAAATGAGACCCTGTCTCAAACAAACAAACAAGACTGTTGGCTCTGGGTTTGGGGGGAATAGCCCATAGAACACATGGATGAAGCCCTGGCATGGAGCCCAGCCTACGATTTAGGTCTTATAGCCCCTTCTCCCAGCCTATGGTCTAGGAGCTGGCTGACAGGATACATGGCTGGTCTCTGAAATTTCCCCATCATACGATGATACAGGAAAAAAACAAAGACCGTATCTGGGACCCTTATCCTTTGTGAAGCTGTGGGTTTGGGGTATTCTGGTGGTGGTGGTGGTGGTGGTGGTAGTGGTTTTGGGAAGGTTCTGTTTTGAAATATGGTCTCAGTATGTAGCCCTGGCCACCCCAGAAACTGCTATGTAGACCGGGGGACCTTAAGCCTGGGGTCTTCCTGCTTCTGCTTTTCGAATACAGTTCCATGTACCAGCACACTGTCTGAGGTTTTATGAAAACCTGCAGCTGTCAGTGTGTAGGTCTATACTTTACCACCAAACAGGGATCTGAGGACGAAGACTGTCACCAGTAGGAAGGAAGGAGAGGGGACCCAGCAAAGCAAAGCCTTGTCTGTAGTCCTCCATAACCCCACACTGGCCAATCCAGGTAACAGACCCAGTTCCTGAGACATCAGTGACAGCCTCATGGCCACAGCAACAGCTCTCTCTCCTTGGCAAGTGCACAGACCTCCAGAACCTCAAGGAGAGCCTTCCAAGAACTTTTTCCAGGCAGCTTCCTGTGCCTAGTAAACAACGGTTCTGCAGCCCAGCTCCTGTCGGGAGCCCCTTCTACCCTTCCCTGCCTCCAGCCACCATGTGTTCCCACTACCCTGCTCTTGGCTGCCTACACTGACACCTGCCACTGACCCCTTCACCTCTGTCCACCCCCAAAGAGAATGTCACGACCTCTACTCTGTGGCTTCCTTGGATTTTATGGCAGTGCTATGAAACATTAAAGGGACTGCATCCTTGCTCATGTCTTCGTTCTGATCACTTTAACTGTCAACGTCAAATGGGTGTCTACTCTGGTTCTACAGAACCCCACCTTGGGTTCTGAGAGCCTCTTCCTCCTCTGCTCTAGTGATGCTGGAGCCCCTCACTGTCCTGGCTGCAGTAGTTCCCAGCCACCCAGAGGCTGTGCTGCCCTCAGGTGGACTCCAGGCTTGCCAGCTCCTACAGTGGCTGTCACAAACCCCACCTCTGTCCCCACCCTCTTCATTCAACTCTCACCTAACAAAGGGCCTCTGCCCTCCAGGTAGTGCATGATAGTTCAGTGACACTAGCTAAGTCACACTGCTGATGGGGCAGGGCCTGCAGTGTGATGAGTGGCCCAGGTCCAAGGACTAGTTCTGGTAGACAGATGTGGCTCCAGGCAAGCTCTGGCCTATCAAGTAAAGATTGCAAAGGACTTTCGGAAAGCAGAAAGTTGGATAAAGACCGAACCACAAGAGGCTGCACCCAAGCATCCTAGGGCTGCTCAGAAAGTGTCACTCCTGCACTAGCTGCCAGTTCAGAATTTTAAGGTCACCAACTTTTAGGGAGCCCCGAGAAAGCCTAAGCTAACCAGAAGTCTAATGAAATGCTTGGTTCCCATGTAAAGGCTCTGGGTGACTCTAGGTGTCCCCAACCATGTCTGGGTAAGATGACAGAGGTACTGAGGAGCAAATTCAAATGTGTTTGTTTTTAGGCACAGTCTAGGCATGTGTAGCACTGAATCACTTCCTCTTCCTCACCCCAGGCTGGGCACACCTACCACCTCCACAGCACACCACTCAACTTGGAGAAACCCAGGGCTGGTTTACTGTAGTCATCTCATCTTGTGTGGCCTCTCCTTGAACAGGCCTGGTGAGCTGGTTATTTCTGCATCCACTGGGAGAATCACTGATTCATCAATATTCCCCTCTTTGCTCCACTGTCAGTTCCCATATCTTGGTAAAACCACCTCACCCTGGGCTGTCATTACCCTATCAGCAACCTTCTACTACTCCCCTCTAAGGCAGCTGGCCTCACTGTTGCCCTCCTGAGTCACTGAGCCTATATCTAGAGCAGCTCATCTCCAACATGGTTCCTGGGAAGCCTTAAGGCCCTCTTCTCTCACATTTACACAACATCCCAAAGGCCACCACAGTGCGTTTATCTACAACCCCCCACATTAACACGCCCCATTCCAGAGAGCTCAGCTTTCTTTTGTTGGATAGAGGAACTTCCTCATCAGTCAGAACTGCTCTGCAAGAATGTCTGCCATGTGCTTGGGAGGCACCCTGACCTCCCGGAAGAACCCCTTCCACATTCACTCAGGTACATGTGTGCACACATAACCTTTACATTCACTTCATCTTGTTGCACAAAACAAACTTTATTGAGCAAAAGTTGGCTGATGGGGTCAAACGTTCAGATTTGGGAGTCTGTATTCTCCCTCCTGTTCAGTCACCAGCACTGAGTCCCTCCTGATCTATAAATCGATGCTCCGTCTGAACAGAGCAGGTCTTTTCTAACACCAATACCCTGCAGTTCCAGAATAGTGTACAGGCTGAAGTGATGTGACCATACAGGAAAAGCCCTTTACAAAGGATTCTGCAGGGCAAAAGAATCCAGAGGCCACCCTGCCAGCAGAACTGGGCTGCCAGTTCAGTGGGGGCAGGGCCCACTAGCAGATCAATGTGTGCCACCAAAGCTAACCATCCCAGCGTGAAGGCAAAACTATACTGATCACTCAGGACAATGGAGGAAAGCTGTCATTCTCAGCCTGCCTAGGTCCTGGCAAAGTGGCTCTGGAAGTTCTTTGGCCAGCAAAGAGGCCCCAAGAGAACATCTAGGTGGTAAGCCAAGCCTGGAGTTGGGGAAAGGCCACCTTTGACCTAGTAGGAAAAAAACCACCAGTAGCTCAACAACGAAGAAAATGATCAAACTGGGTGGTGGATGTGTGAGCCAGCTGCACAAGACCCTCACAAGTTTATTCACATAGTTTTTGTGCACATGCACGTGGAAACCTGGGGACAAGCGGTTTTCATTCCTTTAAAAACAACAAAAATAGGGCTTCTCACTGACCTCAAACTGAGCAAATAGGCCAGGCTGGCTAGCCTGCAAACCCCAGGCATCCCCCTGGATTGCCTCCCCAGTTCTGGAACTAATGAAGTGTGCACCACAAAACACTTTACCAGCTGAGCTGTCACTGACCCCTCTCTGTCTGAAAGCCACAATGGTTGGTCATCAGCCAAAGTTCCAGACTTTGCCCCCTCTGTACCTTTAGGATGGACACACACATCCAGTGTTAAGATATGCGGAGGTCCACAGTGTTCCCCATATCAAATGAGCCTCTAGTCTGGACCACTACGGCCCATGGTCAGCACTGCAGAATTGGTACCCTTGTTCCAACCTGTGAGTTCTCAACTACGTTTCAAAGCCCAACTACTTATATTTTTAGATCACAACAAAAACCAAAGCCAACCACCAAAAGAGTCTAAGGATCAGTTCATGGGAAACAGAAATCTACAGCATTGCAGGCAGGGGCAAGCAGAGGACTCAGGGAGAGTTTGAGCTGTTAAAAAAAAAAAAAAAAAAAAAAAAAAAAAAAAGTCAGGGGAAAAAAGAAAAACCAAGAAACCCAGCAAGGAGAAAAAAAAGAAAAAAGGGGAGTTTTGGGAAGAAAAAAAAAAAAAAAAAAAAAAAAAAAACGAATCAGCATGGGAATGAAGGCATACCTGTAACCCTAGCAAACAGGAAGCCAAGATATATAAGGTTTTATGGAAATAGCCTGGGCTACACAGCAATACAGCAAGATCCTGTCTCAAAAAGAGAGGGGGGGGGCTTCCATGTAACTTGGTGCTGTTGGCATTTCCAAGGCCCTGGGCTCCCCAAGCACCGGGGAAGAAAAAAAGAGATCCTTAGGCATTTGTTACACCTGTCTTAAAGCAGCCTTGCTTCCCAGTGAAAGGTATCTTTCTCCTTCAACTGCTAACCTTACAAGGCCATCAGAAAACAAGCTGCCTGTCTTCTGTGGGTCAGTGTCAATGGTCTAGGATTTTTGCCAGCAGTGGAACCCAGACCCCTGCAGAGGCTCTGGCAAGTGCACTCACTACCCCTGAGCTACATCCCCAGCCCTTGTTCTGAGATATGATCGTAGCCTAGGCTGGCTGAGAACACTTATTTCAGCTTCCCAAGTGCAGAAATTACAGGCATGTACCACCAGCCTGGACTCTGTTTTTAAATAAAACACCACCCTCCCCTCTAGGGCCCTTCCTGCAGAGGTCTCTTCCTCACCCCTAAAGCCACCTTCAGCACTAGCTTAATGATAGGCTTAATGCCACAGGGAGGCCACCTTAGCCCTAGAAGAAAGTGGAAAAAAACGGAGTTCTTAGGAGTGGGGTCAGCGCCGAACCCCAGGCTGCTGTGCTAGGGCAGGAGCTCCCAGGGGTTGGAGTCTCTCCCTTCTGGGAGAGACACACCTGTTGCAAAGGCACCAAGAGGCAAGTCCCCTGGAAAGCTCCCACACACCTAAGCCAGCTCCCTCAAACCAGCCAGGCTGAGACTCAGAAGCTAGGGCTAACATGGTCCCAAGTTAGACAGAGCATAGGGTCATGGAAAATCTTATAGGGCTGGTGACATCCCTCAGGGGGCCAAACAGATAAGGGAATTTTTGTCTCGTGGGCTTGCTTGATCTGGAGGGGGCTTTGGGAAAACAGCATGTTTGGCCTACCCGCCTTGGGCTGGGGCTGGACCATCTCCACTCAGCCTCCGCAGGTGCCTCTCCTTTTCAAATGCTTTTAATGCTTTTCAGACAGTGAGAGCTTGTTGCAATGGCTGGAGGCTGGCTGTGCTGGTGGCTGAGAGCACCCCCTGCCTGCCTGCAACTCCTTCCCTTCAGGAAACAGCCCATCTTGTGTGGTAGAATGTTATATCCAGGGTGGCCCTGCTCCTCCTCCCCCCAAAGTCTCCCTCAAGCCCAGGAGAAGGGGTTCTTGCAGATCCCTAGGAGCTGATGACGTGCCCGGACCAGGTCTCGTGCTTTGTGCCTGGTGCCAGGTGGGTGATGACCACCTCTACAGCCTGCAGTTTCTCGTTCTTGGGTGGGATAGAGCACATCTTGTAGGTGACCTCGTCGCCTTCCACTGGAACATACTCCCCTTCCACACTGCAGGAGAGAAAGAACAGTTGTCAGGGCTGAGGAGATGGCTCAGCCCAGAGAATACCTACCTTGCAAGCATGAGTACCTGAGTTTGGATCCCCAGCATGTAAAATAGCCAGGTATGGTGGAGTGTACTTGCCCAAGGCTGGAGAGGCAGGCAGTCGGGGATCCCTGGTGCTGGCTGCCCAGTTAGTTACCTAGCAGACCAATTTAGTCCATATTTAAAAATAAGGTAGAGATGGAACTGGAGAGATGCCATGGTTAAAAACCCTTGCTGTTTGCTCTTGCAGAGGACCTGGATTTAGATCCCAGCACCCACATGGTAGCTCACAAACCCTCTATAATTCCTGTTCCGGAGAATCCACCCTCTCTGTCCTCCAAAGGCACCAAGTATGCGTGTGGTACACTTACATACATACAGGCAAATACTCATAAATTTTTTAAAAAAATAAGGTGGAAAAATGATAGAGGAAGACACCCAACATTGACCTCTCTGTCTGGCCTCTGCACACAAGCACACACATGCACACACACAAAGCAGTCAGTGCCCATAGAAAACAAGCCCCACAGACCCCACACTGGGATACCAGGATGGACACTGTCTTCCTGGTTACTCAGTCCTTCCAGAAACAGTGCCTCCTAGACCTTCTACCATCTGTGTCCTGGCCCCAGTGACTCCTCTCTGGGTCTGAAAGGCATGCTAGCCACCTTGGATGTTCACATATCAGAACTGAACCTGAGAGTGGAAAAGCCAGAGGCTCAAACTTAGAGAGCAGCTTTTCTTGGCTGCCTCTACACACTGCCCATGGTACCAGGACTCTCAGAAACAAACCATGTTTTTTTGCCCTTGACTTTTCCACCCAATGAACCTTAAAAAAAAAAAAAAAGTGCCTAATAAGCCAAGTCTGGTGGTACAGGCTTATAATCCCAGCTACTTGGGAAGCGGAGACAGGAGGACTGAAGTTGATTGTCTCAAGATAAAAAGTACAAAGGCGAGGCAGCAAGGTGAACTGGGGGATGGATTCGTGGTCTCACAGCAAGGGTGGTACCCTGATGATCTTGAGCACCAGAGCTAGCACCTGACTGGTTCTGATGAGAGGATCTCAGAGCAGTCGTGTTCTCCCTCTCTGATGTGGCCACCACAAGCTTCTAATAGCCTAGTTTCAGCAGTTGGCCACAGACATCTCACAGTATCTCCATCACTCACACTTTTGCCCTACCCCATGCTTCTCCCTAATTACCTTTCATACTGTACTGTGTGTGCTTCTCAATCCCCAAATCCTTCCTGGAAAGAGGCAGACTGGACATTTGTACACCCGTGTATGCATTCATACATGCGTAAAATGCATCCAACAACTTTTTCTCAAATCTGTGCTACATAGGGGAATTCTATTTTATTTTATTCTTTGAGACGAGAGAGTTACTATGTAGCCCTTGCTGGCCTGAAATTCAGGGTATGGACCAGATTGGCCTCAAACGTTCACCAACCCTCCTACCTCTACCTTCTGTGTGCCGGGATCACAGGCATACACCACCATACCTATCTTACAGGACCTTCTAACCAGACCTGGTACATAAGTGTGCTGGGTGCTGAAGGAGAGCTGGCAATAATTTCCATCACCGCAGAGGGGGTGCAGCACAACCCGTTTTCTCAAACTGTGGTTTCGAACTTGGCTGGGACTTCTGGGAAAAAGGCACTGCCTGCCACTGCTGAGTGAAACCGGATGTGTGGCTATTCAGTTGCTGGTAGGATGCTTGCCTAGCACGTGTCCCAAGCTTCGGACAAAAGCCAGGGTGGGCTGAGTGCTTGGGACAAAGGAGGAGGTCTGGATAGGGATTCTAGTTGGGGTTCCTAGGAACCCCAAAAGCTGCTGGGGAGCCGAGCCGAGAAGGGGCTGCTGGGGGCCTTGTGGGCCACATCCTGGATTCCTACAGGCTCTCAGACAGGAAGGAAGAGCCGCAGTGAGCAAATGGCAGGAGAAAGGGCCCAGCCCTGAGTTTCCTTCCTGGAGCAGAAGAAACAGACAGTCCCCAGACTCACAGGCCACTCCCTTAAGGAGGCTAAACAAACTCTCCCATCCCAGGGACACTGTCCTCCCATGCCAGACACTGTACACACAGACTCACCATGAACCATCCTGCACTCAGGATGGGGCACCCAAAACCTCACACAATTCAGAGACACTGTCACTGTCACTGTCACATATGGACTGCTGGCCAGCCCCACACACCTGACATACACTGTCCTTCCCAGCATCACTCCATTATACTGTCTCATACCGCATGGGGCCATAATGGGACCAGCCCCCTACCCCCACACAGCCCTCCAGATATGCTGCAGTGAACTCACTCAGAGATATGCAAGAAGATGTCAGGGCCACCATCAGCTGGGGTGATGAAGCCGTGGCCCTTGGACCGGCAGAAGCATTTACAGACTCCTTTGTAGACAGGGCCCTGTGACGCTCGCACCGTCCTGACAGAAGGAAATGCAAAGGGACATTCATCAGTCCTCTACAACAGCCACCCCACCCCCACCACACAGCTACTCCCAGCTGTGCCCCAGGGAAGCCTGGCTGGGGCCACCATGTCCAGTCACACACACATAGGCTTTGTGTGCAACCCAGGAAGCCATTCACACAGAGCTATAGAAACGACTGGGTAACTAACCATGGCACATTTTTCTCAGGCCTGTTTGTTCATCGGGAAACAGGGAACTGAGGGAGCATCCCTTCAGAAACTGCAATGGCTCTAGCTCCCACTCTCAAGAGCCAAAAATCTACACCTGCCAGTGACCACCCTGACACTGTGTCTTTCCCCCAACCCCCACCACATACAACTGACAAAGTCAAGGCTTCACGGGGAAGAGGCCTCTGTGGCTAAAGCCCAAAATCTTACCACTCCAGCTGGGGACAGGTTCCCATGGGTGGCAAGGATGCCCCCCCGTTTTCTCACTAGTACTTCTCACCAAGCCCCAGGCCTCTCCAGGTGCCAGGGAGATCCTGCTTACTCTGGTAGTAGTAGCCCCATTTGGGGAAGTGTGCTTAGCCAGCCTGAGACTTACGCTGAGAAGGTCCTTGTCCGTCGGGTGGGCAAAGGGCTAGGGACTACATTGCCCCGAAGTGGGGATGGAGAGCGATCCCGGGCCCGAGGGGTATCCAGTAGCCCAACAGAAGTCTGATGTGTGGGGGGCTGCGGCGGTGGGGGAGGCTCAGATGACATGGCTGACCTACAGAGAGAAGAGGGCCTCTTAGGGTCCTGCCTCAGAGGACTAGACAGGCCATAGCCTGGCACTCCTAGAGGCTCACTCCAGGTCACCTTGTCTGTAGCCACACCTTGGCTCAGATGTCTGCTCAGGTGTCAGCACTGGGTTCCCTTGACAACTTCAGGCCTCCATCTCCACTGTGCAAGAAAATGCCAGGTCATGTGCTGGGGTGATGATAGCTCAGGCAGTAAAAGACTTGTCACACAAGCAGGAGATCTGGGTTTGAGCCCCACAATCCATTTATAATAGAAGAGCCTGGTGCGGGCTGGAGAGATGGCTCAGCTGCTAAGACTGCTTACAGCTGTTGAAGGAGTTCACAGCTCCAGGGGTCTGATCCCCTCTTGGAGTCTGCACACACTCACATGTACAAACCCACACACACCACGTATGCACATAGTTAAGCAACAATAAAAAGAAAACTTTTTGTTTTGTTTTTGGAGACAGGGTTTCTCTGTGTAGCCCTGGCTGTCCTGGACTCACTCTGTAGACCAGGCTGGCCTCAAGCTCAGAGATTCACCTGCCTCTGCTGGGATTAAAGGTGTGCACCCTCATGGCCCGGCTGATATATCTTTTTTTAAAGGCTAGGATGGTGGCATGCATTTATAATCCCAGAACTGGGAAGGCAGAGGCAGGTGGGTTCTCTAGGGCTGCTCAGCCAACCAGCCTAGCCTAATTAAGGAGCCTCAGGTCCCAGTGAGAGACCTTGTCAAAAACAAACGAAACCAAACCTGGGAGAAGAGCAGCTTAGGTTATTCTCTGACCTCTAGTGCTCATGCTCATACACTCATACATACACACACACACACCAGAGGGGGTTTTATGCCGGGTAACTCCCAATGGTAACTCCTCTATGTCCCAACACAGAGCTTGGCATGCTTAGGACACTCGGTAAATACCTTGAGGAGGTATTGCCCTCAGCCAGGGCTTCAATGCCCAGAGCACAGATCAATATTCCTTTCCCAGTGTCCCCCATCCTGCAAGCACTCTCCCTCCGGAGACTGCAGAGCACACCTCAGCAGTTCACAGCCCAGAGTGGCTCCCTGAGGGGCTGCCAGTGAGCTCACTGCCAGGTGGGTGACCACTGAGGAGCCATAGGGGAGGAGCACTCCAGCAAAGTCAAACCTGGCCCCTCCCTGCTATGAGAACCAGTTCTCTCAGTGACCCTCAGACATAGATTCAGGCAAAAGTTGAAAGGCAGCGGCTCGGCTCTCCATCCCTGCACTCGGGTGGGATGGAGTTGAGGCAAAAGGACTGCTATGACCAAGGCAGCTTGGATTACACTGGGAAACAGAGCCATTGTACACACGTGACCCTAGAACAGGGCAGGACCAGCCAGTCCTTTCCCATCTCTGGGCTCAGAGTCACTCAGGTGTGTCCCTTGACATCTGCCCAGGGATGGAGATGGGGACAGGAGAGCTAAAAAAAACAAACAAAGCCCAGCAGGGACAAGGAGCCTGAGCAGGTTTGTGTGTCCCTGTGACTGGCCTGTCAAATAAAAAGGAGCTATCAGCCAAGCAGCTGCTGGGTGCTGGTGCCGATGGTGGTTGTGGCAGTGGTGACGCACACCTTTAATCCCAGCACTTGGGAGGCAGAGACAAGTGGATCTCTATGAGTTTGAGGCCAGCCTGGTCTACAGAGTGAGTTCTAGGATAGCCAGGGCTACACAGAAAAACCCTGTCTCAAAAAAAAAAAAAAAAACCAATATATGTGACCAGTCTTCAAAAGAGCCCAGCTACCGTCTTGTTTCATTTTATATTTCAGGGTCTCCATTGCCCACACAGGCCTCAGGTCCCCAGTGCTAGGATTACAGCTGTATAGAACTATGTCCAATTTACATGGTGCTGTGGACCAAACCCAGGGCTCTGTGCACAGTAAGCGAGCACTCTACCAACTGGGCCACATCCCCAGCCCCCTCAGCTCTAGGTACACCAGGCCCCAGCTCATGACCAGACTTTTCCCATTTATAGTAACTCCATGGCCTCCAGAGCTGAGTTTTCACTTGTACTACCCAGCAAGGTCCATTTGCTTCAGCTCCAACCCTCCACACCTTGGGATCCTCGGGTTTGGGCAGGAACTGAATATCTCCCAAATATTCAGACTTGTCCTCCATATGCCCTGATCCTCTCTGGGGACTCAGTCCTGCCTGGCTGGAGAGATGTCACTGGTCAGCCTTCCAGAAGTGACATAGCTACTACTGACCTCCTCTTAGCTGTGGCCCCAGCCAGGGAGGACCACAAGTCTAGAGACGCCCCCCACCTTGAAGAGGTCTGGGCTGTTGGCCTGGCGGTCAGGTCTCCAGCACAGGTCATAGAGTCCTAGAATGTTTCAACGCCTGGAGTTCTGGGAAGAAGTCTGGCCCAGGACAACGGGGTGAGACCATGGGGACCAGATGACATCAGCATGAGAAGGAGAACTTCCCCCTTCTAACCAGACTCCCTGCCTCTGGCCTCCCCTCCCCCAACTCCATTCAGGGACACTTGGTTTCAGATCTTCCCACCTGCCAGCTGAGAGATCATAAACAATTCAGCCTCTCAGGGTCTTAGCTTCTGTATCTGAGAAATGGGAATTGTTTCAGCTTCGCACAAATCATGACATTAAAGAAAGTAATACATACAAGCACTGAGGTTACAACTCTGGCCCAGAGCAAGCAAGCAACAAGTACTGGCTATGATCATTGCTGTAAACTGCAATCACAAAGTCACTCAACAAACATGCCCAATACCAAGCCCTAGTCATGATACAGGAGAACATGGTAAATCACAGTGTCAATGAGCCGGTGGGGTCACAAAAGGCCAACTAACAAAAGGGATGAAAAGTAATGGAGTGGGCAGTGCCATGAAGACCTGGAATATAAGAGTCAGTCAGACATTTGAAAACGAGAGGGAGAAGCCAGGGGTGCTGGTTAGAGGAGCACTTTGGAGGCTGAGGCAAGAGGATCCTCTGGACCAGTCTGGGCTGGAGACAGCGAGATCTGAGATGGGGCGGGGGTGGGTTATTCTGGGGACAGACATCAGGGTGTGAGAAGTCCTGAGAGTGAGGCTGGGGAGAGTCTGCTATGGTTCCAGGCCTGTGAAGAGTCTGTGGGAGTAGGGTAGGAGTAGGAAGTAAGATTCAGGGGGCAGAGCCAGACCAGAAACCAAGTTGCATCACCCCATGGCTGTCATCACTGTCCCTTCCCTTCTTTGCACCTCTGCCTGTCTGCTCAGACACCTTTCCTGTGCCCGCCACTCCAGGCTGATGGAAAACTCCAGTGGACTTTCACTCTCCACTCAAGTCCCCCCCGTAGCTCAAATCCAGTCTCTTTCTTGGAAAGGCCCTCAGAAGCTCCTGGCCTTCAGTGGGCATCAGACTGAGGGCAACACCAGAGTCCCTCATCATCCCAGGGGCAGCCCAGGGCTGGGTACAGGCAAGGGTCTTGGGGACCCTGGGTGTGTGCTAAGTGCCACACTCACACTAGCTCAACAGTGGAAGAAAGTGAAACACAAAAAATGAAGTGATGAGGCAGGGCCGAGAGCCGGGAGACCCTAAGGCTGCTCCACTATCCAAACCAACCACTGGGGAGGCTGCCTGGGCTAGTCACAGCCAGCTCTACCCAGAGCCAGCCCACCCCAGCTGGCCCAGGAAGGGGACAAAGTCCAGCTGCAGTGGGGGAGGGTATCCAGGAAGCTTCTCCAGCCCTGCACACACCAGGGCACAGGCTGAGCAGCAGTCTGTAGCTGCAGCAGCCCCCGCTCTCACTGCCACCCTCTACCTGCTCTGTCAGCAGAACCAGACACGGCCATGGAAAAGGCATGGCCCGTCCTTCATGATGCTCTACTGGGAGATCAAGATGGGGCTGAGGCTCTTGCCTGGAAAGGCTCTGGGCTACACCCTAAAATGAGCCTCTACCTGAGACAAATTCTGACAAAATGAAATGGCCAAACTGTTGTCATGACTACCAAGACTAGGTACACACGTGTTTATTTGTGTGTGACTATGTAATGTGTACATGCATGTGTATGTGGGGCATGTTTATGTACATGATTACATGAAAACACATCTGCAAAATTATGTGAGGGTATCATTTTGAGACAGTCTCACATACCCCACCTGGATGCCACCCAAAGCGCCCTGAATCCTAGGCAAGTACTCTACCAACTGAACCACAGCTGTGTACATCCTGCCCAGAACTACCCTCATGTACCAGCAAGAAACCCAGGCCTTCTACTGCTCACTGGGGGTAGGGGGAAGACAGATGCATGGGACAACACACAGCACAATAAGACATGCACCCCCCTCTGCCAGACACCCCAGTCCAGGGAGAGGCCCAGGGCCCAAGGGCAGGATGCCACACCCACCCTCACTGTCCACCAGGGAGGGCAGGTCAGCTTCTTATCCTGAGAAATGTTTTAAACGGGGCCTCTAGCTGAAAATAGCCTGGGAATTTTCCATAGGCCTTATAGAAAGTCCTGGAAGATTCTGGGAGCTCGGCTAGGCACTAGTCTGGTCTCCTCAGTCCTCTATAGCCCATCTCAAAATCTCATGTCCCTGTCCATGTACCAAGCTGTCAGGCCCAGCACCTTCTCTGATCTTGGCCCTAAAGCTCCCAGTTTCTAAAAATGTACACCCCTACTACCTTTTCCTATTTTGAGATGGTCTTACACTACATAGCCCAAGTTGGCCTCAAACTCATGGTAATCCTCCAGCCTCAGCCTCCCAAGTACTAGGAGGACAGGTATGTTGTGAGCTGTCACAGCCAGCTGGGAAGAATCTTTTGAACTAGGGAATCATGTGCTTCCCAGAGGAACCTGGACTGCTGGAAGCCATTTACATTTCAGTGAAAGGGAGTGTGGTTTATGGCTCCTCAAAGGCAGGAAAATGGAGAGTCAAGGAACAAGAGCTTGGGTAAGCTGGAGGCTTCATTCTTGGGCAAGGCCAGAACCTCTTGAAGCCTGTTCTGCACACTGGGGTGTCCAGAATCTTGCAAAGGTTTGTGGCTGGGGAAGGCTACTGCTAGGCACTGTGCTGTGACATTTCCCACCCTGGAGCCCAGCCACTGTCAGCAGGAAGGTGGGTTACAGTCTCAGGTCACACTCAGTGCTTTTTCTGATGCCATAGGGGCTTCATAGGCACCAGACATTCGGATCCCCTTCCCGCTAGCCTCACCACTTCCCTGTCACATGAGGAAAGGGACAATAGATTCAGCAGCTGGGGCTTCTCACACTTTAGTGCCCCCAGGAATCTCTGGCCAATGTCCAACAGCAAACTCCCAACTCCACAGATGCGGGTGGGGTTAACCCGGCTTTGCTTGGTCAGTTAGCTGGGGATCGGCAGTTGCTTTTTATGGTGCTGGGAAGCCAGAATCTCTGGCTCTAGCACTGAGCTGTTCCCCCAGTCCCCAAGTCTGCCTTTTGAAGGGGTCCCAGAGAGACAGCTGCCGCTAAACTACCCAGCTCTCAAGAGGCAGGCCATCTGGGGGAGAGGACACACATGGACAGACATACTCACCCAGCACACAAAAACCACAGAGGACCAGGGCTCCATGAGATAACAAGGTTCATTTTTCACCATCACCTACATCTACACACACACACACACACACACACACACACACACACACACACACACGCCAGGCCCCAGACTAACAGCCCATAGCCGAGAGTAGGGGAAAGCTGAACTGGACACAGGGCTCCTGGAAGGCTCTGGAGGAGAGACGGTGCCTGAGGCTCAAAGCAGCAGGGCTAGCCAGCCACATGGTGCTCCATTGTTCTGGGAAGAGTGGATTCTGTTAGAGGGGAGGGGAGGGGTGCCAGGGGCGGGGCCATTTGGAACAGAGGCAAGGAAACAGCCCAGGGCAAGGAGACTACCCCATTCCCTCCAGCAGCCCAGCTGGGGAACCCTCGGGTGCTGGGACGCTGGAAGCTTCAAATTAGAGTCCAGAAACCCAAAGCAGTCCCTTCCAATAATGTTGCCCCTAGAACTAGCCCAGGAGTACCCATACACGGAACAGAGGACACTCTAGGTCTCTGCTTGAGTGTCCCTCCAAGGCCAAGTAGACCCCTGATCTCCACCAAACCTAGCCCTGAAATCCTCCATCCAACATTGTGCTCCGCCCTCCCCCAGTTTTTCTCACCTCCCAGTCTGATTCTCTTCCATTCTCTCCTAGGCCCACTAACTCCCTGCCTCGGTTTGGACGGGGCCATCAGCTTCCAATAGCTCAAAGCAGTACAGGCAGTGCCAGCCACACTGCAGAGCAGGAGGTGGGCTGAACAATAGTGGCCCCCCATGGTGTGTGCATGGTTACACTAGGGCCATGGGAAGAGCCCTTCCCACCCCAGCTGCCAGATAATGGGCACAAACCAAATTCTTGCCTAGCACTCCGTGGGACAAAGAAAGCCAGTTTCCCCCAATCCTAGGCTGAGCCTAACTCAGCGTACGAAGTTTGTTCTCGAGGGTGTAGGCTGTAAGGGCTCATGGTGGTAACCGTGTTGTCACCAGGAGGAGGTGACATGCTCTGAGGAGGCCCTGACCCAGATCGATCGCTTAGGGACATAGGTACGTCATAAAGTCAAGAAGGCACCAGGGAAGAAGGCCCTGCGGAAAAGTTTGAGCCCAACAGGACAAAAAATAGGGACATGGGATAATTTAAGACACAGATTTGTGGCTCGATTTTTAAGCTCATTGTTTTTGTTTAACTGGTTTGGGGTTTTGAGGGAGGGTTGTGCAGAGTTCTGCCTTAGCCTCCCCAGTCCTGGGAGTAGATCGCATTTACAGCAGCTGGCCTTGAACTTGTTACGGAGCTGAGGACAAATCCTGAATCCTCTACCTCCCCAGTGCCGGGACTGCAGTGTAGCCCACCACTATTGGCTTAATGAGCCAATTATTTTTCACAAACTCCTTTTGGCTTCAGCGTGGAGAACAAACGAAAAGCATCAAGACTGGGCCATGGGCAGAAAAGCAGCAGTATGGCCAGGAGAAAAACAAACAAAAAGTAGCCCTATTTCTCCAGGCACTTGGGCTAGCTAGCTCCCTCTATTCTCGCACACACCCCTTTCTGGAAGAAAAGGTTTTTTTATATATTCCAGTCCGCAGAGGCAAAGAGGCACCTCCACCTCTCAGAATCCAGGCCCTGCAGGAGAGGTGGAATCTCTACAGCTCACCCTGCACAGACCTACTCCAGAAAAGCTTTGAGATCACAGTCTGGCTTTTCAAATAAAATCAAAACCTAACTGCATTTCCGGCTTGTAAACAGGGCCGCTAGCGTGGGTGAAGTTTTCCTCCGCGCCCTGGGGGCCCCTATCCTAGCGCAAACACCAAGCGATTGCGCCCAGCCGCTCCTCCGCCCCAGGAGCGGCCAACCACCAGGGGCCAGGGCGGGCTCCCCCTCTCCCGCCCTGGCTACTGTCCCACCGCCCAGCATGCAGCTGGCGAGGCCCAGCCCGTCGGGGACAGCTCCTCCTCTCGCAAACCCCGAGTTCTCAACACCTCCGCCGGAAAACACAGGGGAGGAAGCGCCGGCCACGCACAAAACAGGTGGCCCAGCGGTAAGTACTAACCGAAGTCAGACAGGAATCCCTCCTGCTGCGGCCACACCCACCTGTGTCCCTTTAGGGTCAGTGAAAACCCGCGCTCCCCAAACTAGCCCAAGCTACTAGGGCATATCAGGGGTTGGAGGGGGAGAGACCCAGCGCCGAGCTGGAGAGCCGTAATGCCCCGCAGAGGGGAAGCAAAAGAGCAAAGCAGGCCTCGGCCCCATCCCAGCGGCTCCCGCGGCTCCCGCGCTCCCCGACGACCTTCCTTTGGGTCCCCGGAACAGCCGCTTACCTGGCGGAACGTTCGACTCCTCCAGCTGCGGCCCTCAGACTGCAAGAACGGAAAGGGACGGGGGGCGTGGCCGCAGGGCAGGGCGGAGTGGGGACCACGCCCCTTCAAGCTCCGGGCCAATCGGCGCGCGGCCCGGAGCTGGGACTGGTCCTGCAGGGAGGGAGGCGGGAGCGGCGCAGCTGCTGCCACGCGACCTTTGTGTTGAAGCCTCGGGGTCGCGAGCGCGAGACGCGAACGCGGGACTCGGCCTAGGGGCAGGAGGTGTTCCCCCCTGCGGGGCTGCGGACTCCCGGTGTGGGCCCGGTGCCCGGGAAAGTGGCTCAGTCAAGTCTAGGCATTCGGTGCCTGCCACTCCCCAGCACAAGTCCAGCCCCACCTGCCCCTGGCTCCAGATAAGCCGGGCGCCTGTTTTTTGTTGTTGTTGTTGTTGTTTTTAGTTTTTTTTGTTTGATTGGTTGGTTGTTTTTTGTTTGTTTGTTTGTTTGTTTTGCAAAAACTACCAGATAAAGGGAAAGGCAGAGACAGAAAAAGAAACATCAGAACAAGGGAGAAGAAAAGCTGTTGTTTTGTTTTTCCTATTGGTTAATTGATTCATTCTCCATTGGCTGATTTTGAGACTGTCTCCTTAATGGACTTGGGATAGGTGGGACCCTAACCCCAGCTTTTTTCAATTACTTTCCCCCACCCCCTTTGGTTTTTCTAGGCAGGGTAGCTGTGTACCCCTGGCTATCTGGGACTTGCTTTGTAGACTAGGCTGGCCTGGAACTCAAGAGATCCGCCTGCCTCTGCCTGCGGAGGGCTGGGATTAAAGGCGTGTACCACCACCACCACCAGGCTCAATTTTTATTTCTACTGAGCCCTTGAAACTTTATGTACTGACTAGTTTTGTGTGTCAACTTGACACAAACTAGAGTCATCAGAGAAAAAGGAGCCTCGGTTGAGGAAATGCCTCCATGAGATCCAGCTGTAAGGCATTTATTTTCTCAATTAGTGATGACTGGGGGAGGACCCGGCCCACTGTGGGTAGTGCCATCCGTGGGCTGGTGGTCCTGGGTTCAATAAGAAAGCAAACTGAGCAACCATAGAGAGCAAGCCAGTAAGCAGCACTCCTCCATGGCCTCTGCCCTGTTTGAGTTCCTGTCCTAACTTCCTTCAATACTGAGCAGAAATACGGAAGTGTAAGCCAAATAAACCTCTTTCTCCCCAACTTGCCTTTTGGTCATGGTGTTTACATCGCAGCAATAGAAACCCTAAGTTTATCTGTGGAAGTAAATGGTGTTGCTTCCAGCTTACAGAAAAGGAAACAGAGGCACAGAGAAATGCCTTTCTCCAACATGGAAAGCAGGCCCTCAGCATACCTTCCCCCAAGGTCAGACTCATATTTCCTAGGTGTGAGAAAGGGGTTCCCTATAAGGTGTTGTCCCTGGAGTCCAAGTGATATTTTATCCCTGCTGAAGCCCTCTAACCCTACCCCCAAGGGCATGCTGAACCAGCAAAACAAAAATAATCTAACAAAGCCAACTTGCTTCTTCCTTAAAGAGGTCTGTCCCTCCTCAAAGTGGGACTAGCAAATGGTAAAGTCACCTTGGGGAAAGGGAAAAAAAGCATTTCTAATAGTTAATAGTTATCCCATTCCCAGTCACCCAGTCACGTGGCCAAGAGATTGAATGAAGTATACAGTCACACAAACTCTGCCAGGCCCAGCTGTGGTTGGTTGGTTAGTTAGTTAGTTAGTTAGTTAGTTAGTTAGTTAGTTAGTTTTTGAGGCAGAGTTTCACGTAACCCCGGATGATGATTAATCATGGTTGTCATCTTTACCGGATCTGCAGTCACCTAAGGGACAAGCACATTTTCTTGGTTAGAAAAACTGAAGTGAGAAGAGCAACCCTAACTGGAGGCAGCAGTTAAAACCTCTTGGTTTTCTGCCAGCGTATCTTCCTTTCTCAGCGGTCAGTGTGCTTGCTGTTGCTGTTGCTGCTTCTGCCATTCTTCAACATTAGAAACCAGTGTCCTCCACCTTTCAGTCTGGACCATCAACTCTCCAGGAATCCTCCAGATGTTCAGTGCCAGGCTGGGCAGTCTCTGTTGCTCTCCACATTATTGTTTTGCAACAGAATCTCTCACTAATCTTATAGAACCCAGGACCGCTAACCCAGGGATGGCACTACCCACAATGGGTCAGGCCCTCCCCCATTGATCTCTAATGTTAGATCTTGCCATTTTAGCTAGGCTAGCTGACCAGCAAGCTCTCAGGAATCACTAATCTCAACCCCAGTTCCAGGTTTGCAGGTATGTACAGCCATGTCCAGCTAGTTATGCGAGTGCAGAGGATTCGCGCTCAGGTCCTGTTGCGTGCAGAGCATTTCTCCCCAGCCATGAGATATTCCGGTCTTTGTCGATTTGTGCTGGACATTAGGTACACAAAAGAAGAAGCCAGCTTTTCTCCATCCAAGAGGGCAGAGCCTTGGATAAACCCTAGGCAGGATATTCAAGAAAAAGGGAACTTGACCTAAATCCATTGCTCAGTTCTTCCTGTTCATGGTTCAACACTGCCCTCTAGGGGTGTGTGGAGCAAGTGTGAGGCACAGGGGGTGAAGGGTGGGTTAGCTCTCCCCACCTAGGGGCTCCTGTTTCTGAGGGCCCGGGCCAGGGATGTGGAGGAGGCTCAGGGTCTACAACAGATGAGGCCCTCCAGTACTATACCCACACTGTGTCTGTGGGACTAAGGACCTGTGCAAGGCTGCACCCTGACTCTAACTGGACCTCACCAGTTTTGTTCTCTAATTCTGAAATTGAGATTCAAGAAAGAGAATCTGTGGATTTTCCAGGGAGGCTGAGACCAGCTGTGCTGGAATAGCTCAGAACCACCCCAGGTCCACGGTGTGGGACACCATGACCCAGCAGTCACATCTCTTTCCTCCGGGTCCTTTGAGCCCAGGCACCAATTTCAAAAACATGAAACCACTGCAATAGTCACACTTTTTTTTTTTTGTTCATGTTTATTATATGGGGTCTCATTTGGCCCATACTAACTTCAAACTCACTATGTATCGGATGAACTGGAATTTCTGATTCTCCTGACCTGAAACTCAAAATAATCCTGCTTCAGCATCCTGAGTACTGGGATTGCCCTAAATTCTTATTATTAGTGTGTGTGTGTGTAAGAGAGAGAGAGAGAGAGAGAGAGAGAGAGAGAGAGAGAACACGTACTCCACCTTGCATCTAGAGGGTAAAGAATAGCTTCCAACTTTACATAGGTTCAATCCCTGGAACCCAGGTGACCAAGCTTGCATGTGAAGTAGTGCCTTTGCCCCCTCTGAGCCATCCTTTTTTTTTTTTTTTTTTTTTTTTTTTTTTTTTTTTTTTTTTGAGTTTTTTTCTCATGTATCCCAGGCTGTCCTAGATCTTGCTGTGTAGCTGAGGATGACCTCAAACTTATGATCCTCCTGCTTCAGCCTCATATATGTCAGGATCACAGGCATATGCCACCACACCTGAGTCTCTGGTTATTTTAAAAACCACAGCATCTCTTGAAGAATCAAGAGATCAAGGTGAGGAGGGTCCAGTCTAGCTGAGTGAAGGCAGGAGCATGGAGCACTGGGGACAGATGGCAGTTGGGGAGTCTGGTCACCTAAGGCTCTTCATACGCAAGGGGAGCGGTGTGGGCAGCACGTACCTCAGGAAGGTGCTTGCACTGTGGAAATGCCAGTGTGCACACACAGAGACACATGGCCAGCCTGGTCCCCAGCAGATGAAGGTGATGACTTTTATCACACTCTTATTTTGTGTGCTATGTGAGTGGGCCTATGTGGCCAGGGATTGAACTCAAGTTCTCAGGCTTGGCAGGCAAGCACCTTTACCTGCTAAACCATCTCACCAACCCCCTACTGCTTTTTCAATGCTGTTTGATACTTTTCAGTGTGGCCCTAGGCTGAATTGTGGCTACCCAGTTCTGAGCCTTACTATGCGCCATGCCAATGCTGTGCCATCCTGTGTCACATGGTGCTGGCTTAGAGCACCTCTCCAGTCCTCCCAGCAGGAGCTGAAACTGGGCCACTAGGATGTACCAGTGTGATCACTGAGGACAAGGCCCCCAATCAAGAAATAAATCATTTCACCCAGGGCCTGAGAACACCCACCCACTTCTCCCCTAGCCTTAAGGCTTCTTTGGTTTGGTTTGCAAGCTCCCTGTATGCAGCCCTGGCTGGCCTGGGACTTTCTAATAAAGACCAGGCTCATAAACTCACAGAGACCTGCTTGTCTCTGCCTCCTGGGTGCTGGGATTAAAGGTGAGCATCTCTGCGCCCCAGCTCATTTTAGAGCCTTTACACCTTCTGTCCCCTCTGCTGGAACTCTCTCCCCAAGGTCTTTCCAGGCGCCCTCCTCTAGTCATTACAGCTCAGTGTCCTTTCCTCTAAAGAGATCCTGTACTTCATCTGGATGAAACAGTACTCCCTCATTCAGTGTGTCCAGTGGCACTTCCTGGGGTGGGGGCAGGGAAGTCCTCCCTGTCCTTCTCTAGGCCCCTCATACACCCAGCCCACACAGTGTGCCCTTTTCTCATTTCCCAGCCCACACAGAACTCTTCTGGGAGAAAGAATGATCAAGATGGGAAATGGGGATTAAACAACTCTGGCTGTAGAGTCCTGATGCACACGAAGGGAAGAGAGCCCAGGGATGGTGAGTATGGGGCCCAAAGTCACACAACAGGAGAGGAACCAGATGGACTCCCAAGTGTCAAAACTCTGAACTTATTCTGCTCCTTCGGTGGCCTGCCTTGCGCTTGTGCCTCTGCTAATGCAAGCATTTTTGTTTTGTTTTGTTTTGTTTTTAGAAAGGGTCTCATGTAGCCCAAGCTAGTCTTGGACTTACATACAGCTGAAGATTGGCCTGAGCTACCAAGTGCTGAGATCACAGGTGTGCACAACTATGCCTAATATATGCTGAGGAAAATAATCAAATCCAGGGCTTTATGCATGCCAGGTTAGTGTTCTACCAACTGAGCCACACCTCCGCACTCACTGCAAACTACCCATGTTCTAAGCAGTAAGCTACTTCGTCACATGGACTCCTGGCATCTGTCACTCTAGGGACAAGCTTTTTAGAGAATCTACTCTGTACCAGGCACCGTGCAAAGGAGCTGGAAAATGAGTCAACAGTGATCAACCAAACTAGTTTGTAGGTGGTTAACTTCAGACACATCATTGTTCTCCAAACTGAGCCAGGGACTAGGGTGTGACTCTGTGGCAGCACTTGCTTAAGCAGTGCAAGTCCACACCAGCCCGATGAGCCAAACAGAAAAACAAAAAGCCTTGGAACCTGGTGGTGAATGTCTGGAGTCCCAACAGTCAGAAAGCTAATCAGGCAGGTTCAGGGAGCTCAAGACCAGCCCAGGCTCCAAATAGAAAGCAACTAAAATGAGCATGAGCTAAGTACTATGATGGGGGACCTGACTCTGTCCACAGAGGGCATGACAGTCCCCCAGGAGCGGAGAGTTGGATAGTCCAAGTGATTCTTGGCACCCTCTCATGGCTAAGCATCTAAAGAACCTGTCAGTACCCCACAGAGATGCCTGTATACCTGCTCTTATCAATACACCATTCACAATAATCAGATTGTGGAATCAGTCTAGATGCCCAGAGACAGATGAATGGGTGAAGAAATGCCATGGTTATGCACGGTGTTGCTTACAGTAAAAAAGAATGAAATAAATTCTTTGCAGGAAAATGGCTGGAAGGGGACATTCTTATGTGAAGCAAATTAAGCTAGATGCAGAGAGACATGGACCACATATTTTCCCTTGTGGAAGATAAACAGAGAAACATACAAATAGATGATAGACAGACAGACAGCTATATGATAGACAGACAGATGATAGGTAGGTAGGTAGATAGATAGATAGATAGATAGATAGATAGATAGATAGATAGATAGATAGATGAAAGTAGATAGAAGCTAGATTGATATATAGTCAGACAGACATGTGGAGGCTCACACCCACAATACCAACACTTGAGAATCTGAGGGAGGAGGCTCAAGATGAGTTCAAGTCCAGCTTGGGGTAAAAGTGACTTCTAAATCAGCCTTCACTGGAATGAGTCCATGCTTCAAAACAAAACCAATAGGCACACATAGCATTAACTGTACGTGAGCATATGTATGCATATGTTCAATATAAAAATGGAAGGGGACTATTTGGGATGAAGGGGAACAACAGGAGGACAAATAAGAGAAGATGCTGGGAAGGTGACGTGATCCAAGTACATTGTGTATATCATGGGTGAACCATTCATTTGAACAATTAACATGTGTTAATAATAACAGCGAAGGCGAAGCCTGGTTCAGTTACGCACGCCTGTAATCCCAGCAATCTGGGAGGCAGAAGCAGGTGGATCTCTTGAGTTCAAGGCTAGCCTGGTCTACAAATCAAGTCCAGGACAGCCAAGGCTATACAGTGAAACCCTGTCTCAAAAACCAAAAATAAAAAACAAAAACAAAAAACAGCAAGGGCTACTGATGGCTCAATGTTTGAGGCACATGCCATGTAAGCAGCAAGAGTGAGGATCAGAGTTCAAATCCTAAGAACCTAGGCAATGGTTTGAATGCAAATGGCTTTCACAGATTCATACTTGAATACTTGGTCCCCAAGTGGTGAAGCTGTCTGAGCTTAGCCTGCATTAAAAGGTGCAGGCTTAAGAGGAATGTGTCGCTGGGGGCAGGCTGTTAGCTTTCAAAGCCCACACCATTACCAGGTAGCACGCTCTCTCTCCTTGTTCCTTTCTCTCTCCCTCCCCTCCTTTCTCTCCTCCCCCCTCCCTCTTCCCCTCTCTCCCTCTCTTTTTTTCTCTCTCCTTCTCTCTCTTTGCCTTGTGCTGTGGATCAAGATGTGAACTCTCAACTACTACTCCAGTGTCATGCATGTCTGCACGCTTGCTCTGATCCTCATCATGCTGGTCATGGACTCTGACACTCTGTAACTATAAGCCCCACATTAAACATTTTCTTTAAGAATTTGCTTTGATCATGGAGTTTTGTCATGGCATAGAAAAGTAACTAAGACACCACCTAAAATGCCAGGGTGGCATGGCAGACGCCTGCCTGTAATTCCAGCACTCAGGAGGAGGCAGAGTAGGCTTATTAGTGGGTTCTGGGTCCAATTTAGAAATTCCGCATCAATGAATAAAATCCAGAGGGATCAAGGAAGACTCCTACTTAGAGTTACACACACACACATGTGAAAAGGCACATGCACAGTATGAACACAAACAAATGGCAAAGGAAAACATCCAGCAAGAAGCAAATATGAGGGTCATTGCATTTTCATGTTACTCCTGACATAAGGTATTATCAGACCCACTTTTCAGGGGATGAACCTGAGGCTCAGAGAAATGAAGACGCTCAGCAGGGTCCCACAGCTAGGAGTGGCATAGCCTGTACGTTGACTACCTTCTCCCTCTGGCCAGGCCTTGTTTTGATAGAGAAGAGGTTAAAACAACAGGAGCTGAGAAAGTGGCTCAGTAGTAGAACACTTAGCTAGAATATACACGGCACCACAGGGAAAGCGGTTTGGCCACTAGCATCTGTAGTCACTTGGGAGGTAGACACAGGAGGACCACGAGTTCAAGGTCATCCTCACTTCACAGCAAGTCTGAGGCCAGCATGAACTACTCAAAACCCTGTCTAAGTACAAGGCAACAAACTAATCATCCAGGTCTGGGCCCCAAAGAAGGCTGATCCTCAGGAGGAGGCCTGAAAGAACCTAGCCAGACCTGTCTGGCTCTCCACTGAGGCTCTGTGTCCTGGGCATCTAGCAGGCTGAGATCTGGCTCATGGAGACAGCTGGCTTCTCCACCCCTCTCATGACTCCTTACCTCTCCCACCCTGGCCTGGGGGTTCCTGGGTGAGAGGGCATTACTACCAAGGCATGTGAAAGCCCTAGGCTGCCTCATGGCATGGTAGAGCTTCCCCCTGATGATAAGGGTTAGAATTGTCAGGGTGAGTCATGTTGACTCCCGCCCTTCATTCTTCCCAGTCCATGCCCCACAATTCATGAAACCCAGGCCTATATTGGAGGGAATGAGACCGACCCTCAAAATCCTTGTGCTAGGGAGGCAGATCAGTCAGCCTGTATTCTCTGAGTCTGAGAACAGCCTGAGATATAGGAGACCCTGGGTCAAAAACAAGATCCTTAGAGAAGGCAGCCCCTAATCCTACCCCAAGAGGAAACATTCCAGTGGACACAAGAACCTTGGACCATGACATCAGGGTATTCCCGGCAGGATGGGGTGTGCTGTGATAAGAGGGGCATGGATCTCATTCTCATTCACATCCAACCTTAATCTACCAGTGATCCTCCCAAATTAACTTAAGAGCAGAAACTACATAGCCTCCCTAACTCATTCCCAAGCCCCATAAAAGGAAGTCTGGGTGGTCTAACCCAGAACAGCTCTCCACCTTGACCAACCAACCATGCTATTGGGGTGGAAAGATCTGCCCACAGTGGATGGCAAGACGCTAAACTGTGGAGAAAGAACTGTGCAGGCGTCACTGTTTCGCATTTCGGATCAGCTGTTTCAAGGCACCTTCATTTCTCTGCCATGGTGGAGCTAATATAAACCCTTCTCCCCCTTTTTTGTTTGTTTGTTTGTTTGTTTGTTTCAAGACAGGGTTTCTCTGTGTAGCCTTGGCTGTTCTGGACTCCATTTGTGGACCAGGCTGGCCTCAAACTCACAAAGATCCACCTGCCTCTACCTCCCCAAGTGCTGGGATTACAGGTGTGCGCCACCGTGCCAAGCCCTTTCCTTTTTTAAGTTGCTTTTGTCAGGGAGTTTTGTTACAGCACCAGAAATGGAACTGAGAACACCAGGTGTACCCAAGACTCTGGGTTCCTTCTCAGGAATTCCAGCACTCCAGAGGTGAAGGTAGGGAGATAGGAGTTCAAGGTCACTTTCAGCTACATAATAAGCTTGAGCACCATCTAACAACATAAACTTCAAAGTCTATTTACTTTGTACATTAACTTTAAACTTCATTTCAAATGCTCAGATTACAGAGATCCTGAAACAATTGTGTGGTAGGCAGCTCACATGCCTGCTACCTTCATCTCACCTTCAGCATGCTGTTGTACAGCTGTCTAGGCACCTGACAGGGATTAGCTTCTCTGGTTCTCCTGCCTCCACCTCTCCAGTTCTGGTTTGTAGGTATAGGCACCATATCTCGCTTATGTAGTGCTGGGGGTCAAACCCTGGGTTTTGCACATTTGACAATCACTCTACAAACTGAGCCACTTCTCTAGTCCTGTTTGTTGTTCTTCAGAGACAGACTCTTGCTATATAGTTCAGGCTGGCCTGGAACCCACTATAAAAACCCAACCCAGCTTGGCTTTGAACTCAAGCTTTACAGTGATCCTCCTTTTTCCACCTTTCAAGCACTGGGCTTCTAGGCAGATGTATGTTATCAGTAGTAACACCTAGCTCATCTTCTCTTTTTCTCTTCTTTCTTCTCTTTTCCTCCTTCTTTCCTTTCTTTCTTTTTTTTGTGTAAGGACTCAATGTGTATCCCACAATGGCTTTGAATTCTTCAGCCTCCTAAGTGCTAGGACCACAGGCTAATGACCCCAGGCCTGGTTAGATACTTATCTACATTCTAATTGGAAGGACAATGATGGTGATGGGTTCCTCAGCCAGGACTCACACAACTCAATGTCTTAGTTGATCTCCCAATGCAACTCACAAAGCTTCAACCTGCTATTGCGATGGAGAGGGTAGGGAAAATGGAAGGGTCCTTCAAGCTGAGCCATGGCCAGGCAACCGCTCCAACAGGCACTGGAGACAAGATCCCCTGCTCTGTGCACCAAAGACATCACAATGGCTGTGACAGCTGTAAGAGCCCTCCTTTCTCCCAAGGGACTTCTGGGACCAGGAGCTTGTCCTCTCAGAGCCTGGAACCCAACGACATTGCTCAAGTTGTACTTCTGAAACAAAGGACTGTGATGGCACCAAAGGGGAACCGTATCAATGGTGAGGGACCTCATTCAAGCTGGGAGAGGGTGTAGAGAAGTGTGAATGGGGAGGGACAATTTGCTGATCTGGGGGCTGATCCCATATCCTTACCCTAAGTCTTACTGACCGCTACTACTCAGGTGATCCAGTAGGGACAATGGACATGATAGGCCTCCAACATCTCCTCCCTGCCTCGAAGCATCCCACGGAATCTGCCAAGCAATGCTAATGGCTCCCACATCAGTGTAACCTCTGGGTGGCACAGCACTTACACCAGGGCAGGAGCTAGTAAGAGCTACCCACATGCTGAGGTGGCCCTGGGAAGGTGTCTAACCCACTCTGAACTGTTTTCTCATTGGAATTCCTGTTGGCTCCATGTAAATGATCAAGAAGATCCAGGCTGAACTGGCACACACATTTAATCCCAGCACTCAGGAGATAGGGCAGGCAGGTCTCTGCTGTACACACTGAGTCCCAGGACTATGGAGAGACTATCTCAGATAAATGAAATAAGATAAATAAAATAAAGGATCCAGAATTATTCAGCTGCACTCTCACCCAGCTTGAGACAGGTCACATGTGCTTCATTTCCAATCATTTTTTTCCTTCTCTGTAAGAAAAGCCTGAAAACTAGCCTCAGACAGAGCTTCTGGGCCCACAGACTGTTGCTATTTATTTAAAATGATGCCACACATACAACAAATATTATATGGAAGAGATGTATGGATGGAGGTGGAGAGATAGTGAGGAAAAGGATAGAGAGAGACATGGTGAGGAGTCCCCAGGAAAGAAAGCTAGGCAAAGAGAGCAAGAGAGGAAGGTAATAGAGCAACAAAATGGCAGGTTGGTCCTTTTATAGCTTGTGCATGAGCAGCTGAACGGCACCTGCCACACACCTGGTGAGCGACACATGATGACATCATAGGTTACTAGGCAACCCAGAAGCAGGCTGCCTATACACTAACACAGACACCTCTTGTCTCCAAAGTCAACACAAAAGGGCCTCATGGTCAGGGGATGCCTGGAAGAAGACTGTTCAAGAAGCTGTGAGAGGAGGCTATGGAAAGAGGCTCTGAGGGGAATCTCTGAGCAGAGAGGCCCCAGAGACCCACCATAGCTACTAGTTCCTTTCCTGGAAGGGTCAGGCCATCCGTAAGCAAGCCCAAGTCCCCGCAGGCAACTAAAGGTTGTACATGAAACTAAATGGGAACCTTCCTGTTCATCCATGATTAAGATCATGGTGCCTAGAGCCAGGCTCAGTGGCACACACCTATAATCCCAGCACTAGGGAAGGCAGAGGCAAGTGGATCTCTGTGAGTTCAAGGCTAACCTGGTCTATAAAGTGAGTTCAGGACAGCCAAGGCTACAAAGAGAACGCCCCTGTCAAAAAACAAAAACAAAGCCAAATGTAATAGTGAAAATTTTAGAATTTTGGTTTAAAAAAAAAAAAACAACAACAACAACATAAGAATGTTTTGTTTTTTTTATTCCCATGTGTTGGGATATGGGGCTACTTTGCAGCAGCTGACTGTGATTTTCCTCATGTTCTAGCAGGGGTGTAATTTTGCCAACTGCAAATACTTTCTGCGACTGTATGACATTTGGAATTCTGGGGACTTTTTGGAGGGTATATAAAATGTTAGAGCCTTGATTTGGGGGGGGGGGTTGCTTGCTTGCTTGCTTGATGTTGGTCGTAGTTTGTTAAGTAGTTGTGCACAAAGAAGAAACAGAAGAAATTAGATATCCTGATGGTGAAGATCAAATTTGCCCCAAGGAGGTCAATGCCCCTAGTCAGCAAGAAGTAGTCTAACAATAATGTCATCCCCTTTCTCCTCTATCCTTTTTTTCTCTCCTACTAGTGTTAGGGGATTGAAAGGGAGGAAGAAAAGGGGTATAGAAGGGTGAAGAAAGAACCCATAAAGTGGCAAGTGCCAGTTACCTGCCTTTAATCCCAGCACTCAGGAGGCAAGTGGATCTTCTTGAATTCAAAGCCAGCCTGGTCTACAGAGCAAGTTCAGGACAGCTAGGGCTACACAGGGAAACCCTGTCTCAAAAAAGAAAAAAAAAAAAAAAAAACAAAGCCAAAAAATCACGGTGGCTCATTCTAGGTGTGATGGCTTATTCCAATAATCTCAGCACTTAGGACATTAAAGGAGGAGGATTGCTGTATGTTCCAGGCCAGTCTGAATGAGACTTGAACTCAAAAAAACACTTGGTAGAGTGCTTGCTTAGCATATATGAAGCCCTAGGTTTTATTGTCTGGAGACGGAGTGCAGACCCATAGGTAGAGGCTAAGGGCCAGATGCTCCCAGCGAGTCTGGAGACATAGTCCTGTCTCAGCTTCCTCCCTGCCACAAAAAGCATAGAGGCCACCGATGGAAAACTTAAGTATCCTAACTTCAGAGCCCATGCTGAGGTTAGGTCCCTAGCCTCTGCTCAGGAACCTACCTGGTCTCTAATACCTATTTACTGAGTGCTCTTCATGAAAGGTATTCAATCTTCTGAGCCTCATCCCCTCACCCGCCAAATCCAAGCACTGTTTTGTTGGTGAAACATGTAGGCTGTTTGGCACACAGTGCAGCCAAATGGCCCTGAGCTATGCCGCATCCTATACCTCTAGCACTTGCCCTGTGGACAAGAAGGACATAAGTGGAGTCAGAAGTGCCTGAGTTCAACAACTGGCCCCTCCACCTCCTATGTGTGTAACTGTGGGCAACTCGGCTCATGGTGGCAGTGGCAGCCATGTGGTGGCTCAGTGCTGGCACATCTGAGCCCTGGGACCTTGCTTTTTGCTTTTCTCTTTCAGACTTTCAGCATCCTAGGGAGGCACCACCTCCTTATTACTCTCCTGGAGCAGGAGTGCCAACATCACCCAAGGTATATTCCCTGTACATCCAGGTCCCACCAACGAGCCAAGCAAGTAAGTGGAAGCTGCCTGTCCTCCTGTGTCTCATGCTCAGGCTCCCAAAAGCCTATTCACTAAGCTTAGGGCCAGAGTACCTTCCCTGGTGCGCGCCCTTCCACAACCCACTCTACTGTGAAATTCTTAGGGGGGAGGCATTGTTTGTTTGTTTTTCAGAAGTTTCTCTGCAGAGCCCTGGCTGTCCTGAAACTTGCTCTGTAGATCAGGTTGGCTCTGTAGATCAGAGCTCCTCCCACCTCTGCCTGCTGGGTGCTGGGGTTAAAGGTGTGCACCACCACCACTGCCCAGCACCTGTGAGAAATTCTTGGGGATGAGGCTGGTAGGTGTATGAATGTTTTGCCTGCATGTATGTCTACATACCACATGTATGCCTGGGGCATAACAGCTAGACAGCTATTTAAGAAGAGGCAAAATGGTGATCTGTGTGTGTGTGTGTGTGTGCGTGTGTGTGTGCGCGTGCGCATGCATATATTCACTCTTTTCTTTCATGTACCTGTCCTTGGGGCATTTTAGCCACAGGGCCTGGAAATTGGCTAATGCACAGAACAAAAGACAGTGGGGCTGTGTCTGGTAGGTTGTGCTAGGAACTTAACAGGTGGAAAGGACCACATTTAGGAGCACAAGGGCTCCATGGCTGACGGGCAGGCATGTGGCGGCTTTGGTATAGGTGAGCACACGGAAGGTGAGTTACGATACAGGAGGGGTGTCTAGGCATGGGTGCTGGAGACAGGGAGGAAGAGGCTCTGATCTGACCCATCTTCCCCTGCCCCCAGGCATGTTCACTGGCCTACCTAGGGTGACAACTTCCATACCAGTGCATACCATATGTCCCTACTGTGGGAACCACATCATCACGGTGACAACCCCTGTCCCAGGCATCCTCACCTGGCTGCTGTGCAGTGGCCTCTTTCTATTTGGGTAAGCAGTGGGGACTTGCTAAGGACAGGGTGGAACTGAGATGCAGCTGGGGACAGGGGTTAAGACAGAGCTAAGGACAGAGGGAGGTCCCAGACTGGCTCTGATTACTTCTCTCAGGGGAGATTGCCTTCAGGCTGGCTGGCTGTGGCAAAGGATGGGGGCAGGGATAGAAAATGCCTGCCTGCTGGGCAAGTGGCTTCAGACAGGTTGCCATCATGACAACTGCCAAGAAAGAGAGGGCTCAGTATGGCTCTCAGCCCTGCTCTGCAGAACCGCCCCAAAGAACTGAGGCCCACCAGAAGAGTGATGAGGGTGCAGGGCAGCACAAGGACCCTGCTCAGGGGAGCACACCTGCTTCTGGGGCTGCAGGTGCTTCCTGGGCTGCTGCCTCCTCCCCTTCTGCATGCGGAGCCTCATGGACGTGAGACACTCCTGTCCCGTGTGCCACCAGCAGCTCTTCTACTACCGCCGCCTGTGACCTGCACAATAAACAGCAATAAAGTACCTCAGTGTGTATGTGTGCCCTCCCATACCCTTCTAATGGGGAGGAGGATGAACAAGTGAAAAAACCCTTCCCCTTCCTGTGCTTTCCATGTGTGATGGATGGTACCTATGTAAGCCTGGGTCACAGCATGTGCTGGCTGGTGTCTTCTTGGAGAGGGGTAAAGCTCAAGCCTACCCATCTCGGGGTTCAGCTATAGATGCCACAGCTCCGCCAGCCACTTCTCTTTCCTGGGCCCTTCCTTCCATTAGCTCTAACTTCTGCCCCTTTGGGAAAACCTGTTACCCACACCCTCACCTTTATAAACCCCCAACCCACTTCTAGGTTCATGCCAGCTACCCCTTTCCCCAGGGACCAGTGCCCCTCCCCCCATCACTCTGTAACACCAAATGAGCATTGTTTTCTCTTCCCCGTCGGTCTTGGATCTCTGCAGTCTGAAATCCTCAGTGTCCCATGGGTCACTGGCCACTGGCCACCAATGTCTTCTGGCCACCTCTTAGCAGGTTTCCTTGGCCTGCTTTGTCCTCAGTCCTGCTCAAGCTCCCTTCCCCCACCTCTCTAGGTTTCTGTCTTCCCTGCCAGCCCAGTATCCCACAGCCTTCTCCCCTGGATGATTCATGCATCCAGGAAAGCCAGCATGTTAGGCTAGGAGGGGGAGTTGCCTCACAAATATGAGGACCAGAGTTTGGATCCCCAGAACTCATACAAGTGTTGGTTGGGCAGAGTGGCCACCTGTAATTCCAGCCTCCTTAGTCGTGGAAAGACGATTTTGCAGAGCAGGCTGTCTAGCGAGAGTAGTCATATCAGCATGCTCTGGGTTTGAGAGAGCCTGCCTCAGTAAGGTGGAAGGTTTGAAGATGATCTCCCACATCAACCTTGGGCCTCCATATACATGTATGTACATGAATACCCACACAGGTACAGGCACATATGTGCAAACACACACACACACGGGAGGGGAAAAAAAATCCTTACTAGGTCTTAGATTCCTCTCCTACAAGAGTGGATGTATGGGGAAGGCATGGCCACCTCCTCTCTCCCAGACACCTCCAGTGTAGCCCTTCCCATTCACCTACAACCTGTTCCACTCCATCTTGGCTCACACTCTACTGTTCCTCCCATTCCTCACCAGCCAGCAGCCTGTGGCTGACAAAGACAAGGTGATGCTGCTAACATGGACACGAACTCACCACTCATTCAGGAGGCCTAGACGGAGATTGCCAGCCCGAGTTGCACATAGTAAATGCCCGTCTGTTAACAAAAAATCAATAAATACAAATAAAATCCGTCACTGGTATTTTCAAGTTGACACACTCCAGAATTGTCTGGGCAATGTGCCTCGCCTGTGGAGGCAAGGGGACCAGCCTCTGTGGACAGCACAGTCCCCTGGCTGCAATCCCCCGACTGTTTAGAGGGAGGGAACTACAGACCACACCCATCCTTCTCTGCTTCCTGTTTGTATCATGTGACTATCTCTCTCAAGCTGCTGCTGCCTTCTCTTCCTCACCATGAACTGTAAACGAAAATAACCCTTTCTCCCTTTATTCTTGTCAGAGTATCTTACCACCGCAATAGGAGAACTCTGACAGTCACTTATACCAGACACCTAACTAGAACTCAAAGATCACACTCTTTCCATGAGGTCACCTGAGGCCATCTGTGAGTCACCATCCAGACAGCACATCCCTCCAGCAGGCCTGCCTGTCCTTCCGTCCTTCATTTCCATCCTGTGTCACTTTCCTAGGCAGATTAATGAGCCTTTCATGGTTCAGCCTGACACCCCCATGACCCAACAGAAATGTACGCAGGGGCTACGGAAGCTGGGAAGGGTTGAATCTTGCCGAGTCCTTTCTGGGATGGGCTCCCCAGTGAGGCTTACTCCTTACAGCTCCCTCCCAGGTTACAGGAAGGAAGTGGCTGTTAAAAGACCTCCAACTGGCATGTGGATGAGGAAGAAGGTGCAGGGAAATCCAGTTTCAGACTAGTCAGGTTTTTGTGTTTGTTTGCAATGCTGAGGATTGAGGCCAAGGGGTTCATGTATGGCTGGCAAGCACTCGACCACTGAGCTACATCCCAACCCCCTTTTTATTTTGAGACAGGGACTCACTAAATTGCCCGGGCCAGTCTTGAGTTTGCCATGTATCTCAGGCAGGCCTGCATGGAACTCATCACCGTCCTGACTCAGGCTATGGCAGGTGTGTACTACCACACCGGAGCTCCATTTAATTTTTCGTAAATGTGTTTAAAAATCATCACAGCTATCCTCATTTGAACAGAGAAGGGAGAGTTGAGGAAAGCACTTGAAGAAAAAAAGCACGTGCTGGGGTTCCCTGTAATCCCCATACTCACCACAGAAGGGCAGTGTTGCGCCAGCTGACAGAGGTAGAAACCTAGGCCCAGGTAGCCTGGTGACTGACTTAATGGGGCAGCCGCTCAGGCCTGCCTCCCATACCCTAGACTAGCTGGAGGGCAGATTCCCAGGGTGCCCCTGTTCTGGGCAGGACTGACAGTAGCCTGACGTGTATTAGCATGAGGTGAGTAGATGTACTGTGTGGGGGCTGGAGGTTTACTAGGACAAGAGCATCTCCTAGCATTCCAGGCTGGGATTCCTGGAAGCCTGCAAGTCAGGTGAGACACGTTGCTCTGGGGCAGGCAGCTCTTCGAGGCTGAGGGAAGTCCCTGACAATTGGTCTACCAACTGCAGTGGAGGCCCTGACATGCTGGGAAGCTGGACTTCAGAGCTGGAATGGGCTACAACTGCAAGCCTTAACTACCTGCAAACAGGCCTGACACCAGATAGCACCACCACAGTGACCTGTTTGATAAATAGGCTTCTGAGAACCCAAAATATGGATGCCAAGTCAGCATGGGCCTTAGTGCCTCAGGCAGGACAGAAAGCCTTGAGACCCGGGTGAACCATCTTTACCTAGAACTGCTCAATTCCAGAGGTCCTGTTTAGATCCCTTCCCAGCCCCACGTGTTAGTTTTGACTTGTATTCCTAGACAGGTCCAGACAGGAGTGTCTCAGTCCTGGGACAGAAACCAATTGTCACACCATAGTGTGTCAATTGTAGTCCCTGGACCACCACCCCACAGATCAATTACAGGCTTGCCATCTCCTACAAATTGGAAGAACCCCACTGAAAATCCAGACTGTTCAGCTTCGTGTGACAGGTCTGCAGGTGTCTGCTGACTCAACAGTGAGGGTGCTAACAGGGTGCTGATCTCAGTGCCCAGTGAGGGGCTGAGAAAGGCTGCTGATAACATTCTAGGCTTCATCTCTAGACGCCCCACCCTCCAGTTCAGAGCCAAGAGTCACCCAGCCTTATCGTAGGAGCAGGCAGATGGGTGCGGTGTGGCAGGCCTCTGCTATCAGCAGTCACCAAAGGTGGTTTCTGTGCCCACTCCCAGGCTACCGTCAGCCCTGCCCAGAGCAAGCATACCCTGGGAATCTGCCCTCCAGCTAGTCTAGGGAGTGAACAGACACGAGGGCCAGGGAGAGAAGTCTGGCAGCATTTAATGCTCTTAGCTCCTGTCCATACCACCTAGCAGGAAGGCTGACACTGCCCCTCAATAACAAGGAACCTCAATGAACTCCCCCAGCTTCCTCAACCTGAAGCCCTACCGCAAGCCGAACCCTGAAGAACTAAGCTTAGGATGTACAAGGGCCTTGTGTTGCAGGCTGGCAGAGGATAGGTGAGCTCACCGCAGAGAAAGCAAAGCGGGATCTTATGAATAGTCTGCTCTCCTAACATGTATCCTGGGTTGGAGGTACAAGCTAGGACCCTGCTATCTACCCCTAACATTCAGCCAACAGCACAGGTACATGACCTAACATGGGCCAGTGATCCCTGGCAGGGACAAAGAGTAGCATACCCACAACTTTGCCCTCAGAATGTTCTCAAAGCATGGAGAGTCCCAGCTTACAGGCCTCACACACAGGTAGCAGCAGTGTACAGCCATACACGTCCTCCAACAGCAAGCCTAAAGGACACATAGGTGTGCTACAGTCCTGGGGTGCTTTTTGTCTACCCAGGAAGAGAACTCCCTGGGCCTTCCTCCAAGTCAACAGGTTGTAAGGATTGCAGCTCAACAGGAGCAGACCAACTGTCACAGGGTGGGGGAGCTGGCCTATGGCTGTGCTGTTGCACTCCGGGCACACACAGATCAGATCAGTCACGGTCCTCCTTAAGAAGTGAGCACCAGAAATGAGCACCAAATTTCAAGTACTCCCCTCTTCCCAGGGTGCAAGGCCTGCAGAGGCCTGTGGCAATTAAGTGCCCTAGGAAGTCAACCCCACCCACTCAGGAGACAGTATGTCAGAGTGGGGTTGTGGCACCAAAGACCACACCGCAAAATCACCCCTGGCCCAAAAGGCACCCACATTAACCACCAGGTCTTCCATGAGATGCCAACCCGGGCTTCATTGCCATGAACCCAATCCACCAGAGAAATGTCTCCTTGACAATTCATACAGCTTAGAGGTGATAAAACGTCCTGCAGGTGTGGGCAGGTGCAAACCCAACCTCAGGAGACTACACCACATCCAGGTCACTGCAGACAAGGACCTGCATCACGCACAGAGCAGACTTTCTTGGCAGTCAAAGCTCTGGGACTGAGGTGCACAGCCTGCACTGGCTCACCATCCTGGGCAGGACCACCCCATTCCCACTGGGCACCACCAGACTTGGTTTTCACTCTTGCGGACAGGGTGACTAGACTCACAACTGGGATCACCCTCTGGCAAGGACTTATGGATCAACTTATGGATCGATGTAACTGCACATTTATCCTAAGATGAAGCACTACAGGATCCTCCCTGCCAGATGTGCTCAATGCTCACAGGCAACTGACTCAACGCTCTTGAGGGCCTGATTACTGTCAAGAGGGGTCCCCAAGGACCCACAGGGAGACCTGGGACACTGCCTCAATGCCACAAAGCAAGGATCTGCTGTTGAAGCTAACCCTAGCAGATAACATACCTTCATGGTAACTGTTTTAAGACTGGGTCTCACCCCAGGCTGTACCAGATCTCCCTCCTTCCACTTCTTTACTGCTAGGATTATGGGGCTACACATACACCAGCTTCACATCCTGAGCAGAACCACATGGCTACAAACCCTCATAGAGGCCACTCTCTGGCCCAAGACACCCAGCCACCCAACACTGTGGGTGAGCACTCCCCTACATCAACAGCCACATGGCCAAGCAAAAGGACCCAGCATTTTCAGGGGATTAAAGCAAGTATGTTGGAAGACACTTGTGTTGGGAGGTTGGTCTGGTGCTATGTATACAAATGCTAAATTCTGGTCCCCACAATCTGGTTGCAGATGAGTATATTTCCTCATACACCAGTCTTTGGACTCCCCCAATTATTTATTTGTTAATAGTTACAGCTGGCCAATTGCTAGGCAAAACAGAGACAAGGGGGACTTTTGTGCCAGACTTGGGGTCCGGGATAAGGACTCCAAGGCCAGGAGGTGGAAGAAGAGAGGAAGAAAAAGATGATGTGGCCTAATGGAGCAGATCCAAACCAGAGAACAACATATTGGCAAGTAACTTGGACAGTAGTACTGGGAGAGGCTGCCACCATCAGCTTAGAAAATTAGTTTAAACTGTACCTGTCCAATTATTGGGTAACTAGCTGGATCTGAGAAAAGCCATTTGTAACTGTGCTGTTCCCACTGCCCAGACAGTGGAACAAATGCCTGGGCCATAGGCTTTGGCTTCTTCCCCACTTTTAACTTAAAAATTACCCATTATTTCTATTTTATGTGTGCCACATGGCTGGTCACCTTTCACTAATTTCACGTGTCCTTCCTTCTTGGGAGTCCAGGGATGAAATCTTCCTGCCTCTCTCTATCCCCAAGTCCCTCTCTCTGCTGGAACTTCTACCTCCTTATTTCCTGCCCCAGCTAACAGATCATCAGCTTTTCATTGACAGGTGATGTTCCATACAGACACAAGAGATTCTCTCTACACACCTGTTTCTTAAATTTAAAAGCACCCACTTCTACCTTCCTCTACCTTCCTCCAAATTAGGTAATGAACCCTCAACATTTTGGGAACTAGGAGTAAATGGAAAAATGAATGCGGCACACAAGAAGTTCTTTGAAAAATAGTCATTTAATATGTAAGGGAGAATAGAAATCGTGGGTACCTAAGACTGACCAACCCCAACAAACCCCTGAAACAGGAACACCTTGGGGTTCAAAGGCCAACATTGGGTGAGCAGTCCTCATTGCCTTGCCTGTAACTTCTCATTTGCAAAAGGCCAAAGGGCCCAGTAGGATCAAGGCCAACCAGGCCTCCCACGATCTGCTACTTATCCCACTGATCTGCATATAACAAGTTATCAGAAGGCACACAATTCATAGTGCAAATGGATAAAGAAGTCAGGTTACAGACTGGCTCAGAACCAGGAGGCCGGAGGTAACTCACTGCACAACAGTGGTCTCCTCTGGACACCTCATCCAGAGTCATTTCACTTCAGTCTGAATCCATCAGTCCCACCTGAGAACTCCTGCATTTTCCTTAGATACTGGGCATGAAGCCAGGGCCTTGCGCACACCAGCCACGTAACACTCCCTGGACAGTACCTATGCAGCACAGGTTGATTTGATGCAGCTACCTCACCTTCCTAACTGCTGGGATTACTGGGATTATAAGCCTGTGCCACCGTATCTTATTAAAAAAAAAAAAAAAAAAACCTCTTCTCAAGCCCAAATGTTAGAGGCCAAAACCAACTGAAGCCAGGGGTGGTGGTTTACACCTTTAAGCCCAGCACTTGGGAGGCAGAGGCAGGTGGATCTTTTGCAAGTTCAAGAGCAGCCTGGTCTACACAACAAGTTTCAGGCCTGCAGGGCAAAACCAAGTCTCAAAAAGAAAATAAAAACTTCCACCCAACGGAAAAAACCTACAGCTGAGAAAAATACATGGCGGCTGAAAGCCTGACTCCATACAAAGCTCCCAGGCCTGTCTCCAGGGAGAGCACACTCACCTCAGCTTCCACAGCACTCACTGGGTTATAATTTTTATAGAAAATTTTATTCAACATACAACATTTTCCAGCAAAAAGGCAATATACAGGAGAGTTGGTGTACACTGCTGCTACAGAAACAAATAGAAGTACGGGGGAGGGGGAAAAGAAGTGCGGCTTGCTGATTCTATTTGCACTCAAAACTAGACACGCAGCTGGCATTAGCTCCAACAAAAAGGGAAACGAGGAGAGGACTCAAATAAAGCTACGCACAGAGTGTCGGCCAAGTTCACTTGCACTCACCCAACAGAAAATTACCTCCTCCCAGGGGCAAATTGTACAAGTTTCATTCATTAAATATACAATTTCATTTTCCATTTTTTCCTTTTTTATTTTATCTTTTTTACAAAGTCAACAGCTTACTAACCACTAGCGAGCATGCGCTCTTGCTAAAAGGCTCTCTCCTCTGTCGCTCGCTCATCCACTCCGTCCTCACGGAAGCCTAAGAGTGATTTTTCACCTGCTCAGATCATTAGTTTGCCAAGAGGCAACAGAGTAAACTTAATTGTATCTGACAATGTTCTCAGTGTATATAAAAAGACCCCTAGCTGTCAGGACTGTACTCAGTGCATCCACTTTGCAGATGGGCTACCGAACAGTACTAGCTGACGAAGTGAGACGCTTATTAAAAAAGACCCCAGGCAGCTGAGGGGAGAAACCCCAGGAAGGGCCAGCAATGCACACGGTGAAGGAGAGAGTGCTATTGATTTAGGGTTGTTTCTCTGGTTTGCCTTTACAGATGCACACGGGTCACTGAAAGTCTAACTGAAGGAAGAAATTGGACGAGCCTACACATCAGCCTGACTAGCTGCAGGGCTGGTGACAGGACCTGGGCAGGTGGCCAGGCTGCCTGCGCCAAACAGATACCTTCTGCCAGGGACTCACACCTTAGAAATCTCTTCTCCCCATGATGCTGATGGTTGCCTTGCATTGTGGTTACCATAAAATAACTCTCATTGGCATCCAAGCTTTATAAAAACACCTTCATTTTGCTCAAAAAGGGCAGTCAATAGATACAGAGAAGCCAAACTGAACAGCCTCAACAAAATAAAATAACATCAGCAGCAAATCCTCTTGCTGGAGACTTCGGGTAGAGTGCACGTGCACCAGAGTTCTACGGCTGTTAAAAAGGGCACACACCCACACGCTGTCCCTCGCCTTGGACACGGGAAGGAAGTCAGTTGTGGATTTTAATTGCCTTTTCAAGGTAAGTGTAGCGGCTCCTCTTTGGGGCTTTGTTGAAGTGATCAAGCCCTAGCCAAGGCCGAGGATGAGACATGTTACCTGGAGGGGACAAAGAACAAACCATTAAAACCTCAAGGTTCTTGTCAAGCACCAGATTCACAGCCCCCACCTTAGATGGTTGCTCAGTCAAGCTGGAGATCATGAGCTATTTCTTAATGCCAAGCCAGCACTGGGCTATGTTTACTTAGACCCCTCTTTTCACAGGTCAAATGCTGAAACACAGCCCCAGGAGGCCTGAGGCAAAGTCACCACTACCTCAGCCCAATCAATGCACCATCAGCAAACAGCCTGAGCTTTAATCCTTGCAGATGATGCAGAGACCTGACCCCAGGGCCTCTGCTGCCTCCCAGTGGCTGCACAGTTCCAAGACCTACAATCCAAATGAAGGCCCTCTGCTGAGAGCCTCTTACCAGGTTGTGGCTCAAAGTCCTTCAAATTCACTTCATACTCATCTTCATTGATGTACTGGTGCCGGCCCATCATGACAATTGCAAATTTAAACTGGAAAACAAAAGCAAAAACTCTCCCTTATCTTCTGCTGCCCACCAAAGCTGCCAAAGTGGCTCAGCTGCCTCACTCAGGTTCAAGTGCTAGCCACTGAGGCAGAGACTTCTAAGAGCACACACCTTTTCAAATTCCTTTTCCTGGATATCCAGCAGGCTCTGAATTCGCTTCATCACTTCTCTGAAATGCTCGCCCTGAGAAGACAAAGAAAGGACAGGTATGATCAGAAGACACACTCCTAATATCCACCGTACAGTGCTATATGACAGATGCCAAAACCAGGGTTGTCTGTCCAAGCAGTTGAGATCAGCAAGTCTTTCAAAGGCACAGGCTTCTGACAGAAGATGCCCAGCCTTTTCACCTCTTACCTGATGTATCCTCAGCAAAAACGGAATTCCAAACGTCCCAAACACTTCTTTGTGAAAATGTGCCACTGTGATCAGCATCTCATTTTCCTTATCTATGTCAACCTGGTCCAAAGGTATTTCCTGGAGACATATTTAAACACAAAGACTTTAAGTGTACCTATCATTTAAATTCTAAATGGGTAAACTCCCATTTAGATCCAGATGAACCCCCAAGGCTCATGTGTTTACCAGACTGACACTACAAGTAAGTGACAGAAAGCAACTGAGGCGGGTGGATACAGGAGGAGTGAGGTCACTGCAGCTGTGGCATTGAGGGCAGTATAGGATGAAAAAGCCAACAGCAGAGTAGTTTGGGATGAAGAGGCTGTGTGTATGGGAGGGAGGAGTGTCATTAGCTATACAAGGCAACGGTGCTCAGCATGGCTATGTGCACACTTAGTGTTACATTATTCTACGCTGTGTGTACTTTTTTCATATTGCAGCATTTTTACAGACTGGTATAAAGTTAACCTCAGAACTTTGAGAGTCAATGAGTGAACAACTCAAGAGCTTTCTACAGCCCATGATGGCATCCACTCCAGAAGATGGGCCACCTCACTTGCAGGCCCACTGAGTCTCGAGGCCAGGAGGGTGACAGTTACCTCTATTCGAAAAGTTCGACTTGTTGCAGGAGATAAACATTCTAATAGTTCATCTTCTTGATGCACACCAATAATTTTGTAGCTCACAATTTCTAGCAGCCTAAAAGAGGGGAAATGAAGTATTTATACTCACAAGAAGATACACGAGGGGGTGTATGATGACATATGTCTGTATACTTAGGAGAAGGAACTCCAGGTAGACACGACCATACACTTAATTATGCTTTAGGTATCATACTTTACTGGGTACAATACAGAACAGCAGCAGGCTGAGCAACAACCAGATAGAATACTGCCTGCTGTATTAAAATTCCTAAGAAAGCATTGTGGGAACCAAACAGTTCCACGGACACCTGTCTGTGAGGCATCCGTAAGGCAAAAAAACAACAGAAACATGCCGAGACACAGAGAAGGAGACTCTGAGGCCCCACTTTACAGTCTGCATGGGGCTACACCAAAATTCTTTCTTATTAACCACCCAAGATGTATGGACACCCAAATGCCTTGGAATCCTTACTGTTCCTTTGCTACAGGCACCACACCCATTTACTATATAGGTAACAGCTGAAGACAAGTGGGGAGAATGGGTTGGCCTCTGTAAAACAGCAACTGCAGAAGGATGGAGCTGTTTGATTTCTACTTGGTTTCGGAGTGGACGGCTGCTCCACCGACCTGCAACTCAAGAAATACTTGCCTAAGTCTCCCTGATGCTTTGTCACCGAGCTCCACAGCCTTTTTACATTCTTCTAACAGGTCCCGGACACAGCCATGCTTGTCTGGGTACAGTGTTATTTCCTAAGTGATGAAGTGATGACAGGATGTTAACAAGAGCTTTAAAGAAAACAAATTTCTGCTACAACAAACTCCAGAACTTCACTAGTTCAAGTTAGCAGGGACAAGATGCAATATTGCTCAAAAAGTCCCACCCTAGCAGTCCCTCAATTGTGGATTTACTCACTGTAGGAGGACCATCTCCTCCAAACCATGTCTGACTGCAGATGACAGGTTTCTCAGAACTCATCCTGAACTGCCCTAAGAACATCCCTGCTCTCAGCATCAGGAGACAGGGCTAGTCCACAGAAAAGGTGCCAAGAACTTGGGGGTTAGAGCTTATCAGTACAACATAAATCACATTAGGTCTCAATTTTCTCAATTCTGGCAGAGTCAGAATATAAAATGTTCTGGTAACCGTTAAGTATGATCTTTTTTGATAGATGTGGCGTAAGGGCAAAGCTTGACTATATGCACATTTCTGGCAGGACTATTCTCAAGTTAGGTAGGCAAAGGCTGCTATAGCAGTGTAATGATGACATGGCTCTAGGCCAAGGAGTATTAAGACACTTCCAGCTCCTGTCTGGGAGCTCAGCAATGCTCACTCCTGGCCTTCACAGGCCTCTACCATATGGCCACACTGAGAGGCCCTCTCTTTGGCGTTTTAGTTCTAGAGGTCTGAAGAGAGAAACGGTAAGGGCTTAATAGTGACACTAGATAAAAAAGGCTTACCTCTTCCCTAAATTGGCTGTTTAACCATATACACTTAAAACTTCTCCTGTTCTCAAAGTCTGTGATTTTCATTTTAAGCTATTGAGAAAAAAAAGACACCTGTTTAAATACATTCCTATGAATTTGAAAACCCAAGCCTTCCCTTTATCACCAGTTACATTGATTTGAACTCATACCTGCTGATAGTAAAGTTTCTTCGGTTGTCTTGGCTTGAAGAATTGTAGAAGATCTCTTAAAGTACCTTCATAATTATGTCTAAGAGGATTACCTGGGCCATCCCTATAACTACGAGAAAAAAAGCCCATTAACTGTTTTCTGGTCCACAATACACACCAACAAAAGCAAACAGCTGGCTATGAACTGTTGGAAACCTGTGCACCTACCTAACCCACTTCTGCTCCCCAAATCTTAGTATTTCATTGTGACATTTAAAAAATACTCTCTGTGAGACACGGAAGTATCTGTAGTTGCATAGGATCCTGGATCAAAAGCTTGAAGAGCCAACCAAAATCTAGTAGGGCATCAGTGGAGGTGGACAATCAATCACTGTACCACCTCAGGGTCACATGGTTAAGATGGGATGTTGCGCTGTATTTCAAACTTAAAGAGAATCATGCAGGTGATCCAGCTAACCATCAAGTCAAAGGCTGGGAGAATCTCAGACAGCACATGGAAAGGAGCAGCCAGTAAGCATCCACAGTGAGCCTCACTTACCCTTGAGACTTGAAAAACTGCAGCAACATGGGGTCTGTGTTGAGCCTCTGAGCAACTGTTTTTGCAACCTAAAAGTGGAGGACAGGAAGAAGGGAGGTTGGTACTCCGGGAAAGTCTGGACATTTGCTCATAAAACTGGGGTTCATTGTTTAGTTACATTTCTAAAAAATGTGACATGTATGACCAGCCTGAATTGAAATTCCCTAGAAATTCACCATTAGACATTAACAAAACAATATCCGTGAAATGTGTCACCATGAAAGTGACCTATTTGTGCAAGCATTTTCAGTTGAACTGTATTTATATAGCACAATGTGATAGGTTATAGTAGTAACCACAGAGCTATACTTACATGTTTAAATAAAGTGACAGTATATATTTAATACAGAAATAGTATTATCTCTTTAGATACATTCATCATTTCTGTGTTGTGAACCTTTAAACTCAACAATTTCCACTTTTCAGCACTTTCTGAGGCACCTTACTGTGCGTCCCAGGCTGGTCTTAAATCTGCTGTGCAGCACAGAAAAGTCTGAAATTCAAATGTCTGTAGGCACTATCTTCCTTCTTATCAAAGCCATTAGACACTTTCTTTCAGAAACATGTAATGTGTTAACTAGAGGGTTGAGGCAGCAAAGACCATTGTTTAATACCTGAAAATAATTCATCCTATTTGATAATGTAACCACAAATCCAGGGTCATTGGGGATTGTTTTATCACAGAAGATGACATCGACACGGTGGTAGAGATCTCTGAAGTATTCTTTTGCAGTGGGTAATTCACTGTTATCGTTTTCAGGATCATCCCTGGGGAAGAAAAAGGTTTGCTGACTTTTACCATCTTTTAGGTAATAGTGACACCAAATGTAAAACAGTATGATGGAAAACCAATTGCTCTCACTGGAAGCCTCAAGGAGTCTGTCTCCACTCCGTAATGGAGCCTTGTCCTGGACTCACTTTGTCGACCAAGCTGGACTCTACTCTGAGATACAAGTGCTAGGATTAAAGGCATGTGCCACCACACCAGGCCTAGGGATTTTTTTTCCTTTTCCTTTTTTGTTTTGTCTCAGCTACCTTTGTAACATGGGACAACAACAAAGGCAAGTTAAGTACGTGCCTGGAGAGGTGTGGCTCAGAGGTTAAGAGCACTTCCAGAGGACCTGGGTTCCATCCCCAACACCCACATGGTGGTTGGCAATAATCTAACTCCAGCTCCAAGGGATCTTGATAACTACTACTGGCTTCTACCGGCAGACACATACACATTGTGCAGGCACAGACAGACAAACCATTCACATACATATACAAATAAAAGGGCAAGTACTTATGGAGGTCGTACAGTAAGGCACTTCTCCAGTGACTGCACAACAAAATACCTCCCCACAAACAGGCTTCTTTGAAGAGCAATATGCTCCACCTGGTGTCTACTAGCAGTCCACAGCTGTTGTAGCCTTTGCTCACTATAAAGGCTGTTAGACATTAGTATCCCAGGCATATACCTACAGGTTATCGATGCAGGAAGTGACCTGAGTTGCCAGAGGAGGGATGTCCTGAAGAAGGCAAACCTTGAGTATTTTCAGAAGGAGATGGACCTGTTTTCTATGAAAATGTCCTACTTTGGTCCCACAGATATTTGTAGGACACCAGAGAAGTTGAGCTTGGCAGACAGGCTCTCACAGAGCCCCAGCTGATCGAAAACTTGCTATGTAGCTCCTGGGTCCTCATGCTTCTACCTCCCCCAATTTCTGGGATTACAGGTGTATGCCACCGTATCATTGAGAGAACACTAAGAGAATACTAAGAGAATACTGAGAGAATCACTGGCTCAAATATTAAAACCTGGCCAAGAATAACTACTGTCTATCATGAGATGCTCTACTGCAGCTCCGAGCATAGCACAAATGTTTGCTAGAACTAGCACTGACAAAAAACATTTGATATGCATACAAGAAATGGAAATTGTCAAAGATACATACTTCTGAAACACTATAATGTCACCATCCATCAGCTCATCAAGGGCTTTATCAAGAGACACGTCATAGTCCTGAATTCTCTCTGTTAAATTCGGCTTAACTTCCTACAGGAAAAGATAGCAAATGGTTAATTTAAGAACATCCTTTATGACCAGATTTCTTTTTTGTTACTTACACCTTTTCTACAGCCAAGTCTTTTCATCTACTTGTTGCATATTTTAATTCTTGAGATAGGGTCTCCTTGTTTCTTTAGGTTGACCATGGATTCCCTCCTGTGCTCAAGCAATCCTCCATCCTCAGCCTCCCAAGGAGCCAGGACTCCAAGCTCACACTACACCCAAGTTATGCACTTTTTTATAAGATAAAACACAAATGAAAAAGAAAAAAAAAAAAAAAAAAACCACCAAATTTGTAAACACTTGATCACCAATCCTAAATAGGTACAAGTTACTTTTTTTTTTTTTAAAGTGCAACATGGTGTGGTAAGGCATACTTTTAATTCCAGCACTTTGAAAAGTAGAGGCAGTAAGATTAGAAGGCCAAAGTCTGAATCCAGCCTAGGTTACCTGACACCCTTTCTCAATGAACTGTAATTTTCAACTAAAGTATAGAGGACCTGGTGGTGGTGCACACCTGTAATCCCAGCACTCTGGAAGCAGACGCAGGCTGATCTCTGAGTTGGAGGCCAGCCTGGTCACAGAGTGAGTTCCAGGACAGTTAGGGCTACACAGAGAAACCCTATCAACACCCAGGACCCCACTTTCCCCAACAAAAGAGAGAAGACAGCAATGAACTACAAAGTTAGCAGTAATTTTCAAGGTGAACAGAACCACCTCACTCCGAAACAGAAATCATACAGTGATTACAGAAAATAAAACAAGCAAACCTCATAGAGGATAAGGCTAGTATCCTGGATAAATCCTGCTCTGTCACACATAACCGGGAGCAAGTCACCTAGAGTGAAGAAATTTGTTAAATACACAGCTTTAATGCACTAAGCAAAATCTAGTCCAAAGGAAGTGTAGCAAGGACTTACGTATTTTACAGGATATGGGTGTGTAGATATGTCCACAGTAATTCAAACTCCGTGTTTTAGGATCATACATCTTCAAAAATAACATTACATCATCTACAAGTTGATGAACAGGCTGTTAGGAACCTAACCCTTAATATGATGTTTGAAAATGCTAACAAGCAAGCTTAGGTTAAGTGACAACCTATCGACGTAACAATGACACGAGGCCCTTTCAGGAAGCTGATCCTGTGAAAGCAAAGGTGGGTTCCACAAAGCACACCTGGATGAACCACTACACGAGAAGGTGGAGTGTACACTCCTGGAGAAGAGGACACCCAATGTAAAAAACTGAGTCCTGGCATTAACTAGCTAGACCAGGGGACTATGTGTAATGGTTGGTGTTCTCTACAAAAGTGACCCCCTTATAGCAGTAAACACCTGTTCTTGTAGAGCAAAAGTCAGCTGGTTTGTGGGACAGCCGCCTGTTTAGTGGCACAGCCATAACTGCTTCAGCATCCCTCCATACAGGCCATGTGGCCAAGTGACCCAGCACATGCCTGCAACCCCTACCTAAGTGGAACTACTCTGAGCCAGTCTCCTGTGGCTTCCTTAGGAGCCCTCAACACGGAAAGGGCCAAATGAGTAGCCTGGAGACACGAGATGGTTCTCCAAGGTTCAGCCCTCGGCTGAGATCAATGAGTAGCACTCCAAGCCTACTGACTGCTCTACAAGTAGCAGGCAGCTCGTGGGCACTTACGATCTTTATCAAACTTGGGCAATGTTGCTCCACTAGCAGCCAGCTCAGGATCAACTGTTTCCAGGAATATTGTCCAAGGGTTTTCATTATCACTCAGTTCAATCATCTATTTCCAAAAGAGATGCTGGTTTTAGAAGGTTGCAATGGCTTAGGTGACAGGGCGACAACTATACTTGTGAAGTGCAGAACATGTCCAGCTCTACTGAACGCAACCCAAAGGGACACAAGGCTGTTAACTGTAGGATAAGAGCCTCCCGCGAGATCCACACGAGATACCCGAGGATCTACCAACAATATTTACTGTTTTATTGCCGTCAGCTTCATTATCTAACATTGCTGGCCGCTTTGTTCCATTACTCCTTGCTTGCATAGGCCATAATCGAATTTGATCTTGTGGAAAGCCCTGAAAATAAATAAATAAATGAATGAATGAATGAATGAATGAATGAATGAATGAATGAATAAGTAAATAAGTAAGTAAATAAATAAATAAATTCCAAATTTTATTTAAACAACAAGCATAAATTTAACACTTTTTTTGGTGAGTAAAAGGGAATGGGGGTAAGATCAAACAAACTCTAGTCCCATTGCTTGGACAATTTGTGCCTCTAATTTCTACAAAGTCCACTGCAGGAACTAGTGGTGGCAGTAGAGGAGCCCCTTTTCCAGATCTGCTACAAGGCCAGATTTGGGGACTGAAGGAAGTAGGTTCTGAGATGACAGACTGATGACAGCCAAGGAGCTCAGCTCAACATCTCCTCACGTGACACCCAGATACAGTGACCACCCAAGGCAGCAGGTCTCTCATAGTATCAGTGTCCTAGGCAAGAGCAGAGGAGCTATACCCACCATGGTCTGGGAGAGGCTCTGAACAAACTCGGCCAGGGAGGAGTTCTTCAGAACCTTGAACACGGTGTACTTTACTTTCTCTTCATCATACATGTCATTTCCTTGATGGCCACAGAACTGGTCCTCTGCAACTATCTGAAGACACACAGAGCTGAGATTACAACCAGTGAGACGTCACCCTGAGCACACGCAAATCTCAAAAGGCTTCAACCACTTGCCTCACCACCTACAGTGAGCCCTGCAGTGCACCTGATGCCCAAAACAGTCTGAGCTACTGAGGACAGATGGCACAGGCCCACTACACTGCAAACACAGCAGTCTCCCTGGCCCGAAGCTGACCTGCACTTGCATGTAGAGATGGGCTTCTTGCCGCTCCTTCCGCTTCTGAGCTTCAATCCTTTTCTCTTCTTGCAATCGTTCCACCAACTGCTGAGGAATATCATGGTCGGTGACAGCTTGTAACACTTCACCTGCAGGACAAATGTACCTTCTCTCACCTGGTGCTGACTCTGCTTCCCTCCTTACAAGGGCCTCATGTTAGGTCTTCACTAATACAATCATCTAGGAATGTGGAAGAACTTGGGACAGTGTGTCCACTTCAAAGCCCACAAGCCCAATGGAAATAGTTTAAGAAAAGAAAAAGGTTTTTGGCAGGCAACATGGCTGGGTCCACTATACTTTCTGGTACTGTATTTTACAGAAAAAAAGCATTGGGATTCTTTGCAAAACTACATCAAGTTGCCATAGCACAAGTATAACACAAGTATAACAAGCCACTGGTAGGTACTCACTTAGCTTTGATTCCCTGATGTACACTAACATATAGGCATTTGTGCAGTGTCGAACTGATAGGTCATCGTCATGACCTCCGTAATTGTGCTCAATAGCTTCTTCTTTAGTACACCTGGATACCACGTCATCATCAAATTTACACCACTGGAAGAAAAGCAGGCAGATGTGAATAGGCACATGGCAGGGCTGAGCAGACACACGCACCCCCCTACAACAGCCAGAGTGCTTCTGTCATTCTTGTTCAAAATTTGTAGGAGGAACCATGTGCCCACTGGTACTGTTTGTTGCCTACTCAAAATAGCCTGTTTTTCCAACTTTGAACCAATCACTAGCATACCGCCAACCCTTTGGAGAATTAACAGGCACAGAATACAATGAATTCATTAAGTAAAAACTTCATTCTGTACTCACACAGTTCAATAGGACATTTTAATAGAATAACCCCAAAATGCTGGGACAAGCTTCTGACCTAAAATTATACAATAATGACCTTCCAATTTGTCTTGGACAGTCATTTTAAATGCTGAAATGCCTCAGCCAAAAAAGTTATCTATTCTGAAAACCTTTACCACGTGGTATCACACTTGAGGTTGGTTCCCACTGTTATGAAGATGGCAGGGTGCCACAACACAGACCATGTAGGGTGAAGGATATGGACACAGGCCTGATACAATGAAGTCTACCCAGCCAAGGAAAACTGCTATATGTCAGTATTCATTAGCTGCATGATGAAGAGATTCTGTGAGGTATACTGGTAATTACTAGCATAGAAGTACACTTTCTCCAATGTACCATCCACCTTCACACTGTTGAAAATTAGACAAAAACAAAAACAAACAAACAAACAAACAGTTCTTATTCACAAAAAAAACTCCACAAACATTCAAGGTCTGGGAAGGAGCCCACTGAGTTCCTGAAGCATGAACAGGAAGAGGCATGGTTTTTAAACATCAGCACCCAGGGCCAACACTTACTTTGCCATCCCCTTTGGGGTTAAGGTAAACCACGTAATGTCCACCATGATTATCTCCACTGTGAACCAGGACTGCATGGAGAATATAATTAGCAGGGTCCTTAGGGTCTGTTTTTTGTAAAAATTCATCAAGTGGTAATTGTTCTGGAAACTCAAACCTATTCAAATATTTAAAAAAAAAAAAAAGAGTTTTGTTATGAACTCTTATAATTGCTCATCATTAATCATGAATTACGGATAGCTCTGAATACTCTTGAACCTACTTCTGAAGAAGCACCTACTTAACAAAGAAAAAGTATTCATGTCAATTTCAAGTTGGGGAAAAATTCAGGAGGAACACTCAGATACTAACAGGTTCCAAGTTCAAAGGCTTTACCCAACCATCTTATAGTAAATTTATACTGAGCTCAATTCTAGTATGCACGTAAGCCTAAGGCATCCAAGACACCTTGATGTTGAAGAGAACAAGGTAGGCAGAGGAGGAGGTAGCCACAAAAAGAGCTTTGCCCTTAGATTCTATAAACATGATGCATTTGACACAGATGTAAATTCCCAGCTTCTTAATATGTGATTTAGTCTGCCAAATAGGAGGGCTGCTTGGGTACAGCCTCACTACCTTGGGAGGGTGGCCCTATCTGCTAAAAAACATCCAAGCAAACATTTAAGGAAAATCTCACATTTTTAAAAAACAATGGCAACAATTCCATTTAAAAAAAGGAAGAAAAATGAGGTCTACAGAAAAGTTGGAAAACATAGGCAGGTGAGCACACATTCGTTTTGTGAAAAGAATTATTTGGTCACACTCTACCTCAAACATGAATGGTGACTCACCACCATCTGTCCTGTTCAAAGTTGATGTTCAAACTAATCTGAGTAAAAGTGTGTACACAAACTCAGATAACCCAAGCAGCAGTGGTGCACGCCTTTAATACCAGCAGCCAGGAGGCAGAGGCATGTGGATCTCTTGTGTTTGAGGCCAGCCTTGTCTAAAGAGTAAGTTCCAAGACTGCCAGGACTGTTACATAGACAAAAACCTGTCTTGAAAATATGATTAAAGGGGGGAAGGGGCGCACTAAAGAGAAAGCATGTATCATCACTAGTACAAAGGTTCATTAACACTTAGATGAGGCTGACCTCAAATTCATTATGTATCTGAGGATTAAAATTTGTAATGCACTGTCTGTATCTGCCCTGTGCTGGACAATGCCTGGTTTATACAGTGATAGGGATAAAGCCCAGAACCTCATATTGTCACTCATGGCAGCACATCCTTAAATCCTTGTATCTGTTGTCTTAAAAATATGGGGAGGAAACTATAATGGGGTAATGACATATTTCATCATTGTTGAACATTCTAGCACATTCTAGAAGCTAAAAACAAAACAAAAAAACAAAACATTAATTTGTGGTAAGGTCTGCATTTAGTCAAAATTTAAAGCATTGGAAAAGCTAAATTCAAACTATGAAAACCCTGGCCTTTGCCTTCAACCCTTGCCCATTGCCAAGGGCTGGGATCAGGGCAGTATCTCTGAGAGGGACTATCAACTGAAAACAACCATCCATTAGATGACATTTCTACTGCTACAAAACCAAGGCTGCACACAGAAGAGGAAATGAGATTAGAGACAGCACAGCACAGAGGTCACACCAAGCCCTCCAACTCCTCCCCATTACCTGTCATTGATCTTGATGTTTTGGTCCGTCTGAGGGTCATACATAAACCTCATCAGCTGCAGGTGTAACACTGGTGGTAGTGTTAGGAACTTTACACCTTTCTCTGCTTCCTGGAAGTTCAAAAGAAATGGTGATTTTCTTTAGTTCACCTCTGCTTCTTTGTTTTCTAGAGGCAAGGTCTCACTTTATGAACTTTGAATTTACAGTGACCCTCCTACCTCTGCCTTCTAAGTTACCGCAGCAAGTTTTTACTGGCCTATTTTATTTTATTTTATTTTATTTTTGAGACAGAGTTTCACTATGTCACATCGGCAGGCCTAGAACTCACTTTGTAGATCAGGCTGGCATGGAATTCAGAGATCCACCTGCTTCTGCCTACCAAATACTGGAAAGGTGTACTCCATCACATTCATCTTTAGCTAGAAAAGAAGTCTGACCAGGGAGACAGCTCAGAGTTGAAGACAACTGTCCCACAGGGGTAACAGGCCTGACTGTGATCCATGGAATCCACATCAAGATGGAAGAACCATGTTCACAAAGTTGACCTCTGACCTCCAAACGTGTCTCCACACACAAAATTAAAGTAACACAAAGGGAGCTTATTTATAGTGGTAAAGGTGAGGAGCACCTCAAGTTTAAGTCTGCAATGTGTGAGACATTACATCCTAACCTGAATGACCAGCAGGTGAACAGGGGTTAATGGCCACTTGATACCTGGAACATTACCATCATTAAGTACTAAGAAAAATAGAAAACCACAGAAAAATTATTAAGGAAACTGTTTTGAGGCCAGCCTGGCCTATAGAGTGAGTTCTAAGACAGCCAGAATTACAGAGAAACCCTGTCTCAAAAAACCAAAACAAGAAACTGTGGTCAGTTTCTGTGAAAAGTAATAAGCTATAGAAGTCCCGTAAGAACAAGCACAGATATGCAGGTAGGAAGGGTTCCAAAGAAATGAGCAGCCTATTCCCCTGAATGCTGGGGCACAGGCCCAGTCCTCACAATGCTTAGCCCTACTTCTAACTAATACCTCAACCCCTACCCTCATCTTCACTTCCAACTCCACTCTAGTTAACAGCTAGTGACCTGGAAAACCCATTTGACAACATTCGTTATTAGGGCTACTCCATGAAAAGATCAAAGCAGAGGTTCAGACATCACTGCACACTATCAAGAACAATGAGAAAATACTCCAACCCCACCACTCCCACTCGAGTGAGCACTCTGCACTCCATGCTGCACATCCAGATCCTTAAGTCATGCAGGATGGAAAAGAGCGGACTACAGTGCTCTCAAACTCTCTCCTCAGCTCTCACTGTTATATGCAGCAATGCTGCCAGATCCTCAGTGGTCAAAACCAGGAGAAAAGAACCATGGTGCCATGAGTTACAAGCTGGCAGACCTGGTAAGTGCTGATAATAAACTCAATCAATCAGCGAGCCCAGTGATAAACCTGAAAACCAGACTCAGGACTACTGCACGCAGCCGCCAGCCTGACCAGCAACCCCTGCCCCAGCCCAGCTCTCTACTGTACCATGGACAGGTCACTTGCTCTACATTCAGTTTCTTGGGGTCAGAGCCAACAGGGTACACTTCTTACCTAAAAGCCTACTGCTCAGAAAAGTAAACTAATGACATCCAAAATTAAGAGCTGGGAGGCACATGCCTTTTCTCCTAACCAATCTGCCATAAAGGCAGAGGCAGGCAGATTTCTGTGTCTTAGAGCAGCTGTACCTTTAAAAAAAAAAAAGGAAAGAAACAACAACAAAAAACAGTAACACCATGACCAATGACCAAGAAACTTTTCCTGATAAGAAAATCAGGAAATGCTCTAATGAGGAATAAAAGAGAAGAAAATGGCAAGCCTCACAGCACACACATCTCACTGGTTCTGCCTATGAAATGCTGCACTGATTTATCAAGCAACCCTCCCACCTCAGCAGACTACTCATAGAGAGAAAGCCTATAAGCTCAAAATTTCAAAAGCACAAGAAAGGCCACCACAGCACAGTGCTAATCAGTGACAGACTACAGGAAGGTTACCTGCAGGCCATGTTCGCCAGCATCATATTTGTTGTCACCGTCTAGTTGTTCTACTGCCACATAATCCACGAACGATTCAAATACTTTAAAAGAAATAAAAAGGGTAAGTCAACTGGCATGATAATAAAGCTTAAGTACATAATATGGGCAATCTGGGTGCAAATTATTAATGTGTGTAGGACACCTAGTAGAGCATGTGACTGTAACTATGAAGAGCAGCTTCACCATCTACTGAATTTAGTGACACTGGCCACCGCACCTTCTCTGATGATCTAAAGATGCTGATGCTACTCTCCAGTGCAGTAAAATGGCAGAATCAAAGAGAAAACTCAAGTACTTCATTCCAACTTTGCTGAACACTTAAAAAGCTTAATCAATAAAGACAGTATGGGACTGACAGAATAGACAATCAACAGGCCTAGAAATGGGGTATAAAACTGAAGAGCTGGATGATGACACCAAACCAGGGCAAAGATGGACCTGCATGGGGAAGAGTGAGGTCAGCCCTTGTGTCCTGACACATCCCTATTCTAGTTGGATCACACACAATTAGAACAGTGACAAGACAGAAGAACAAAAACTAATAGAATGATTTCACTAAAATTAGCAGGTGTCATTAAATAAATGGCATCATCAGGAGTAAAAGCCAGTCACATTCTAGGAGAAAGGCCTTTTGTTCCAGTGGGGAAGGAGTAACACAACTGGATAACATGAGGTCAGCAGTTACACTGAGGGCAACAGGTGGTATGGGCAGGGGTCCTGAGAGAAAAGGAACAGAGGATTAACAATGACTAAAATGCTGTGAAGAAAAATGAAGCTCAAGGCAATGAGAGCCGCAACACCTGGCAGCAAGAGGCTGGGGGGAACACAGCAAGTGAAGAGTGGTGAGAGGTGTACACAGCAGGGAGGGAAAAACAAAAAACAAAAAGCAGTGCACTGTAAGCATGAACTCCAGCTTAATGATGGAGGTCAGGAGGAACCCCTCAACACAGGGAAAAGGTCCCAATAGGAAGGCAGTGGTACAATACAAGACAAAAACAAGCAAAAAAACACCTGCCAATCTCAACTCCATGTATGCCCAGAAAAAAATTCATCTGCAACAGTGATGGCTAACTTTTTATACAGGCTTTGACATAAAATACACAATCACTTTTATATTGTTTTTAGTTCTGTGAAAAAGCATGTACATTGACCACTAAACTCATTATGTGCCAGTCCACACCAAGAAATAAATAAATGAAGGTAAGCCTTGTTATAAATGCAAGCAGAAAAATAAGAGTAATGGGCTGCACCTGTAGATAAGCAAAATATCTTTAAAACAATGGTCCCTAAAATGGAACAGTAGGTGATAATCAAACCACTTTTCCTTTAAGGCACATACATGATGCACACATGAACGTGATGCTCAACAAAGGCCAGCCCAAGTCGCTGAAAGCTAGAATGGTTTCTTCTGAGAGGATAAGGAGAGCCAGGGACTGGACAGGCCATGGGAGGGCTCTAAGCAGCCAAACTCGCAGCTCTGACAGTTGGATAGTGTAGAAGCAAGCAGTCAACCAGTGTGCTGTACTTCAGGTGTCACTCCCTGCATCTACCCTTTATTATAATACAATCACTGTATAAAACGAGACATACTGAGGTAGGGCAGCAATGATTAAAAGCTCATAAAGTATGGAAACAAGACTTACTGTTTTTCTTTCCTTTTATACTTAGCTGGATATCATAATAATCTTCTCTCCTATCAGAACGGTAGTCTACTTCTTTGCACTGAATGTAAGACTGTAAGAATGTAAAAATAAACAGAAGGCAGCTTGAAGGTTGGTCATCAAGTCTACAGTTATAATCTTTCAAAGCCATTCTTTAAGACTAATGCTCACATACCACCATTTTGCCTCTGAATAATTTTGGAATGGTGCCTTCTACACACGTGCCTTTCATCTTATTTTCCACATTATCAAGCAACTGAAAAAGAAGATTTGAGCGTATAAATAAATAAATAAATAAATAAATAAATAAATAAATAAATAAATAAATAAATACTTAAGACTTGAGTAATGCACAGTAACTCAACTTTACTTGGAAATGCCAACAGTCAAAGAATTTCTAGACTATAAAAATATTACCTTTGGCATGCAATTATAAAAAACATATCTTTCTTGGCTGGATTTTTTTGCTTTTACAAAAAAATATCTACATGCAATAGTTGAGGTTAACCTTTTATACAGTCTTTGGAATGAATTAGTAATCTGTAGTGCCTTTAGAAGCATTTTTTATATTTATTTTACCTCTGTGGAAAAGCATGTAAATTGATCACTAAACTTAACTCGTAATGGTCCACACCAAGAGATTAATGAGGTTGAGCCTGTCAACAGGATTGACTGGTTTGTCCATGGATATTTAATGAACTGATTCAATCCAGCTAGTGCTGCAAAAAAGAAAACACACCTTGCCCAGCCAATCACCTTGAACAGACATTCCACGTCTGTGTGAACAAGCATCTATGTCTTTCCTCAATCCAGGAATGAGAATGTACTAATGACCTTGGGGACGGGCAACAGCACAGAGGCAGCCCCCAGGGGGATGTGGGTACAGAAAGGTTACTGAGCAGCAGCGGACAGCACCACTTTGCAGCCAATGTGGCTGCTTAAGCCAATATGCATATCCTTTGCTTTGTGGCTTCTGTGCGTACGGCTCAGTCAACTAATAAGAAACCAACTACTTACAGCTACCATCTGTCCAACCTTCCCCAGCAAGTCACCTTCTACTGACTCATAGTCCTTCCCACTGTTTACAACTAGATGAGCCCTTAACCAGGCATGGTAGTGCATATCTGAAACCCCAGTACTCTTTACTCTGACCTACACACCAATCCTGAGCCAAGGCAAGTGGTCTAATTAGTGTCAAGTTTTACTTGGTAAAGACCTCTAGCAGTGCCTCAAACATTCACACTAAGAACCAAACAGTTACTGCTTGAAACTTACCACTCGACAAAGCTCTTGAACATCGTGTTGCATGAAGCTATCTAAAGTTTCCCACCTTTCAAAGAGAAAACGAGTATCTACATTTCAATTTCTGCATTTCAGGGACGTAAATTAGGACGCAATCTAGATTGTAAACTAATGTGAAGCAGCCACTATCTTCAAATTCAGTGGGGTTTTTTGCATATAAAGGTTATATTGGGGATTGCCATAATTCACAGATTAAATTGAATATTATCAGCCGTCAGCAAAAAAATTTAAGCTTGTTTTTCTAAAATCTTACCTAGAAGGTGGTATCTACAAGTTAAGTGTACATACATTTCAAAGCTACACATGCCCCTTTGTTGAAAAGCAAAGTAGTGAAATCTTTTTAAAAAAATTCTAAGACAAAGCCTATTTCCACTGAAGGATAGTATAAAAACTCTGGGATAACTGTAAGCCTGCCTGAACTTGATTGATGCCATATCACTCATGTCTCCACTCTTGTCCCTTACACAGAAAGCAGAATGGAGGTGGATTGCTGATACATACCCAAATGACTTTGTGAGCTTTTTTGTTCCTACGGGCTTATCGCTGTGCTGTAATTCATAGAACACTCTTTGTAATGCTAGAGGGACGCTTTTAGATGAATCATCGCCCTCTGTTGGCATCATGTACACAGCCTAAAAGAATTGATTTAGAAGTGTTTAATTTTAGGTAAAAGTATCATTTCTAATATCATAAGGAGTAAAGCAATTTGACAGGGGCTCTTAACTATGCCCAAGTTTGAAAAACTATCAAATGTCTGTAGAGACAATTTAGAAAACACAAAACAGAATGAAAAAAAAATTTTTTTAACTCATCTACAGCTCACCACCCAGGCAAAAATACTTGTTTTATTCTCCCTGGGACAGTACAAATTTAAACCTGCCGTTATTTATGAACAAAAAAGAGATGATGAAATGCAGATGGCACTCAAGCTACCACTTCACACAATCCCATCTCAGAGGTCACCTGCCTGGCAGAAGCATGCAAATGAGACACAGAAAGAGTCTAACTACAATTTCCTTCTTGTACAGCATCACATTGTCTGCAAAAACCCCTCAAATCAGAAAAGCACCACCCTCCACCATCAGATTTAAATTCTTATTAATCCATGTACTATAAGGTGCACACCTGGTTCTTCCAGTCCCAGCTATTTTGAAGCTAAGGCAGGAGGATGACAAAGACTATTAAGGGAGTTTAAAGCCACTAGCAACTTATTTAGACCCTACCCCTCCATCATAACTTTTTAAAAGAGGGTGTGGGGCTCGGCGTGTCTTCATGACCAGTCAGGCAGATCTCTGGCCAGCATGTCAGTTCCAGGAGAGCCAGTTCTATATAGAGACCTTATATCTAAACACACAAAGGAGGGTGAGGGGAGCCTGGGAACATAATTTAGAGGCAGCAAACATTAGTTCTAGGATCAATTACTTGTTATCATTATGGTGTTTGTATTTCTAAAGTTGATCCCCTAATCTTCAAGCTTAGATCCCCTAAGGGGATCTAAAGTTGATCCCCTTAGCTTCAAGAGCTGGTGCAGCGGGTGCCGCCTCCTCTATCCCCTACAACAAACCAGGAACTACTGGCAGCATGGCAGGGCCTCTGTATAGAGAAATGGCTACAGTTCGGGGAGGGAAGGGAACATCAGTTGCTTACATTTTTGGGCCTTTGATATACCTTCCAGAACAGAAGGCAGAAAGCCAGTGAGAGGAATACTATTCATTTACCTTTCGTAGTTGATTGGTGAAAAACAAAGTCTGCAGCAAGCTATTCATATAACATGTCGCTCCCTGATTCTTTAAGCCAACGTAGCCAGTATGCTTCTTTGAATCCCACCTGAAAGATAGTCCAAACTTGAAGGTCCACTGTACAGGACATCTTCTGGTTTCTACAATGCATGGGGGTCAGTTTGCACCTGACATCTGTGTGTCTAAATGTCACTATCTCATGCCATCATCTGTTTTCTAGCATCCAGACAAAGGAACACATTACACACACTATTCCTCTAGGTACAACACTGTGGGAAATGAGGCCTGACTGCACATCAAACAGATCCTTTAATTGCCATGACTATTCAAACTCAGCATTCACCAGTCTGCTAACAGTTTACAGCACTGCTGTCATTCATAAAGATCAGCATTCACGGACACTGGGGGTGTGAGTTCAGAACAACCTGATCACACACAGAGAGACTATCCCACCACTGCCAATTCTACAGAAAAGTATTTTCAGGAGAAAGACAGAAATGTGTATTTAGAATGTACTTCTAAACCCCAAGGGCTTTTCCTCTTTGTTATGCTCTTTGGGTGGCTACTCAAGAGGAGAGCCAGTACTCTGAGCCGTGTCCCAAACATCTTCAACCCATGTGGTAACACACCCAGAGAAATCTACTAGGAAATAAGAAATCTATTTCTACCCAACCTCCCTCTACACACTAACAAGAGAATAAACCAACACCATAAGTGAGAATGACAGCTACTATGCAGTCCCAGAGCCTGGCCTTGGCTCAGGTTAAAACCTCACACCTAAAAGGGGATTGAAACTGTCAGTAGTGGCCAGCATATTCCCTGTGACAGGTTTTCACACTTGTGCAAAATGAAACCAGAGCTGCACTGCAGTATCCATGAACACAAAGGCTCTGGCTTCTCTACAAGACTGTGCCTTCCTGAGATGTTAAAATCAGATAGTGCTAGCAATATTCAGAAAACCCATTGGTGAGAAGAGTTAAATGAGTGAGTGTGAAACAGACACTGTGCTACAGAGTGTTGGTGAAGCTCAAGGGGGTAGGCTTATAGGGTGAGCACATATCTTAAACACATGCTAACACTTCTCAAGACAGTATAAGAGTACCCAACTGAACAAAAACTTACGCAACTCCATGGGGAGCATCTGCCTGTACAAAAACTTCAAAGGTGACTTTGTCATCATCTATAAATCCTTTTTCAGGATCAGTCACTTCCTGTAAAATAAAAATATCCAACTCACTTAAGAACACATAAGCACCTCCTTTATTCCAATGAGGCGACGGTCTCTGTACTCTGCACTCTGTAAAGCAAAATGTTTGTACAACTTGGCTCTAGCTTGGAAGTGCTCCATTTTGTTTTAAGTATGCTCCCTGAGAGGTTTGCAAAGGTGCTCAGAGTTTAGTAACATAGCCTGGGTAAGATGGTGAGGTTCTAAAGTACTTCTAGAGCAACATGCCAAAGATCACCCATTGGCCACTACCGCTGCAGAGAGGGACCCCAAGAGTACTGTCTTCCCTAAGAAAGTTAGCTTATAAGGAGGAACTTTCAATATGTGATTAAAACAGGTGCTTTACAACTCTGCTAAATAGGTTTGCTGCTCCAACATGAGAATCAAGAGTTCTGCCCTAACACACACATCTTACAAATGTCTCGCTCCAATCCCAAAGAATCTGACAGCCCCTCCTGAGCCCTGTGGCGCATACATACATACATACATACACACACACACACACACACACACACACAGACAAGGAACTTTTGGAAGAGATTTTGAAAACTGGTAGCACATGCCTTTAAGCCCAACACTTGGGAGGCAGAGGCAGAGGCAGGTGGAGGCCAGCCTGTTCTACCTAGTGAGTTCTGAATTCATGGACCTGAGTTCAATCCACAGAACCCACATAAATGTGCCACACCATGGCCCACATGTGCCCAGTCTTAGTTATTTACAGAGAGAGAGAGAGAGAGAGAAGATAATCAAGCCTGTATACCAGGCACACACAGGATAGTAGGTAAAACTTCAAAGGTTGCAACCTGAATCCCTATGTGTACTAAACACCTAATGCCAGAAAGCCACACCAACTTCCAGATATCCGCTCACTCACAAAGCAGACTTTTGAAGAATAAAAGAACAAGACTAGCAGCCACAGTTGCAAAGTTGAGACTAAAAACTGTCACTTACACTCCAGGCCATAAAATTAGAGAATCCCCAGTCATTTTCCTTGTGGAAGAACAAGTGACTGATTCGACGGCTGAATGATTTGTCATCATCCCTGTAATTTATTATCTTCAGCACTGCTTGTGCATGACAGGACCACGACCTATTTGGGGGAGGGAAGGAGAAAAATCACCCAAGCCTTAGTTGACACATTTAACTGAGAGTCACATGTTTTTAAAACAGCAAAACCAGCACACGAAAATCTACCTTGGATAGAGAAGAGGGATTGGAGGTTACAACCACAGTAGCTTAACTCATGATTCATTTTGTTATTTGGAGATAAGGGTCTCACCATGTGACTCTAGCTAGACTAGATCCCAGCGATCTACCTGCCTCTCTGCCTTCTGAAGGCTAAGATTAGGGTGTGTGCCATGGTAACTGGCTTGTGTTTATTATCCTCTAAAACATTTAACTGTTAAGTATAAAACACAAGTTCCTAAACTTTAAGTTTCAGTGGTAGGCTTTACACAACGGCGGCAGATGAGGGGGTGTAGCTCAGCAGCAGTAGTTGCATAGCATGTACAAATCCCTGTGATAGGGGATACAAGATTAAAAAAGTGGAAGAGCAAGGTATGGTAGCACACACACATAATCTCTAGCACCCAAAAAGCTGAGGAAAGGGGATTACTGGGAATTCAAGACTATCCTAAGTAAAAAAAAAAAAAAAAAAAAAAAAAAAGAAAGAAAGTCTTTCTCCTTCACCCCCAACCTCTGAGTTCTACCACAAGGCAGCATTTCCCAAGCAGCGCCTGCACCTGTGCCACGGGGCTCCCAGCACACATGCCCTATGTATCAGGAGGGAACAGGCACAGAGGAAGGTATGTGTTGCCAATGGAGACGCCAGAGGTTGGCTCCATGACTTCCATCTATGCAGTCCAGCCGGGGCACCAATTTACTACCAGAGACAAGCTAAGAGAAACCTTCATCAATAAATGTCCCTCGCTACACTTTAAGTTAATCTCACACCTTTTTGGGGAAGAGGCCCCAGTGCTGAGGCTTGCACAAAGCCCACTGCTTGTACTAGGCATACCCACAGTACAAGCCACTTGCCAGGTTAGCTTGGCACCTCTTAAACTTTAAAGGAGAAGTGCATTCATAGAACAGCCAAAGCTGCTATCCCTGGAGAACATTCTTCCCAAGGTTCCCAAGCACCAGACTCAGGGGATAACATGGGGCCTAAGTACAGTGTTAGGCTCCTTGGTGTAGGGACAATGCACTCCACATCAACCCTCGCCCAACTGCCCTTCCAACAGGAGTTGAACACTTGACAGTGAGGGATGCAGACTGAAGAAAGATCCACACACTTCTGAGATCAAACACAAGAGGTAAAGTTTAATAGATTTACACAACATGAAACCTCTTTCATGTAATTGGAAGGCCCTCCAAGATTTGTTTCTCAGTTACTAAGACAGGGTCTCATGGCCTTAAACTGAACATCTTGCCTCCATTTCCCAATTACTGAATATTCATGACAATTTTACAATAAACCTCCTCTTGAAAAGTGATGACCAAAACTTTTCATCCTCATTAGGCCAGATCTATACTGTTTTTTTAAATACCTCACTAACTGCTATGACTTGTACTTTCCAACTAGTCCACGGGCACAGGCCATCAGAAGGGCTGTGGCCTCTGACAGTCACATTAAAGCATTTGCTTATGGTAAGAAGGGAACGGGTAGTTGAGAGCTGGCAGAGTCCACATGAACCAGTACAGCCTGGTGGGCTCTACTGTACTATGCCTGGCTTTAGGTTACAGGGCTGGGGCTGTAACACAGTGGTACAGTCCCTAGGTTCCATCCCCAGAGACAAATTAAAAGGCACTGTATAGAGTTACAAAGAAACAGAAAATGAAACTGAGTAAGACTGATGGAATTTGGCTTCCAGAAATCTGTGCATTTGTAGTTGCATCATTTAAACTCTTACGTGGAGTCAGATTCAGCATTGCACTGGAGAAAGAATCCTACGCTTTTTTGGTGTGGTCTGTCTGGATAAAAGCGTGGCATCACCATAATCTTCCATGGCAGATTTCGCACAAAACACGGAGGGCTAAGGACCGACTCACTCAGTCTGCTGAAGCGCTCGACAGTGAACTGAAAGGTTGCCTCGGAGCGCCAACTGGTGTCTGCAAGAAAACATGCCATCAATCACAAAGCCAAGGCATTAACCAAAAGCGCATGAACACTGCAGTAAACTGCTCTACAAGATCTCAATCCAGTCCAACTGCTAAAGCCTCTGGGGAAATGGTAGTGTCATTTCGAATTTATAAAAAGACTAATCAGGACAGTCTCTGCATGGCTAGCAACCTCACACACACCTGCCTTCCCTCAGAGAACCACTAGTTTAGAGGAATGAACATTTACTTTAGTGTTCACCTCCAAACCTGGGCATCAAGTGAGGGGACAGACATGGGAGGGAAGGAAAAGATGGGTTTGCATTTCTGTATGTAAGTGGGACTTAGACAGGATGGATGAGCCTTGGACTGACTAGGGAGGAGGGAAAAAGGCAGCTCAAGAGACCAGCCACTGTGCTGGGAGCACAGCACATGCCTGACAGCCAATACTGTCCCCTCAGCGTCAGCTTCTGTGAAATAATAAGCTAGATCCTTATTATAGCAATTAGTTTATAAAGAAATTCTTTATAAAGTTCTTTCCAATATGAATAATAGCACAGGAATGAAGGTTTCTGCCTACACTGTCTCTGCTCAGAGGTTCAGTGTCTCAATCAAAAATGCATCATCTAAAAAAAGCGTATCATTTACCCATCATTGGCAAGGAACCACAGGCCAGTAAGCTGATACAGTCCCAGTAATGTATTACTGTTCTCAAGCTACAGCGAGGGAGCTCTCCTCTACAGCCACTTTGCCACAGTTGCTACCGACAAGCACCAGTAAAGCATGACAAAAGCCTCAGAAAACCAAGGGGCTGCAGAAGTGTCTGAAATAATCACTTTCTGTGCTTGCCTTGCTGCAGAGAAGGAACAGCTCCCTGACTGGTAGGGACTGAAGGCCACCTCTGAGAGGCCTGAAGGCTCTCCCTCCCTCTCCCCCACCCTGACATAGATTCAAGTACTAACATCCCTAACTAGGTCCCAGAGTATAACTAGACTAGACTCATGAAGAGGATGTTAATTAACAGAGACACTCTGCCCCCTTAAAACCCCAGATTGCTGAAGGCCATCACAACCCTTCCATCTCCAAACTGCACACAGAATGAGTTTGTGGGATCACCTGCTTCTAAATATACTAAAGTTGCTAGAAGTTTGCAACTACCTGGGTCTGTTCTTAAGAAAACATGTCCATCAGTCCTCACAAGAGGGTATTCTTTACCAAAGTCGCTGTCAGAGTTCCCTCACCCCTGATTTTTAACTATGCACATCCCGGCTCCCTCAGTCAGGGCAGGAGCACTATAACAGGAAAAGCAGCTTTAGGAAGCTGTGACAGGGTACGGATGACTGACCAAAGTCTACTGAGTGGGGTATTCCTACACCCATTTGAAGGGAAAAATTCTGTCTATGAATTTACCTAAAAGGACTTAGCAGAAAAGGTTTAGCCACATTCTGTAAGGGACATACAAATCACACCTGAGCAGCATTAATTTCTACTTTACAGATAAGGAAACTGAGGCATACTGACATGAAGCATGTTACAAAGTGACAACGAGTCTTTAATAATGCCTGTCTTCTATGGAGATACCAAGGACAGCGATGATGTGCTCTACAAGATACGGGGACTAATAAAACTAGCCTATCTCCGCTATTCAGATTTATTGGATTATATTTTATACCCACAAAAATTGAAGCATACTGTAAATTTGGGTCTTCTGTGCCACACATTCATCAAATCCCCAAATTATTCCTTAAATATTAAGTAAAAAGTAACAGTGGTGAAATTTATATTAACATGTAATTTTCTTTTAAAAACTGGAACTTTGACACTGTCCAAGGTTCCTACTTCACCTGTCTGTTACATGTCACAGACATAGTAACTATGTTACTATGTCTGTGTTATAACTATTTCTATGTTATACTGAAGGCACATTCTCAGAACAGGCTAAGGAAGTTGAAACTTCTTATGAATAACTTGGGGGCTGCGGTACAATTCAGGTATAGAGCCTACGGTTGACATGAGCAAGGCCCTTGGTGTTCACAACACTAGGATAATAGATGCAGCAGTACAGTACACGGGAGCCCATATACTTTAAAAAAAAAAAAAAAAACATTTGAGTTTTAAGTATTTCATTGGTTTTCTACTTTTTGTCATTTTTAAATAGACAACGGATCAACAAGAAGGACGCCTATACGATCCTATCATTCAAGTGGAGATAGCCTGAGGCCACTGTGGTCACTTTGCTCACAGATACTTCTATTCATCCAGACTCCTTGATAACTGACAAGCATCAATACTGCAGCGGAAACTGTGGAGCAGCACAATAACTGTACTGCTCTGCTCGCCCCAAAGCACCACACTCCTTATTATCTTATCTGCCCAGAACAAATGCCAATGAATTGGCCCAGCCTTCAATTTTTTTAGAGAAAGCAGATGAGGTAGGGTACTGCAGGCTTCCGAAGGGACAAATTTCTCCAAATTGTGGCTCTAGAGGGATCTTTTCTCAACCCTTCTTACATGGTAGTCATTCTAATGCAAATTTTGCAAGTTAGTTAATCTGAAGAAATGGGCTCTTTCCAGATACCTACAACTGTCTAGATCTTCACAGCCTATGTGTTTGCTCTGAACTTTTCTCTTAGTCATCTAAGGAAAAACTATACCTAAGAAAATAAGAATGATAAGAAAGCAGCTCTGAGACTTGCCCATGCCATTACTGTTAACAGGATTTTTAAAATGCTCTCTTCATCAACTAACCATGTTCTCCATTAATGTCTGCACTGCCAAGCTACCTAAGTTCTTACACAAGAAATGGCACTTACTAAGAAGGACCCTCAGCACAGTAAAGGCACTGATCGTTTGGTTACAAATTGGCCTAAACCCAGTTTTTTGAGCATGTGTCCTAAGTTTGGTATGTTTTAAAAAAAGATTTAAGTAAAGGGGTTCAAAGCCAGAGTCTGGGGAATCCTTGAGGAAACCCCCTGTAGAAGGCAATTTGGGCATGGACAGCTGAGGCATGCATAATGCAGAGGTCCTCAACCTTTAAAAGGTTCTCACCCTGGCTACATGACACATACAATCTACATTCATGTTTCACAATCACATTACCTCTGGAAAAGGTCACCCCTAAAATCTGCTCTAGAAGCAGAGCCCGCCCTCCTGTGCCTTTGTCATGCTCTAAACAGGCTTAGGGCCCGAGCCCCCACTAAAGACAATTCCAACTACATAACAAGAGGACCACTTTGCTTTTTCCATCTAAGAACCCAAACTGGGGCACTTCTACTTTCTTGCATTAGATACAGCATAAGTATTTAGTACTAAGTATCCAATACTATTTGCCCAAAGAGAATGCTGACTCATAACCTCTTAACCATGGTTCTCAACCTAGGCCACCCTGGCCCCCAAGAAACATTTGGCAATGTCTGGAGACATCTGGTTATATCTGTTGTGACTGAATGTAGAAAGCAGGTAGGTTAAGAGGGAAACACTGGCCTCTTCTAATACACAGAATAACCCACTGTCTCAGAGCTGCATCTATGTCTCCCTGACACTCCGAATGAGAGAGCAAACTGCATTGGGAGATCTGATGGGGTAAGGCTTGGCTCCTGCTCTACGTACAACTCAAATTGACCCCAGATGCACACCTGGCACCTCTGCCTGGCCAGCTTCCCAAATGTACTCTCTGAAACGTTCCTGGCATCTCTGGTGTCCAAAATGAAACCATCAAACACCCAATAACCAATGAGACCACACCCACACCGATGCCCTTCATCTACAGTGGAAAGCGCACTCCACGGGGAACAAAGCAGCGGGGTGTAGCCCACGCCTCTTTACCTTCCTCAGAAATTGCCTCAGCCAGCTGCCAGGGGTAAACCGCACTGTGAGAGAACTCTCAACTGCGGCTGCAGTTTCGCATGGAGGCTGAACTTTTGGCAGGAGGTCTGAACAGCAGTCCTTCTGGTGGTGCAGCCCGTGCCTGATGGTTTCTTTCAACTGCCCCGTTACTCCCCTGGGAAGGACACAACCCTCATGAGGATTGATGGACATGCTTGTACAGAACATGGTTTCATATTACACTGCAAGATTCCAGGGGCTGCATAAAATTACTGGCTGCTCCCTTCTCAGGACTGTGACTTGCAAATGTTTACATCTCTTAAGATGATATTATAAAGAAGAAATTCTCAAAAGAAAAGTGACTCCATGACACAAAATGCCCAATGCATATACATATGCTTTTCCACGTGGAAGCTACAGAGAAAAGTGAGTGAAGGAAGTATAGGGCCCAACGCTTGGCTCTCACTTCATACCTAACAGGAATTGGGAAAATGTTCGCAATTGTAGTGGACTGAGAAGAGACTGATAAGTTGGAATGCAGTGGAAAACCCAAATCCCAATGCCTGAAAGTATCTTGCTGCAAACAAGTGGGAAAAGAAAATCTACCTGGCACCCTGGATGCTAACAGTGGCTGGAGACCTGTGGGTATGACCAGATGCCCACTCACTACAAACCTCTGGATTTGAACCCCCTTGCCTAAACTGAGGAGAAACAACTTACCTTGAGATCTTACACAATCTTGAAATTCAAAACAGAAATAGGATCCTAAATCGCCCTCAGATACAACCTCTTGAAAACTAACTACTCTAAAGACTAGAAAGTACTCAAAAAAAAAAAAAAAAACAGATGGCTTGTGTTTCTGACAGCGCTCCACAGCTGTGAGTAAGTGGGCGATGCTTACCGTCCTCCATGTCCTCCTCCACGTTGCTGTGCCCATCACTCAGGGCTACATTCCCATTGATGACAGGGTTCTGAGTAATTCTGGGTGGGTCATCTGTATCTCCAGCTTTAAGGAAAAATAAGAAACTTGTGAGTTGATCTTCATAGTTGAACTAGATGAATAAAAATATATTTGTGCTTTTGATAATTTGTAGCCACTAAATTCTAATTGTAACATAACTCATATTTACTAATGCAAGTTTTCAAAGATTGAAGGCAGATGAATACTGGCCACAATGCATGATAATCTGCTCCACTTATAATTAATAAAAGGACTATTCTGTATATATAAGATGCCTATGTGTATCATTTTTTATTTACTCTTATTCTGCAATGGCTAATGGCTTATATTTAAGAACTTTTACTAACTGACAAGGAAAATCATTTTGCAGTAGCCTTCGTAATAATTAAGTTAATCCTCCAGGGTAGGGCTGTAGATCTTCAGGAAAGCTCTTACCTAGCACACACAAATTCCTGGGTCCCACACTTAGTCACAAGAAAACAATAAAATTTAACCCAGGAATGAAGAGATTGCTCAGAGGTCCAGAGTTTAAGAGCACTCACCACTTCTGCAGAGGACCCGAGTTCAGTTCCCAAACCCAACATGGCAGCTCACAGCTGCCTGTAACTCTTAGTTCCCAGGGTCATAATGTTCTCATCTGAACTTTAAGAGTACCTGTGCTCACATGTACAACACATACACTTAGACACACACATACACACCTTTGAATAAAAACCTTAACTCTACAGATTTCTAAGTTAACTAAAATTCTGGAAACAAAACTGAGTAGAAAAACTATGGGTTGCTCTTGGATTTGTGATGATCATTCTGCCTCCCTAAATGTTGGGACTACAGCTAGAGACAACACATCTGGCTGGGGTTAATCAGCCCATGTATACCATACCAAAACACTTGAATAAAGTAGCTCAATTCCACAAATGCTACCCCATTTTGTCCAAGAGCTTTGGGTTTTCCCTGCCACTCTAAATACCCAGCAGGAAATGGGTCCTACTACCTGTAGGAGGCACCCTTTTCTGAAGAGCTAGGTAGCTGTGTGCTAGACCTTCATTTCATAATCCAAAGTCACTAGGAGACACACTAGTTCAGGACCATGGACAGAGCTGAGGTGTTTTCCCCGTTTGGCTCTCAAAAGCCAAACCTCCAGCAGTTTGAGCATGAGAACTCTTCAAACAACTCCTGAATTAAATGACGCTTCATCTTCTCTCAAAACTCTCAAAATAACAACAGGCATTCCCAGCCACATTTGAACAGAGAAATTTAGGATCACTTCCAATCTCCACAAGTTAATAGGGCCTCTCTAATACACATTTGTGCTAGAAAGCTGTTAAACACTTTCTAAAACTGGCCCTTTAATCTCTAAGAACCACAATCCCTTGGATAAGGGTTTGTCTTAAGGGATGTGGAATATTGGGGTTGGTAAAAGAGGTCTTCTGGGTAGCCTGGAACTCACAATCACCATGCCAGGTGACATGCAATGAGAAGGTTTTTTTTGCGTAAGAGGTGGGTGGGAGATGGTTGAGATTCTTTTTGGTGGTTTACTAACCCAAACTTTCTAATGAACATAGAGCTAAAAGAGAAAAAGAACGGGGTACTTAAGAATTTTTTTGACTATTTATACTATTTATTCCCTTCAAATGAATCCAAATCACTGTTTTGAAGTTTTATGGGGTAAACACTAACCAAAGCCTGTAACTTTTGAGGCATTTCATTAGTGTTGCCTGTGTTAAAATGGTCACAATGTAACTTCTCCGCACATACTGTTAATTTTTTTTTAAATTGCTTTACATGCAATTAACTAAGCAAGAGGGCTTTGGCTAGTGCAGTAAGTATCTCAGCCCCTGGTTACAGTGCTTACCAAAAAGCCTCATAACCTGAGTTCCATCTCTGAGATGCAGTGGAAGGAGGGACCAACACTCACTGTTTTCTGTGCTCCATACATATACCACAGCATATGTGTATCTGCTCAAGTTCTCTCACTTTGTCTTTTCCCAAGTTTCCTCCCCAAACCAATCCACTAGCACACACACACATGCACACACATACCAAAAAAATGTAAACTGGGCATGGTGGCATGTGCCTTTATCCCAGCAGAGGCTGGTGGATCTGTTTGAAGAAGGCCAGGGATTCGCAGTAAGACCATGTCTCAAAAACAAACAGCCTAGTGGTGGTGGTGCAAGCTTTTAATCCCAGAATTTGGGAGGAAGAGGAGAGTGATCTCTGAGTTTGAGTCAGCCTGGTCTACAGAGCACGTTCTAGGACAGCCAGAGCTGCACAGAGAAACCCTGGCTTGATAAATCTATCAAGCAACTTCATATATAAATCTGGGAAAGTTGTGTGCTGGAATAGGCAGAGCATATCACTCACTTCCTTGACAAATCTATTCCGATTGACCCTGTTCATCAGGATCCTCACAGGAGTTTAAGTGACAGTGGCCAGTCTGTTGAGCACCCAAGAATGGGGGTTATCCGCTCCTAAAGGAATTCTCTTCAATTACACCTGTCAGTACATCTGGTCCCATCACAAATGCCTTTAAAAATAACTTGTGTCAAAATACCAACCTGACAAACCACTCTCAACATCCTTCTAAATATAAGCATCCAAAAACATTTAACTCATTACTAACTGTAAGACAAAGGTCTGCTTTTATTAGTTCCACTGAAATTCAAGATACAAGTACATTCAGATTGCAGCTAAAAGAGGGATTTTGTTGTTTTGCTGGGATTAACGGCTGCTTAAATAAGCTGTGCTGGATAACAGTGCTTTTCCTGCAAAAGTTTTAAGTCAGTTCAAGACACCAGCTATGGCTCCATGTGACACATCCGATACATTGTGGTCTGAGTAAAGTGAACAAATATCACAACTCTCAGCAATAAGCTAACTGCAATGTCTGACAGAAGAGAGCCGGGTGTTTCAGCATTTGCTCCATGACCTATGAAAGCTGAGTTACAGTTGGCAGATCTAAGGAGAAAACAAGTAGAAGCCTGCAGTTGAAGTATTTTCCAAAGGGACAGCCCAACTCACACCCAAATTAACCCACCACACAGGTACAGAGAATTGTTAAGGCCAGTGGCTATACAATGTCACACAAGGTCACTTGGTCTGCCAGGTGCTAGAAACTCAGTCACCAAAAGCTATCAAACTGCCTACGCAGCTCAAGTCTACCTCCTAAAGGATAGAACATCCAGTGTGTAAAGTTCTTCAACAGCATTTAAATCTTAAGATGCAGTAATTCCTGGGCCAGAATACTATACCAGTATTCTGGTGCCTTTATTGTGGAAGACATACTAGAAGAACTGGTTTATAATACATAAAAGTAGTTCCACTCCTAGGTATTCTGTCCTACTGATTAGGCAGAGGTATGTGAGTAGTCACTCATAGACACATAAGGTAAAGGCCAGAAGTAGACATTGGATGGATTCTCACTCTCCACTTGTTCCTTTTTTTGAGTCAGAATTCTAAGTATGAATCTCAGCTATTCCACTAGACTGGCTGATAAATGAGTCTACAGGATCCACTTGTCTCAATCCTGTGCTGACTCCCAGCCCTAAACACTGGGGTTGCAGTTGTGTCTTTATGTGGGCTCCAAACTCAGGTCCTCATGCTTACTCAACAATTTACCTGCTGAGCTCTCTCCCAAGCTCCTAGCTGGAATTTTATAAGTAATTTAAACTCTAACTTAGCCAGAAATGACACCCAGTATTAATTTCCCGAAACACAACCATCACAAATAATGAGAAATCATCTGATCAACAATGACAATGACTAAAATGGCTAGGAAAAAAATGTTCCTGGGGCTGGGAGTGTAGCTCAGCAATAAGAGTAGTAACCTATCATGAGTGAGGTACTGGTTCAATTCTGAGCACTTCCTCCAAAAAAACCCAACCTCTGTATGCTCAGCAGCTACAGGAAATAAAGCAATCGCAATTCTCAATTGCCATTCTAAGTAAAGTAAGTCACTCAGAAAGGATTTATCAGTTTTCATCACTGTAAGTACCAAAGGTTTAACTCTGTTTAGTAAACAGAGGTAAAAAGAAAACAAAAAAAATAAAAGCCACCACCCACTCTTTTTAGACCATAGTCATAGTTGCTTGGCTAGTTATAAAGTCTAAACTTCCTCCTCCTTTCTGATGAGGCCTATGCTTCCTCCCATCGACTTCCATTTGTGATGTCATAACAGAACTACCCCATCTCACCGAAGAACACTAGCCAACTGCTATGGAAATGGATAGTGCAAAATTAGCACCTCAGTCTCAAACCTGGATAAGATACTAGAGCTCAGAGGAAGAACTTTGTGTTAGCCTTAAAAGGCTAGAGCAGGAGAAGACATTCAATATTCCAAATAATCACCACAATCTGCTAACCAAGAGTCCTGTGTACCACCACACCATGTGGTGGCCTTGGCTGCAAGTTCAACTCTCTCTTTAAAGCCTTAGGCATCTTTCCACTCTGCCCCCACTTATGGTAACAAACTAGTAACAACCCAGTATTACAAAGCAGAATACAGGGGCCAATTATTGGATCCTAGGCAGGTCACACAAAACAGAACTGCACATCTTCATCCCCATCATCCAAAGATTATCTGCATGGTTCCTCTTCCTCAACTCACATTAAACTCAATTCAAAATATTACTTAATACAAAGGCTATCTGTAATAAAAGAGTTGGGACATGGCTGAGTGTTAAAGTACTTGCCTAGAGCATTCATGAGGCTCTATGTTCAATCTCTATTACCACAAAAAGGGGAAGGAAGGAGAAAAGAAAGATTTTTAAGGACAGGGGACAGATATAAAGATGGAAGAAAGGGGGGACAAAGAGGGAGGAGGGAAGAAGGTAGGGAGGATAGAGATCTAGTACTCTGCATATATATCTTAGACTGATACTAATTAATCTATAGTCACAATCATTTGAGGGGTTAGTGAGCTATGAGGTAGTAGGTCTGGAAGTCTTGAATCACCTTCTTGCCCAAGCCTGCAGTTCCCAGCCATGTCTCATGGCTCTGTAGCCCAGAGTCTAGGGGGCTGGAGAGGAAAGGTTCTGTGGTCCACAGCGGAGTGAATGCATAGAATCTCCAGGAGCTATACACCTCAACATTCTTTTTTTTTTTTTAAAGCATCCTGCAAAATTCTTGTTTTTAGGACAAGAAATATATTCCAAAAACCTCATCAATTCAGATAAGGCAAAATGACCACATGACCACGAAGAGGACATTTATGGGAACACCAGTGAAGCCACAAAACCAGTCTTGAGTTTGGTAAACAGTAATGTTTTAAGGTCAATTCCACACCTGTGAATTGTGGAAGTTTTAACCTAGGGAAGAACCAAGTGGAAGACAAAAGAATTCCTTGTAGCAACTCTGCAACGTCTCTGTAAGTCTAAACGACCACAAATTTTTAAATTATTAATCATTAAGCCTAAGAAGTAAGAAAAGAGACTGACAGAAAATCTTACCACCAGGCATCACACAGGGTATGGTGGTCTCAAACAACTAAAGAGAAAAAAAAATCAAAGGATCTGTGTACAAGCCATGTCAGGTACATGTACAGTTCAGAACTTGAGTGAGTGGATTCTTTCCTTTCCACAGTGTAGGATCAAATGCAGATCTGGCTTAGTAGCACGTCTTTACCCAATGAAACATCGATGGCCTCCTGAAAAATGAAGTTTCCCACAATAAACAACAAGTACACTAGAAGGGAGCAGGTGCGGGGTGGGCGTGGGGGGAAATCCCAAGTGAATATGTGCTGTTGGCATGAGCCGGCCATGTTAAGGACCACAGCCTCAGGATCATGGAACAAAAAATGGCAAAGTGAACCTCCCACCCCCACAAGTAGTGTAGCTCAGAGAAATGGCAAACTTTCCTCTAGTCCATGTACAGATGTTGAAAATGCCCAAAATGCCCACCCCATTTATAGCCTGAAGCCTGCTCCCCTACCAAGATTAGCTAGGACAGCCTCCTTGAAACATTCAGCTGTATACAATCACCTGCTTCCTCGATTCAGCTGTGTGTATGCACGTACGTATCCTGCCTCTCAATATATAATACACTGAGCTTCTGGGATGCTGTCATTTCAAGAGAGCCCAGTCCACCTGACCTCAGGTTTTTCTGTGTCTGCATTTATCTTTTCCTCCTTCCCTTACCACTCCATTCAGGTATGTCCCTGGCTATCCTGGACACGGAGGTGGAAGAGCTTATATCTAAGCTGGAGAAGGGGCAGTAAGGAAACATTCATAAACATTTCACTAACCAAGATCATGGTGATATACCACAGATAGCACTATGGAGGCTAAGCAGAAGAATGGAAAGTTTAAAAACAAAATTCCAATTGAAGGGCTCGAGGATGCGGCAACACTTGCCTAGTGTGGGCAAGGTTACTATTATGTACCAGGTATGTAAGTTCTCAGTTACAACCACAAGTCTTGTTTACTGATAGAACTATGGGTTGATTAAAGTCACACTTTGGGACTCATAAGGGGCCATGTCACAAGATCCTAATCAACAGACACGATAATCTGTAAAGGATAATACAGTGCTTTAAATGTGTATATATGCTTTTTTAGACTGTGTAGTGGACGGGGGCTGGGGCTCAGTTAGTAAAGGGTTTGCCAAGTATGCATTGAAGCCTGGGTTCCATATTGGAATCCTAGAGCTCGGTGGTGGGTAGTGACCAGAATTGGGGGGGGGGGGGTAAGGGACCTCAGGCCAGCCTGAATTATAAAATTTCCATCTCAAAAACAATCAGAGACTTTGTATTCTTTCCCTGGATTCCCCTATTACAAACAAAATTAGGTCCTGGTCCACCTGGACCACAGTAATCCACCAACCCTAAACAGAATTACCAACATTTACTTTATGATTTTAGTATACCTGTAAATTTGTATCCACTACCAGAAAAAGCAGAAAAGATCAATTCCAGCACAGGGCCCTTTAAAAAAAAAAATTATCTGTGTAAATGTACCCTCATCCCCCAGTCAGAGGCCAAAAGATAGAGGCTAGAATTACAGGCAGCTGGTTGTGAGATGGAAAAAGTGGGAACTGGGAGACAAATTCAGGTCCTCTGGAGGAGCAGCAAATACTCTGAACTGATGAGCAGCTTCTTCAAGCAGCTTCTCCATCCTATATGTTGTCCTTTTTTAACCATAACCTGACACCACTATCCCTAGCAGCCACGAAATCTCTTTAATTTTAGACTGGGCATACCGGTGCACACCTTTAACCTTAGTAGCACTTAGGAAGCAGAAAGCAGGCCAATCTCTGAGAGCTTTGAGGCCAGGACGGTATACATAGTGAGTTCCAGGACACCCAGGGCTACACAGTGAAACCCTGTCTCCAGAAAGCAAGAGTATGGGGGGAGGGTCACTCAGACATTTCAACAGTGTTGAATAAATGTTCCACAGTATGTAACAATATGTTTCTTTTCACTGCCAGAGGGGATAAAAGGGGGACATGGTGTGACCATTCTTCTGCTGATCTGTGGAAGATTTACAAAAAGCTCCCAAGAGCTTTTCTGTTCAGATCAATTATTTTTGAGATTTTGAAAGATGAAAGTTCTTATATTTTTGGTTGTGAGCCTAACCTTTAACAGCTGAGCCATCTCTCCAGCCCAAGATGACAGTTCTCAAAAACTGGTATTATGGCCAGGCGTGATGGTTCGAACCTTTAATCCCAGTGCTCTCGGAGGCAGAGGCAGGTGGATCTCTGTGAGTTCAAGGCCAGCTTGGTCTACAAAGACAATGCAGAACAGCCAAGGCTACAAAAATCACACTCACGAGTCTTGAAAACTGGAAAAAACAACAAAACAAAGAAAAACTGGTAGCACTTGGTCAGCAAGGCAACCAATGCTGTATGAATGAGGTCAGAAAACCACTGCTGGACTGGCTGCCCTCCAAAAGCAGCTGTCCTCCAAGCTTTCTTAGTATTTTAACACCCAAAAATACAGTGAACACTTTCTCTCATGAAAGCAGCAGCACTCTTAGACCAAACAGATCAATCAGCCATACAGTGGATGCAGACAGGTACCCAATCTAAGGATGAGGTAGGCTACCCAGCAATGTAAGTTTATGCAACAGCTGTTCTGTTTTTCAGCCACTTGGAATGATGCAACACACAGCCTGACCTGTGTTTTAGTCCTGTAGCACTCTATTGTTTCAACACCAGAGTCTTCCTGGCCTCCAGAATCAGCTAGCCTTTTTCCAGTGGCACAACTGACCACACATATCCAAGACCAGAGCTGTAACCAAATGATTTAACGCTGGCCACAGGACCAACCCTCCAGCACAAAAGTAACAAACAAATGGTATTGGAGAGCTCTGGGTTTGAAGTCTAGGGTCTAAGGCCTAGACTTAGCATATACAAGTCTGGGAAGCTTCTGGGGTAGATCACAAAACGAGGCTGTATGCTGTTAATCCCAGCACTTGGGAAGCAGGAGGAGCTCTGTGGGATTGAGGCCAGCCTGGTCTACAGAGTGAGCCCAGGATAGCCAGGGACTTGTTAGACTGAGAAACCCTGTCTCAAAAATAAACAAAAAAAAAAAAAAAAAAAAAAAAAAGGTGAGCAAGCGCTAGTGAGAATAAACCACACCAGGTGAATGGAGTAAGCCACAAAAGGAACAGGCACAAGGGCTAATGCAAAAGAAAGGGCAAGGTGGAAAGGAAATGGGACCCATAACCATGGAGGACCTTGAAGACTTTGAAGCCTGCTCTATAGAGCAAGTTCCAGAATAGCCAAGGCTACACAGAAAAACCCTGTCTCAGAGAAGGAAAAAAAAAAAAAAAAAAGCCAGTCAAGAAATCAAGAATGAAGTAGTCCTCTTCCTCTGTGGCCTGGCAGGGCTGCATCATCTGAGGCAATCAGAGAGCAGTCAACTACTGAGTTCATGATAGAGGCAGCCCCCTGCTCCCTTCCTTCAGAGAGCCACATGGAGACTGAGCTGCCAATCAGCCACATCTGAGCAGGGGTCTAGGTCTATTCCACGCATAGTTCTCCATTGGTGCATCTGTCTCTGCAGGACCCCCTGGGCTCAGATCTTTTAGTTTTGTTGGTCTCCTTGTGGGGCTCCTGTCCCCTCCATATCCCTCGAATCTCAGCCCTCTCTTACTCTGTACGACACCCCTGCGCTCTGTCCAAAGTTTGGCCCTGAGTCTCAGCATCTGCTTCAATCCCCTATTCGGTGAATCCTTTCAGAGGACCCTCTATAAGTAGACTCATCCTGTTTCTTCTCTTCTACCACTTCTGGTGTCTATCCTGTTTGACATTCTGAATGAGATTTAAGCCTCCTCCCTTAGGGTCCTCCTTAGCGTTTAGCTTCTTTAGGTCTGTAGATGACTGCAGTACTGATGAGACTTAACAAGCTATGGGCAGATAGTAATAGTGGAGAATTTCTCTTTTCGGACTAGGGGAAGGGGATGATGGAAGGAAAGGTGGGCCTGGGAGTTGAAGGAGGGGACTTCAATGGAGATATAAATAAACTGTGAAGAAAAAAAAATAAAAAGTAAAAAAAAAAAAAAAAGAAAGAAAAAGAAACAGTACTCAGTGCTTGGACTTGTCTCTCCCCTTGGCCATCCCAATCAAGAGAAATCCATTTCAAGACACTACTTCTGCAAAAATCTAGATGAAAACTAACTGGCTTGCCCTCTTCCCAGGTGAACCTCTATATTTGATGTATATCCCAGTCAACCTATGAATTCCTTTCATCATCTCACTGGCAATAAGACTGTCTCAACTGACCGGTCTGACATGGGTTTTTGCACTGGCTATACAGGAAGCCTACTTCAGGGGCCAGTGCCCCAACAGGTTTAAAGGCAGTGGAGCTTGAAAGCTAGAAATAGGCCCCATTTTACGGAACAACAGCTCTATGGTCTAAAAGAACCCTGATTTAAATTAGTTACATGAAAATGAAGGCCCAAGGAAAAGCATGTATAATTTGTATTCCTTAAATAAAACTGAGGCTTTCAGTTTATCATGTAAAAATCTGTTCCCTGGAGACCCTTATTGTAATATGTCTTCCAAACTCTGGTCTGAACACTGCATTGGGAATTAAGGAGCTGGGGACTATGCCTGCACTGCTTTTTTTCAAGTATTTTTTTTCTGCAAAACAAAAACAAAACAAAAACCTGCTAAAGTGTGATGTGCATTCAACTTCTGGGGGGTAGGGTGGGGGTAGATCCAGAGCATGAATGGAGCACAGGTACACAGGAGTGCTAGATGCATCTTGCAGCAAGGAGTGGCCAAAAGAATAGTTTGCAAAGTAGCACACACGATGTCCTTGCAGAGACAGCATGGATCCCTGAAACAGCAGGTCCACAATCTCTGAAGGACCAGAAGCTTCCTTTTGACTCTCTCAGCTCCCTGCTTTGAATGTTTTCAGTGCAATTATAGCCTTATAAAAGTGCAGGCATGGGCTGGAGAGATGGCTCAGAGTTAAGAGCACTGGTTGCTCTTCCAGAGGTCCTGAGTTCAATTCCGACCAGCCACATGGTGGGTCAAACTATCCATAGAGATCTGGTGCAGTCTTCTGGTGTGAAGGTGTACATGCAGAACATTGTGTACATAATAAATAAATAAATCTTTTTTTTAAGTGCAGGCACATGAGCATGCCACACACAAAATAACATCAATAGCAAAAGCACAACAAAAATATTTAACTGAGTCAAGACCCTTCGAAAGCTGTATAAGGAAAAGGGGCACAACAGACATCCAGGGTTATTTGCGGCCCAGATGGTCTCTTTACACCTTGCAATCAGCAACCTTTCATACCTAGTTTCCCTTCAAAGTCATTCAAAGATAGGACATTTTGAGAGAAGAGTAAAAAAGATGTAGCAAAAAAACCTCCCCCCCCAAAAAAAAATGGGCCTATAACGTGGGTACTCGTGAGGCTGAGGCAGAACCATGAGTTATTCCAGACCACCGTGGACTACACAGACTACCCTGTCTTCAAAATAAATAAATTATATATAAATGGAAGGAAAGAAAGAAGGAAGAAAGAAAAAGGAAGGAAGGAAGGAAGGAGGGAGGGAGGGAGGGAGGGAGGGAGGGAGGGGGGGGGG